>NC_056742.1:520943616-520973616 GCF_019279795.1 Protopterus annectens | reverse complement strand
CACACACACACACACAAAGCTTGTCTATGTTAGCTTGTAAATAACTGGAGGTAATATCTCCCCTTCTCTCTTTCCAATGAGTACCATGAGTTTCATTCACACTGTGCTAGGGCAACATCCTCATATATTTTACAGATTATCCTTTAGGTCACTTCACCCCGTTCTACTGCCTGCTCTGCTATAAGTAAAGGACATAAAGATTCTGTTGAAAAGGCATGCTAAAGTGCCTATGCATTCAGGCACATGCATCTCTTCTGAGAATATCACTGTTAAGTCCTGAAGTGGTAGTAAACAGGTGACATGGCTTACAGAAATTATCACTGATTGCAAAGTAAGAAAATGGAAGAAAAGAACTTATGCTGAAGGAAAGACCAAAATCTTCTGCTTATCAAGATGGCAAACTACAGGGATGTGGGGTATAGCATAAACAAAATGGAGGTATAAATGACACCATATAATAAGAAAGACTTTTAAAAACATTTGAATTATTTTTATAAAATGACTTTGTGTGCAGGTGATGCAGGTTTTTACCTAGCACTACTGTCATTTGTCATGAAGATGAAATTAATATACAGTGACATTAGTCAAAAAGTTCTTAATTTTTTAAATAATTTTATTGTACTATGGAAACACATATCTTTACCATGTTTGCACTTACTGGAGTGTCTGGGGTTTGATTAGGGATGTACTCTCCACACACAGATATACTCATGAACATTAGGATGCCTGCACAGTGCATCTCTTCAAATGCTACTCCTGCCACTTTCTTCAGTCACTTATTGTGTGTATGTATTGTTGTTTAAGATGCTGTAAAGGTGAGGTTTGGTTCATTAATTGTAAAGGTGATTTTTTTAGAATGTCTGATTATTTGAAAGGGATCATCATTTTTAAGCTTAATGGTATTTTGTTTCATGTGGTCAGTATAATGAAGAAAATAATAGACGTGATTCAAGTGTTTGGTGCCAGGAACAAACCAGTGGATGTAATTCTAGTGGTCACTGCCAAAGAGAAAATAGCAGTGGAGATTTTTCTTCATTCAGTAGCCAGAATGATCGTTATTTTAGCATGGCTACTGAATTGCTTTCCACAACTAATGCAGCATTTAATGCTTATATGCTGCTATTGTGTCCACTAAGTCCTTATATTTTTTAATAATAATTAGATCTGAGTGGATAAACATTGTGATTCAGGGCCAGAAATAAGTGACTTCAATGATAATACACCATGTTTAAGATAAAGTGTGCACAAACTTTATGAAGGCAACCACTATAAAATTTACTTATCAGAGAAAGTTACGCATGGGTGAATATTGCAACACTTCGTATGCAGGTAGATTCATTTTTATGAAACATATGTATGAAGCCTAGACTGGTAACCAGTGGACCAGAATTTAAGTAGTCTGTCTGTAGAGACTATCAGGTGGTGGGAGTGGTGGGCTGAAAAGAGCTGCTTTAATGCAAAATTGTCAGTCTTGAGAGGATGGTGGTTTCCTGATTGTCTATTGCCCCTGACAAAGGTCAGGGATTCTAGCTCAGGCCAACACAATACACAGAGGAAGCAGAGATCCACTCTCCGTCCTGGACCACAACCTGATGTAGAGCTACTCCCCCTAGCATTTGTTCTGTGTGGTATTAGTGATGCCTCAAAAAGCAAAATCGGTAGTAATGCTTGCTTAAGCAAATTGTTAGTGATAATGGTCCTCAGTTCACTTCAGAAAATGTCAAAATATTTACAAAGCAGAATGGAAAGAAGCCATACCTCTCAACCTCTCAGCACAAAAAATCTGGACAAAGCCAAATAGAGTGGAGGGACAAAGCCCTAAAAATAGGGATGGATTGCAAATATTTCTCTTATAAACTTAGAAAGTTGTTAGAATAAGTGGTTTTAGATTAATGTGCATTTTCTCATGGATGTGAAGTCTGAAACTCAAATGTCATATTATTTGGTGAATACGCTGGTTGAATGAATTGTACAGTCATTTAGACAGCTATGAAAGGTGTAAAGTGAGATGAGAGAACATATATGACATAATTTTTTTTCTTCACTTGCTTCAATCTTAAAATGCTGTATTATCATTGTAGTCAACAAGACCTCACCAACAATGTTACTCTTGAAAAGGAATTTACAGTCCAAATTGGAAGTAGTGAGACTAGATTGTGTTCAGGCAACTGCAGAGCCTACAGTGTCAGCACATAAATCAGAAGCCATTGAACACTCAGGACAGAAAATGTTGAGGTAATTTCATTTTTCAAAATTAAACTATAAAACCTAGTTCAAAAAGTTGCACGGGTGACTTCAATAAATTAAATAATTACAAAACAAATGTAAATGAAACTTGGCAAGACAAATGGCAGCATTCCAATTCAAAAAATGTTTAATAATAAAACCAAATACGTAAGCGCTTTCACAGTGAATCCCCACTGCTTCCTCAGCACTACAGCAGCTTCAATTTAAATAGGATTCATGTTCAGAATGAAGGAAACAAGGTCCTGCCAGAGAAGGAATAAAACAACTTGTGGCGTAACCTTTACCCATAGTGGTGAGTGGATCAGGTGACAGGCAGAGGTCGAGGAGTCGAACACGCCTGAAGAGGAAATATGATCAGGAAATGAACAGCACCAACGAAACCTTGAAGAAGATGTGGCTGAACAATGGCAATCCATAGTATGGAATATCTCCAAAAAAACACTTAGTTTGGATGAGCAGAGGGTACTTGAGAAAGGTCTCTCATTTATACCTGCTCACTTTGCAGAGGTAACAAACTATATATTAGATTTGAAATGTTTTATAAGAACAGTTATGCTAAAGGTGATATATGGTGATAATGATTCTAGTAGTGATTTACTCAGACACAGTATGTTTATTCCATTGAACCACCCAGTGCTTAATGTATATGAAAAATTGTGTTGTGAAGTGCTGTATGATAGCTTCTGTAATGTGCAGTGACCTTATGACAGGAGGTTTTTTAACTTAAATTATAATGAAAGACAGGCGTTAAACAATTTACAGGGAGATGATATGCTCTGTATATGTCCTGCTGATAAGGGAGGACCCATTATTATAATGGATAAAGATTTTTATTTTGCTAAAATAAAGTGTATGTTGGATGATGAATGTTTTTATAAGAAGATTGTTTATAATGATATACATAGAATGGTAGAAAGAATACAAAGAACTTTAAAAGAGAGTCTAGCAGTTAAAGATCTTGACTATGAAATATATCAATACTTTATAGTGGATGAGCCCCTATACCGACTATGCAAGAGATCCCAAAGGTGCATAAAGACCCCCAACCCCCCCATGAGACCTATAGTCTCAGGGAAGGGGTGGGGCACCGAACCCCTGTCGATATATCTTGAAAAGAAATTGAGACCGTTAGTCGATCAGAATCCTGTTATTTTGAAAGACTCCAAACAGTTCATAACTGATTTATATAATTTCTATAAAACTGATTCTAGGATTAAGGGTATGTTTGTTGTTATAATGGATGTGCAATCCTTATTTACAGTCATTCCGACTCAGACTGGTTTAGTAATGTTGCAGCGGTATTTGGATAAGCACATATATCTTGATATAAAAAATGTGGAAATGTTAGCCTTATTAATGGAATTGGTTTTGGAAAATAATGTTTTCATGTTTGACAGTCAGTTATATTTACAAAAGGATGGCATAGTTAGGGGCACCTCGTGTGCCAATAGCTACACCAGTATTATAATGGCTGTTTGGGAACGGGATCATATTATAGATGGACCCTATAGGCATCATATAGGATTCTATTGGCATTTTGTAGACAACCTTTTCCTAGCCTGGATTGGTCCTTTGGAAAATTTGGAGCAATGTTATAAATATCTTAATCAGACCTCTAATTTTCTAAAGTTTACTGTGAAATATTCCCAGACCTTTATAGATTTTTTGGATGTTAAAATAAGTCTGACCAATGAAGGTAAAATTAGTAAAGAAGTATTTAGGAAAGACTGTTATAGAAATACATTTTTGCATAGAACTAGTATGCATCCACAACACATTTTTGACAATATAGTTAGAGGTCAGGGCATGAGAGTATCAAGGATATGGGCTGAGCAAGAAGGGTTTGATAGAGAAATATCACAATTGGAAAATAGGTTTATACAGAGAGGTTATAAGAAAAATAAAGTGTACATGACTTTAAACCAAATTAGAAATTGTAGGACAACAACAGGTAAACCATATTTTTCGGATAATGTGGAGTGCAGTAGGAATGTTAAAGATAAGTGCAGGAGCAGCCTTAGGCCAGCTGGCACCCTAGGCAAAAGGGCTGTATGGCATTCCCCACCACACTACCATAGATGGCCTATGCCTAAGGCCAGCTATGAGTGTGGCAGTTTAGTTAGGATGACAATTCTTTATGCTAATAATGTCAAACCCGTAATGGAGATCTATAGGAAATATTGGCCGATATTAGCAGCTGACCCTGATATTAGAAAAGTATTAGGGACACAGCCATCTTTTCTTTACAAGAATATGATTAATATGAAAAGAATGTTATGCTACCCGAAGCACAGAAGCATAAAAAGAACTAATAAAATCATGAGGCCATGTAATAAATTTAATTATTGTCAATATGTGGATAGCTCGGGTAAGTTAATTCATCCAGACTTTGGTAGAACTTTCTGGTTATATACTGAAGGTACCTGTGACACAGAACATATAGTTTGTCTAGCTTACTGTGAAACGTGCTTTGCGTTTTACATAGGCAAGACAGATAGGAAGTTTAAGTTCAGGATTAGGGAGCACTTATTTGATATTGAAAGACAAGTTACAAGGAATGCTCTTGCCAAACATATTATGAATAATGTAGGTACACACAATTTTAAATTCATGATAGTGGAAAATACCCGAATCACCAATAGAATGGGGACATTAGGAATCAAGCAGAAGTCAATGAAACAAAGTGGATAGTTAGGTTAAGAGCTGATGTAGGCAAGGGACTTAATGCCAAAGTTCCTATTAAGCCTATACTTAAAGCTAGACCTCTTGGAAAATTAACCTATACTTAAAGGTAGACCTCTTAGAAAATGAATGAATAAACATCTTTCTGCTTATTACCATTTTTATATGTGTTTTATGTGTCTTTTAGTAATGTTTTTATGAAAAATCATTTATATTTGTTCTATGTACGTTTGCATGGAAGAAATGTATATGTCTTTTAGGGGGTTATTATCTAATTGGTCTTTCATTAAGGATTCCTATTTAAATTGAAGCTGCTGTAGTGTTAGTTAAACGTCTGAGGAAGCAGTGGGATTCACCGTGAAAGCGCTTACGTATTTGGTTTTATTATTAAACGTGTTTTGAATTGGAATGCTGTCATTTGTCTTGCCAAGTTTCATTTACATTTGTTTTGTATAGATTGTTTATTTCAGTGAACCAGGCATTTATCTGGTAGATTTTGGTTTGGTTCTTTTGCCTATTATTGAAATTAAATAATTAATAAAACAAAATTAAATAATATTTCAAACAGCTGTTTTCTTCATAAAAAAAAAAAACATGTTAGAAAATTTGTATAATGCTTTTTATTACCCCATGGTAGACAACTATAAGTATTACATCTATGTTACTATACTGTTTGCCGATCATTAAACACCTTACAAGGAATCTTATTCTGTTATACTTTGATTTAACTTAAATATAACTGCATTTATTTGCTGATTTATCGTCTGAGTGACTGTACTACATTTGTATGCTGAAATCTACTATACACTACAGAATCCACTTACACATTACAAACTGTCTAACTGCTTTTACTAAAAATTACATCGATGGAATTCTAGGTCACATGACATGGAATCAGGCAAAAACTGGAAGCTGCTCAGCTTACACTAAATTCAAACAGAAGTTTACTGTACTTAATAAGCATAGCTCCATTGAAGTAACTAAAGGAAAAAACTTTATTCATATTTGCATTTTGTTAACTGGTTGGTTCTTCAATCTAAAGCCAATTTTCTGACTTGACCCAAGGAAAAAAAAGTTTTAGTGATTATACAAATAACCTTAAATTCCATAGGTTAAAAGCCCACAGACATAAAGATTATTTATCTTGGTTAAGAAGACTTTGTATATATTTAATAGTAATATTTCAAAGATATAAAAAGATGTAATAGTGTGTGTGTGTGTGTGTGTGTGTGTGTGTGTGTGTGTGTGTGTGTGTGTGTGTGTGTATATATATATCTTCAAGTAATATTTCAAAGATACAAAAACATGTGATTTGTCTAAAAAGACATTCCCCCGGATTCAGCATGTTCTGCACGGTGTGCAGGAATAGTGCAAGAGCTGCTGCATGCAATATGGCCGACGAGCAATCCAAGAACGAGCTCCTGGGATGTGCATGAGCGCTCCTACACTACCCCTGCACAGACACCACTACTATATGCTAATTACCCCATTTTCTGGTGAAAACCATGCAAATGAGGTGAATTAGCGATCCAGGAAGCAGACAGGTGTCTGTGCAGGAATAGTGTAACCTGCAGAAATGTATTCAGCTACTAACCGAATACATTTCTGCAAATTACAAAACGGAGGCATGACAGCTTGAAAGAAAGCATGTATTCAATGTAGTAGGCATGTCAATGGCCAAATATATATATTTTTGGCCAGTTTTCAGCCATTTAAGCATAGGGCAGTGGTGTGCAAATGGGATTGGCCCAAAAATAAGAAAAAAATTGGAAATAAGCTTTTAAACCCAAATCAGCATTTTGCCATAATAGTCAATGGTATGCATAAGACAACAATATCAGAGAATAGTGGTTGCTAAGGGGGAAGGCTCAGTGTTAGTGTTGTAACTATGAATTAGCATTCTGTTTTATGCAAATTAGGGGATTGATACTGAATCACAGAATTCCTCTCAGTGTTAGCTTGCACCCAACCATGTAGGTGCAGCAACACCATGGCATAAGTATAAGAGGTAGATGACCTCATAAGGGGGAGTGTCATGCATGCTGTAAGCTTACTGGAGCTCTGTGGCCTGTGTTTGTCCTTAGCTAAGCACAGCTATGGAAGGGGGTGTGTCTAAGGCTGCCTAGCAGTGTTTATACTGCCTAAACTGGAGTGCGTGCCACACACCGGGTTTTAAACAAAAAAAAAAACACAGGAAATAGTAGCTCTGTTCGCATCTGAGTACAGGGTATGCGTGGCGTGCCTCGGGACTTAAACGGGAAGGCAATAAGAAGGGAAAACAGCAGTAGGAAGGTAATCAAGGAGAACTAGCATAGATGGCAGGTGAAATGTATCAGAATCAGACAATTACACAGGCACGAGCCCAGCACAATACTATAAACTATGCAAACACCTTTCACTCTGTTTTTTCCCACAAACTCTACACCACCAGTGTACACAGACAGGGAAATTTTACTTGACAAAACTAACAAAATGTTAGGGGCTGCTGTTGCTCTCATACATAAATATGTGGAAAAGGCTGAGGGTGGTGAGGATGTGAATGCTGACGACAAACCCACAGTGAGGAGAAGAAGAGTGTACAGACCCAGGGTAACTTACCAGGGGCTACATGAGCTGGAGATAGTGGAGTGCTAAAGGGTGGACAGGGACATTCTACAGCAAATTGTTGAGCTGTGCTGGCCACGCCTCACACACAGAACCAACAGAGGGGAACCCATCCCAGTGGATACCAAGGTATGTGTAGGCTTAAGAATACTAGCCACAGGTACCTTCCAAAGGCCAACTGGGGATATCATGGGGATCTCACAGGCATCAGCATCCAGGGTATTCCACCAGTTCCTGGATGCCATGTCTGCACATGCCGGTGAGCACATATATTTCCTCAACACTCGTGAGGATTTAACCTGCAGTATGCATCTCTTCCACCAAATAGCAGAATACCCTGAGGTAGTGGGTGCTATAGACTGCATGCACATACACATCAAAGCATCACCCAGCGAGTGGGGTAGGGTCTACATAAACCGCAAGGGCTTTTCCTCCATCAACTGCCAGGTCATGTGCGATGTCCAGAGCATTATCTTGAATGTTTGTGCTGGCAGCCCTGGAAGCTATCACGACTCCCAAATCTGGCATATGACACAGCTGTACCAGTCATTTGCCAGTGGAGACATCCCATATGGCCACCTAGTGTGGGATGCTGGTTACGCACTGGAGCCGTGGCTGATGACACCCACCAGAAATGCACACACACCCAAATAAGAACTCCATAATGAGGCACATGCACAAACCAGAATCATAATACAGTGTGTGTTTGGGATTCTCAAGTCGCGGTTCCACTGCCTGAACTTATCCGGTGGAGCCTTCAAGTACTCTCCAGCTACATGTACACAAATGTTCATAGTATGTGCCATACTACACAATATGATCCTGCGAAAACAGCTGCAGCAGGAACAGCACAGGGCAAGGCCACACAGTCCCCCACCATTACCAAGGCCATCACAGGCACAGAGGGACTCGGAGGAGGAACAACCTGAGCCTGCCCATGTAGGCAGAAGGAGGAGTGCCCAGTATGCTCAGGTTTTGGCAAAGAGGCAATGCATAGCAAATACACTGACATGGTAGGGACCCAGGGAATGACACCTCTCTCTGACTCGCACATACAATAAAAGGAATGCAAACATGACACTACCTGTGTTTTACCATGTAGAGAGAGTGTACTATGTGCATCTGACATAGTCAGCCCTCCAGCACCATCCTCAATACTGGCACAGCCACAAGGTAAATCACTCTTCCTATCAATTGCTAAATGGAGTAGTATGTTCTGATAGTTGTATCTAAGGTATGGATGTGAGCATGCAAGGGCATCCGGGTGGCTGAATGGGATGGCACCAGATAGTGGACACCTATATGGCAGCATAAAATCCATAACAAATACTGGTGTCAGCATACTAGGCAGTACTAGACAAGGTGACAAATCCCACTACAGTACATGTGGTGGCCCAAATGTGTGTCCATAGGACACACACATGCATGTCAGTGAGGCTAACATACCCAACACCAGCCTCAGCCAGCAAGACAGGTGTAGATGACCATAAAGAAAGGCTGGGCTAAGGCCTCCAATTGATGGCAACGGTTAACAGCCCCCCTCCAGACCTACACAAACAGACTACAACAGGTCTGGCAGTTGTATGTTAGTTCTGAAGGGTAAGAAGTCTGAAACTGAAATGTAGGTCAGTAAAACCTAAGATCTGTACTCTACTGATATGCCTCCAGTCTGCATGATAGGTCAGAATACAAAATGAAATGGAAGCCAAGAGTACCTGAAACACCAGTACAGTCATAACAAATGTTTAAAGCCATCAGGTGTGCCCCCCCCACAATCCTATGTAGAAATGCAGTAAGTTGTACGTGTGGGTTTAATAACAGTGGAGCACAGATTACCTGAGCTGGCCCAATTTACAGGATAGATTGTTGCATGTGTACAATATGCAGGGGTATGTGTGTTAGGCTTTTGTGTGTTCAATATTGTCTGGAAGAGATCAGCATGTAGGCATGGAGGGTTGTATCTCTGTGGCCTATGGCCAGTACTGTTGATGACAGGGTCATGTTTCGTCAACTGCAGTGCCGACCACAATGCTTCTCAGCAATACGCATGTCAGCAGTCATCCATACTCACTGTCCAGATGTCAGTATCTATCACTATCTGAAAGATGAACGAAACAGAATTCCTGCTGTAAAATGAAAAAGAATATGCCAAAGAAAACACTGACGTTGAGAAAATTCTTTAATAATAACAGCAAACCTTTGGGGACTAAACCCTTCTTCAATACTACAAACATTTCAAAAATCAAAGCAGTTAAAATTAAATAGGAGCCAAAACCATCACATGATCGCAGCCAGCCAACCATGCGGTGGAAGCAATTAAATGACAAAATTGGAATAAATAATTAAAAGAAACAGTACGTAAAATCCAAAATTTAAAATTTAGTATATTGTAACCTCACTAAAATTGGTTTTAGAGTTATAGCTGTGTTACAACCAAGTGAATGGTCTGCGGCAAAGCGCAAAATCCATTCATATTCCTTAATTTTTAGGAAGTTGTTAATATCACCACCTCTCATAGATGCATACACCATGTCTATCACCCTGAATTTAAATCTATGGGTATCTCCATTGGTACTAATGTGCTTATATAATGCATTATTTTCATTCTTTCTCCTAATATCGGATTTATGTTCAGTAATGTGCTCTTTAAACTTTCTAGTGGTCTTACCTATATAAAAACAAGAACATTGGGTACAGGTAGCTAGGTAAACCACATTAGAACTAGCACAATTAGCTGTAGGCTTAAAAGTATATTCATTTCTTGTAGAAGGATGAATAAATCTCTCACTTCCTTTACCATAGATATCGGTACAACATGTACAATTCAAACAGCTAAACGTACCAAGCCTTGTACTAACTTGAGGAATTTGTCTACCAGTAAAATCCTTATAACATAGCTTATTTTTCAAAGTTCTCATATTCCTATATGAGAAATAGGGGCGAGCACCCAGTATATTACTTACTTCTGGAGACGCCATCAGAACAACCCAATTTCTGTCTATAATATTTTTAATAAACTTAGTTTTAGTATTAAACGTTGTTACATATCTAACTTTAACTGTATCTTTTCTAGTTTTACCCAGATTTATGGTAGATCCATCTTCTATTCTAAAAATTAGTTTAAGGGTAGTGTCCCTATCCCTCATACTTTTATTCCTTAATTCTAAAATCAAGGGTGGGTCATAGCCACACTTCAAAAAATCAGTTTGCATTTCATTAAGTTGTTCCAAAAAAATAGAATTGTCGGTGTTAAGTCTACTGGCGCTACTAAATTGTGCTGTTAATATCCCCTTAAAAACATGGGGTGCGTGCATACTGCTCTTATGTATATACCTACCAGCATGTACATCCTTTTTATGTATACTTGTATTAATGGCACCACCTTTCAACTCTATGAATAAATCTAAAAATACAACCTTGCTTTCTGAATATTCCATCTTAAACTTTAAAAAAACTAGTCGTACTATTTAAATAATTAATATAATGACAAAGTTCATCTGATGTTCCCTTCCAAATAAGGAAGATGAATCTGAAAGATGGACATTCCATGAATGTGGGCCCAGACATACACAGTACACAGGTGGAAGTACCCTAGACAGAGTACATAAATTGTAACTGTCAACTGCACACACCTTTGGAATTGTACATACAGGTTAGCAGCACATTAGTTGTCTGTGTAGTATGGAATACTGATGTAGTCTGGCCAATCAGTGGCAGACCACAAAAGGCACAGTTATGAAGTAATGAGAGACTGCCTATGTCCTTGCACAAGGCAGCATAAGGGGAATGTCCCAGATATGTCTGTGAGTCAGCTGCAAGAAGCTTTCCTATTACACATGCACTCAGCTCACCTCACCATCAGCGACAGGTTTATCACAGGTCATATCCTTGCTGTTGGGAATGAGTACAGTATGACCCCCAGTTCTGTATGGGAATACCCACAGAATACAGCATGCTGAATAGGTGTCCCATGCAGGTGTGTCCCTAGCTGTAAGCAGCACCCTGCCAGCATCCAGACCAATGGATTAATATGGACAGGAACTATTGCCATTAACACCTTACACACTTACCCTGTCACCCCAGGGGAGTCCAGTGGCTCACAGCCTGGGAATGTAGGAGTGACAGAATGCACTGGCCTGCTACAGATGGCCTGCATCACTACCAAATGGCCTACAGTCCTCTGTCAAAGGCCTGTGCCTCACCCATAGTACCAATGTATGTTATCTCATGGAGTCCCAACTAACAACATAACACAGTCAACAGAACACAAATGCAAGGTTATGTTGACAAATCCCAGTAGCATGCCCACCATGTCCTACTGCATGAACTGTGGATCAACCCCTAAATACCACTGGGATGATGGGACAACTATAGGGATACTTCTCAGATATTGCTTGCATAATGTTAGGAAGAGGGTAGTATAACAGAGTGGGGGGTGTAGAAGCATGGACATCATGGAGTGTGTGAAGTCTGAAACTCTGATGTGTGCCCATGCAACCCCTGCCTGCAAACCCAGTAATGGGTGGCTACAAACCTGCTCATAAAGCACAGTGTGAAGGGGAACTGACCAGATATATGAGCCCTGCCTTGGGTAACCTGGGTGAATCTGTACAGCTGAGAGGTATGGCCACAGCAGGATACGCCCATTCTATTATGTCGATATATGTGCATGCATGGGATCCTCAGCCACCACAGTACCAAGGTGCTGGACCATTTACACAGACCCATCAGCAAGTGTCTGCAGCTACCCCTCCAGAATGGCATGAGTGTGCAAGAATATGTAGGCTGCAGACCACAATACTGGACACAGCTTCATTCATCTTGCATTTCCCAGGAAATAACTGTGAGCAAATAAGTATATCTGTCAGTAGGTGATGACATAATACATCACAGTGTAAAACAGTACATATGTCTGAATAACTCTGTTAACACCAACCATGTAACACAAGCAGCACAGACACAATAGTTACAGTATCCCACTATCTGTCACCCATTGTGACTCCATACTGTCAACCTATCTACAGATATCCTGCAGAAACAGGTTGCTAGCTGTAGGTGTAGAACACCAAACCCTGGACTGGAGTACAACCTACCTGGAATGGATTCACACACTCAATACAGAAGGTCATATTATGCATGCTCCTACACTTAGAGAAATGAAGCCCATGTCTGACAACACATTGGACTATACATATCTGTCAGTCGCAGATGTCTGTGCGCACACACACACACAACATTGTACACCATTCATGCTTTGCACACACATTGGATAGGAATACTCCCATATATCCAAGGCCAAAACACTATAATATGTCAAACATAAACACACAGAGATGTGGGGAAGAGAGAGAGAGACAGACAGTGACAGAGAGATTTCCATCATGAGGCCTGTCCCACCCACCACACATCCAATTGGCCAATATCACATGTGCTGATGTCAATCACTGTAGACATTGCTTTTGGTAGTCCTCAGCCCTATAGTGTCTGTGGTGCTTGTGATAACTGTGTAACACGATAGTACAAATCAGTATTCATCTAGCATTTGTATACCCAGTCCTGTCAAATGTAAAGTTGTGTGTGACTGAGTGTATGTGTGCGTGTGTTTCCAGAGGAATGGTTTATGGCCCATTCACACACACTGCACTTCCCATTGCCCATGTTAGCACTCCTGCTGATGTCAGTCACCTTGAAATAACCCTCTGGCCAAGTCTCAGCCCTATAAGCTGCTTGGTGCTTACAATATTTGTGTAATACTGTAGTGTAGAAAACTAATTAGTAGGAGTTCTAATCCCAGACATGTCAACTATGAAACTCTGTGTGTGGGTGTGTGTGTGGAGATGCATGATTTTGAGGCCATTTACAGTAACTACACCTCCCATTGCCCTACTTTAGCATGCCTGCTGATGTCAGTCATCTTAAAATAACCCTTTGGTCAAATGCCAGCCCCATAAGCTCCATGGCACTTGCGAAAGCTGCATAATGCTACATTGTAGCATACTAGCTAGGTAGAAGTTTTAATCCCAGACATGGCAACTGTGAAACTCTGTGTGTGTGTGTGTGTGTGTGTGTGTGTGTGTGTGTGTGTATGTGTGGAGATGAATGATTTTGAGGCCATTCACAGTCACTACACCTCCCATTGTCCTACTTTAGCATGCCTGCTGATATCAGTCACCTTGAAATAACCATTTGGACAAGTGCTAGCCTTAAAAGCTCTGTGGCGCTTGTGATAACTGTGTAATACTATAGTGTAACATGCTAGTTAGGTAGGAGTTCTAATCCCCGATATGGAAACTGTGTGTGTTTGTGTGAGAGAGTGTGTGTGTCTTTGATGATACCTCATTTTATGGACATTGACACTTACTACTCTCCCCTTACCCCTCCTTTAGCACTGCTGCTGATGTTAGTCACCTTCAAATATACCTGTGGAGAGCTCACCAACATATACGCTCCATGGCACTTGCAACAACTGTGTAATACTATAATATAGCATACTAGTTAGGTAGGAGGTCTAATCCCAGATGTGGCAACTGTGAAACTGTGTTTTTGTGAGTGTTTGTGTTTTTGATGATACCTGATTTTATGGACATTGACAGTTACTACTCTCCTCTTACCCCTCCTTTAGCACTGCTGCTGATGTTAGTCACCTTCAAAGGTATCTTGGCACAGCTCTCCAACATGTAAACTCTCTGGTGCATGCCATAAATGCGGAACAATGTGATAGTAACTACATAGGTATAGGTTTGAATCTCATCAGTGGCAGGTGTTGGTGTGTGTATATATGTATGTCTGTACCCCAAAGATTTTGGCCCCATTTACACCCAGTACACATCTCAGAGCCTGACTTCAGCAGTCCTGCAGATATCATCCACCTTAGAAGTACCTGTTGCCAATCCTAAACCAAGTAAGGTCAGTGGTGCATGTGGTAAATGCATAACATAATGGTCTGTAAAGATTGTTAGATAGAGGTTTGAACCTCGCTCCTGGCAAATGTAAAGGTGTGCGTAGGATAAAATTATTTTTGGGATCTCTCACCCACTACAACACCCAGTGTCAGTATTTAAAAGGGCTGGTGGTGTTCCTCACCTTAGAAGTACCTTAAGACAACTTCCGTCCTATACGCTCCATGGCACATGCAATAAATGCGGTACACTATAGTAGCAATACTTAGCTAGGTAGGGGGTTGAATTTAAATACTGGCAAGTGTGTGTGTGTCTGTCATCAATATCCTGTGTGGAGCTTGCTGTGATTGTGTTATAACAGGATCCATTGTGGGGTGGATTTTGCTAAATTATTATGTTGAAGACCTAGTATATATCACATTGTCACCTTACAAGGACAACAGATGTCAAACACTGGAGAGGTTGGTGTAGACAATCCATAGCCCTGCATGTGACATTATGGATTGGTGAACAATATAGGCAACCCTTCTATTACTCAGAGAACATTCTCCACCCACGTCTCATACACAAACAAACTTGGCTAGGCAACAACCACTATATTGGTAGTTCCCTGCATACTGCTTCAGATAGTAACCACGGTATGATTGCAGTGGACTACATGCCTGTTGACCACAACAGTGCCACTGACATCATAAAGTGCTTTGATGTGTTACATCTCCTGACTGAGTGTGTGTTATCCAGCAAGTAAAAGGACATGGCACCCTGTTCCATCCCCTCAGTAGGCAAATAAATGTGTACAGTGGCCCTTTTGTTATGTTCCCCACTGGACGTCTGCAACAACTGTAGAGTCTGCAAATGTAACCCACAAAGGGAATACCATGCCTTATAGACACACCCTCTATGGACAGACGCCACTAACTCCACTGAATACCCATATCATGTTATCAATGTAGGTGCAAGCATGACCTCAGTTACATAGCCAGGTCTCACCAAATGAGATCAGGAATGCTACATCAGAAGATAACAAACTGTCCACACAACATGCCCCAGAGACCTCAAGTACACTTTCACACATCAAAGAAAATGCGTGTGGGACATGTGCACAACCCAGACACTGTCCATGTTATGGAATATAGATCACATACATGGGAAGCAGTGCACATCAATGGCCAGCCACAATAGTAACCCAGATGAGTGGATGGTGAATACAATACCCACCCCTGGGGACAACTGCAGGGACTATACCCCTGAGCCACACTGGGGACTATTGTCATGTGGTCTGATGCCAAGGTATTCCCTTAGCCTAGCCTTGTACAGCCTTCAGACCCATTCACTTACTACACACCTGTGAAGCAATGAACCTATGTATCTCAGTACTAGCAAGTGTGTGTGTGTGTGTGTGTGTGTGTGTGTGTGTGTGTGTGTGTGTGGAGATGAATGATTTTGAAGCTATTCACACTCACTACACCACCCATTGTCCTACTTTATCATGCCCGCTGTCAGTCACCTTGAACTAACCCTTTGGACATGTTTCAGCCCTATAAGCTTTGTGGCGCTTGCGATAACTGTGTAATACTGTAATTTAGCAAACTAGTTAGGAAGGAGTTTTAATCCTGATCCTACCAACTGTGATAATGTGTGTGTTTCTTTGATAGAGTATGTGTGTGTCTTTGCTGACACCTGATTTTGTGGACATTCACACTTACTACACTCCCCTTATCCCTCCTTTAGCACTGCTGCTGATGTCACTCACCTTCAAAGATACTTTTGGATATCTTTCTAACATGTGAGCTCCATGGCATGTGCAATAACTGTGTAACACTGCAATAGCAATACCTAGTCAGGTAGGGGTTTGAAACTCAGTACTGGTAAGTGTGTGTTTGTCTGTGTTTCATTAGTATCCTGTGCAGGTGTTGGGGTGATTGTGTAATGACAGGATCTATTGCAGTGTGGGTTTTGCTACATCATTATATTGAGGACCTATATGTCCCAATGTCCACATTACAAGGCCAACAGTTTTCAAACACTGTAGAGGTTGTTGTAGACAATCCACAGCCATAAATGTGTACAGTCATGTGAAATTACTATGTGACAGAATGGATTTGTAACAATATAGGCAACCATTATAATGCCCAGATACCACTCTCCACCCACAGATCATACACAAACACGCTTGCCTCTTACTTCCTTCCTTCCTTTCTTTCTCTCTGTCTCTCTGTCTCTGTCTCTGTCTCTCTCTCTCCCTCTCTGGTGGATGTGGAAAAGTACATCTGTTTTGCATAGGCAGCAGCTTGACTTTTGCAGGTAATGCTCATGATCAGCTGATGGCCTGTGCACGAATTGGAGTTTTACACTTGCTAATTGCATGTGGAACAGCTGTGGTATCATTCCTATAGCCAATTGCATAGAAACACACTCCTAAAACTAAGCACTTCATGTGGATGTTGGCCCTTTTCCTTCACTGTGAGCAGGACTTCATGTGGGTGTCTGACAAACAGCATCACAGAGGGTAGTTGGAAATACCTCTTACAACATTACTGTGAAGACATGCCAACAGGAGGGAGATGTTGCAGACATTGGGACAGAATGTAAGTATTGCTGTTCTATGTTTGAAGTAAAGTTGGTTTAACAGGGTTTGTGTGGATATGGCTGTTCTACATGATTTAAAGTCTGGCATGACAGTGTTATGCGGCTGAGGAAACTCTCACCTGTAGGGCTATCTGCTGAATGGCCAGAGTTTGGAGTCTTAGATGTGGTGTGTTACTCATGCATTTCCTATCTTTAGAAATGCAGTAGCATACTCTGATGATTGCAGTCAGTACATGGTGACATCCATGTGAGTTACTGACTTCATATCCCTCAGAAGAGGTATGTCACAACAAACCCTGTTACACCAGGGATTTTCTCAGTTTATCACAGCAATATGTCAATATTGGCCTTGTGTTTGTGCCTCTGCCCCCCATGTCTGTCACCCTTTGTCCATATGACATTGTAAGAGGTGCATATGTACAGTATATCATTATTTACTGACATCATTCCTGATAACAAACCAGTGATATATCAGACTGCTAGACATGTTATGTATAGTAGGCCTTATATTTGAGGACAAAACATGGACATTCTGTTGTAGTCTGTACAGTAGTGAGGTCTGTGTACATATGGTGATTGTTGACAAAGTGTCAGTATTGTGTAGCAGTGTATTGTGAATATGATACTTGGCCTGTGTACAGACTGTGGTAGATGCCAGTGTTCTTGGTCCTGTTCTATCTGATGTTGCATGCTGCTCCAGGTTCTAGTACCCTATCAGTGTATATGTTTGTAGGGCCAGACTGAGACATGTCCCATACCACAGTCAGGCTTCAGACTACACTGTGAATTGGACCAGTGTATGTAGGGTTAGTGTATGAATGGCACATATGAGAATGGTTTTGTTTACACGGTCCATATACTGTACTATTAATTAGGCTTACCATAATGTGACTGTGACTGTGTTGAGATTGGTTGTGGGTATGCACTTTCACACTGGTGTCTGTTACTCTGTGCTGTTACATGCCTGTAGTGCCTGCAATATTTGCAAGTACATGTGTATTCCCCCATAGGAAACTTGGGTCAGTGTTGTGGCAGTCTTCCTGTAGTTTACACAGTGCTTTGTGACATGCCTAGCAGCTCAATGTATTTACCTAGTGTGATGTTATGTCCAAATATTTTGTCAGATGTACTGTTGCCTGGCCACCATATGTGTTGTGCATTTCTGAAAAAAGCAGTGGGATGCTGTGAAGATGTATGTCACTAACTAGTGCGAAGTATGTGTGCTTGGGACCTCTGCTCCTCTGGTTAATATGTGTTAGGACAAAAAGGAGGGTGTGAATGTATCAGCAGTATGAGCTTATCTATTCCAGTATTTGTGTGATATCCCCATTTTCATGGCTGTAAACATACCCTTTGTCAGGCTTGGTCCACACATCTTGCACTAAGGAGTTCTGTGTATACCTCTGGACTGACCAGATTGTGTCAGACTCTTCAGGTTTATTGGTCATATTTCTGCTGTATTCCATAGGATCATTACTGTGATTTGTGTGGTACTTCACTATGATGATTTTATGATGTCTGTCAGTAACTGATGGCATACATGTCAGTATCAGAAGTGACTTCCTACACAGCATGTCTGTTGACACAACCCCTGTTACTGTAGCAACATTCTACATTTATACCTGCAATATTTACATTAAATTCCCTTGCACTAAGAGGTTGTGACTTATGGTGCTGAGGTATGACTCCACTACATGTTATGGGCATATGTTATATATACATACACACCCCCACACACACACACACACATATATATATATATATATATATATATATATATATATATATATGTGTGTGTGTGTGTGTGTGTGTGTGTGCACGTACATGTACAGATATATCCACACACACACACACACACACACACACACACACACACACACACACACACACACACACACACACACATATATATATATATATATATATTCATATCCTTGTTATGTGTAAACATAAGTGTTGTATATACCTTCCCAGTTGTATCACACCATATTTATCTGATTATGTGTATATTTAGATATAAAAACATGACTGATTCAACATTATTTTCACTTACAAGTACTAAACAATTGTAGTAGTCAAAACAGTTGTTCACTACTATTCAGTATGTGTACTAAATGATATATTTGAAAAAACAATAGACATCATCACATCTCTGATGGCTTAGTGGTTAACTTCAGTGAATATAGTGTACAGGGTCCTGGTTTCAAGACTTGCAAGGGCTGTTTATTTTGTTGCTAGGCAGAACAAGGAATATTGGATACAGAGTGGTTAAGGCAGTTTTGAGCAGCTTTAAGCAGGTTTTCATGGGCTGGCGCGATGGTAAGAAGAGCTAACGTACGGTTAAACAAATAGGCCCTTACACTGTGTAGGCTTCGCTTACCAGTGTGCAAATGTGCTTAGCATTTACATTTAAGCAATGCTTATACCTGCTAAGCATAGCTCAGCCCTGGTAACCAGTGATCACATTCCAGTCTAATAAAATAACAGAGTAATGACATCTTTAATAAGTGTATTTAATTCCATGTACATAACATGCTTCTGTGTGCTGTCATTACAGTAGCAAGTTGTGAGTATACTGTATGGGGCACCTGAGTATATATGGCTAGCACAATAATCCTTTCTCTTTATGTGTGTTTCAACAACAATCCTTTCTCTTTATATGTGTTTCATACATGGGTAGTATCCCAGGTTATATGCAGTCACACTTGCATGTATTGTATCATTAAGTAACTACTTTTAACAGCACTTTTCCAAGTAAGAGTTGATTGCAGATTGTAGTGTTGTGTGTGAGCTGTATGTTATTAAGTATCTCCTATTGGATAGTGATCTGATATGTGGATATTAACTGTAGACTACTATGTGTTTAGGACATGTCATTGAGGGCTGCTGTCATGTAGTAATGGCATACCTATCAGTGTCAGACATCTATCTGTCAAAACATTCATCCTAATGCATAACCTGTTGGCTAGCTGATTTCTGTCTGTCCTCTGTACAGATGTGCAGATGTCAGGTATCCATCTTGGCTGCTTACAGGCAATCTATGATTGACTGACACTGACATGTCTGCCCAGCTATGTTATGAATGCCACAGATGGGAAACCCCACCCCTGTATGTACCACATGCCATGGATACCACAGTTAACAGAACACGCTTGGGTACAGGTCTCTAACCCAGACACAGGCCGTGTTATGTAATATATGTTGCATACATGTCAATTGGAACACCTCACTGGCCCTCTGCAAAAAAAAAAAAAGATGATTGGTTGTTGAATTTAACTGTTAACCTGGGGATAACTAAAGTGGCATCAGTTGGTAGATGGCCTGCTGACAAATGTCAGGTGGCATGATACCAGTGTACCCACATGCCCTACTCTTCTCATTTCTCCATGGACATTAGCCTGGTACACACCTAGGAACACCTGCACCTATGGACCCCAGTACTGCCAAATGTGTCAGTGTGCATTACTGAGAATAACAGTATCTGTGTGTTTGTAAACATGTAGTTGACAATACCCTGAGGGCCTTCTCACCCACTACACTTCCTATTGCCATACTTAGAAATGGATGCTGCTGTAATTGACATTAAATGTACCTTGTTACACTCTTCACCCAATGGGCTACCTGGAGCTTGCAGGATAAGCATAACACTTTTCTACAAATGGGTAGATAGGAGTGGGTTACCCTCTGAGTCCTGGCAAGTGTGTGTATATGTGTGAGTGTGCATATTCATAGGAGACAGCATTCTGAGGCCACATTCTCCAAATACAATAAACCTTGTCATACATTATAAGGGATAGTGATGTTGCTGACTTTAGGAGAGCCATGACAGACCCTCACTCTACTATCCCTGTGGTATGTGCAATAAATGCATATCCCTGTAGTAGCACTGATTAGATGGACAAGGGATTGTATTGCAGTCCTGGTCAATGTGTGATTGTGGGTATGTCAGAGCATTATTATGGGTTTCAGTGAGTACAATATCAATGTGGAGTGTGGGTGGTGGGTATACTGTCTTTACACCATGGTACCCCCAGTACATGTCCCAAGGTCCACTGTATGAGGACCGCTGTCACCATCAGCCATACAGGTAACTGATTACACTATCCAGCCCCATGATGCATGTGCTGTGTGCAAAATCTCTGTAACAGAATGGACTCACTGACAAGGTAGTTAGCACTGCTAAACACAGGTCTGTCAAATGTGTCTATGACTGTATGTACTCAGCCCGAACACGACCTCTTACACCAATACTGGAGTCACCAAAAAGTCGCAAGAAAACTGTTATGAACACGAACACTTTTATTGTACAATAGGTTTAAGCGCTTTTCGTCAACCAAGTAGGATGACTTCCTCAGAACAAAGTAAAAAGTATATACAGTCCCCTTAAATAGGTGCTTTTACTTCTAGTAATTAAAAACAGCCATCACTAATTAACATTTAAAGGCGTATTTTCCAAGTAGTAGGAAATAATGCAAACCTTTGCTGTATTTGATTAAACATAAAAATCAATATACAGTCAAATATATAATACAATACATCTCCTAAAGTAAAATAAATAATATAAAAAAAATATATAAAAAATTAAGATTATATGAAGAAGCATATATGTATATAAAATGTAATAATATAATAAGACATAACTTGCAATGCCTCGTTACAGATTTTTAAAAATTGTACAAAAAACAAATAGTAGTGATAATAGTACTATAGTACTGAATGTCCCAAATTTTATACTCAAAATTTAATATTAACTGAGGAAATACTCCTAACGTCTTAAACTTCTAAGTTTTAGCAAACAACTAATTGAACATAGGTCATTAAGGCCTGGAAATGAATAAGAGTTCAATTTTATTTGCCATTTCAATTCTTTCTCCTCAAGTAGCAAAGGTAATGGAGCCCCTTGCTGAATGTCAAAGACTTGGTCAATAATTAAAAATTTAAAACGATGGTCTGTAAATACAGAGATATGTTTAGCTAACGCGTTCTCCTGTTTGTTTTTCTTAATAGCGTAAAGGTGCTCATACATACGGTCCTGGAGTCTACGTTCGGTCTTACCAAAAAGAACTGGGAAATTTTTAAAACTAATTCATGTCTTTATAACAAAGTAGGTACTAGGCCTGAAATTACATTTAGGAGAGGAAACAACTTGAAAAACCTATTAGAAAGAAATTCAAGCCATTTTGTAAAAACACCTGGCACGTTTAAATGTCAGTGTTGTAGCAGATGTAGTAGTATACTCGAGACTAATAAGTTTACTATAAATGGAAGAACATACAAAATAAAACATAGGACAAACTGTAACACCCGTATGGTTGTTTATTTGGCACTTTGTCAACAATGTCCTGGATTCTACGTAGGTAAGACCGAACGTAGACTCCAGGACCATATGTATGAGCACCTTTACCCTATTAAGAAAAACAAACAGGAGAACGCGTTAGCTAAACATATCTCTGTATTTACAGACCATCGTTTTAAATTTTTAATTATTGACCAAGTCTTTGACATTCAGCAAGGGGCTCCATTACCTTTGCTACTTGAGGAGAAAGAATTGAAATGGCAAATAAAATTGAACTCTTATTCATTTCCAGGCCTTAATGACCTATGTTCAATTAGTTGTTTGCTAAAACTTAGAAGTTTAAGACGTTAGGAGTATTTCCTCAGTTAATATTAAATTTTGAGTATAAAATTTGGGACATTCAGTACTATAGTACTATTATCACTACTATTTGTTTTTTGTACAATTTTTAAAAATCTGTAACGAGGCATTGCAAGTTATGTCTTATTATATTATTACATTTTATATACATATATGCTTCTTCATATAATCTTAATTTTTTATATTTTTTTTATATTATTTATTTTACTTTAGGAGATGTATTGTATTATATATTTGACTGTATATTGATTTTTATGTTTAATCAAATACAGCAAAGGTTTGCATTATTTCCTACTACTTTGAAAATACGCCTTTTAATGTTAATTAGTGATGGCTGTTTTTAATTACTAGAAGTAAAAGCACCTATTTAAGGGGATTGTATATACTTTTTACTTTGTTCTGAGGAAGTCATCCTACTTGGTTGACGAAAAGTGCTTAAACCTATTGTACAATAAAAGTGTTCGTGTTCATAACAGTTTTCTTGCGACTTTTTGGCGACTCCAGTATTGGTGTAAGAGTTCGTGTTCGGGCTGAGTGCTTATTTTCGTTGTTTCCCTGTATATGTGCAAGTTTGGTTTGTACTTGAAGTTCTATGACAGTATGTGTTTGTCAATGTGTATATGACAGTATGTCATAGTATGTATTGTTCATTATCACCCAGTACATCCCCCATTACCATACTGTATAAGGCCTAGTCACTTAACAGGAAACTCGGGACACACCTCTCTCTAAAAGCTCTGTAGTGTGTGCAATTAAAGCCAAACACTTTAGTAGCAATAGTTACCTAGGTAGGGGTTCTACTCTCAGTGTTGCCAAGTAAGTGTGTGTGCATGTAAAGGGATCTACTTCAGTTTGCAGAAAATATATGTCCTAGGAAATCATTTGTCTGAGAACCAACTGGCTAAAGGTAACATTTCATCGCAATCATCTTGTGGAAATACATTCAAGCAAAACTAGTAGTGGATGTGTACATGCCCTCTTCCCCAATGTACAGCTGTACAGTGATACACAAGTTGGTATATATACATGGGTGTGGTTGTTGTGGTCACAGCCACCCACATTGGGGTTATTGTTGCGGGTATCCCCTCATTTAGTGTGCAGTTATACTATACAGTTTATGTTAACAGGTTAGGTAGTTGTTAATCACACTATGTGTGGTTCTATGCCACCCACACCCTCCAAAGTGGGGGCTGTGCCACCCACACTAGCACACCTATGTTTACCAACTCCAGGACTGCACTACATTGGGGAAGAGGACATATACCCTGCCAGTACCATTGTCAATGGCATTAAACTGGCAAACTGATTATTTCCTGATGTGATGTTTTGGCAATTTGGTCTGGGTGAAATTACACAGGTCAAAATAAGTTCACTGTAAAATTCTCTGTGTATTGCATCAACACCAAAGCCTGTGTGTGTGCGTGCGTGTGTGTGTGTGTGTGTGTGTGTGTGTGTGTGTGTGTGAGTGTGTGTGTGTGTGTGTGTGTGTGTGTGTGTGTGTGTGTGTGTGTGTGTGTGTGTGTGTGTGTTATTCTTGGACATTTGGTGTGTGCTACACAGTACACTTACAATTGTCCACTGTAGAAGAGCTGCTGACATCAGCCACCATGCACTCACCTGTATACATCCCTCAGAACTATCAGCCATGTGGCACATGCAGTAACTGTTATACAGACCTGTTACCTGTGTTCAACTGCACCTAGGATATGACACAGTCACAGTCAATGTGTCACCACAGTGCTACACCCCTTGTAGGACAGGACAGCAGACCAACATCCTGCTGACAAATAGACACCTAAAACACAAACAGAATACATTATGGAGACCACAATCAGTCAGTGTTAATAACACCTATAATGCATCATGGCTGGACAGCTACACACCCTGACATGTAAGCATTAATCATTCCAGCTGAAAACATGTTAAACAGCATTACATTGCTAAACCTTAGGACATTCACCTTGTGCATCAGAACCATATCAGCATGTCCATGCATCGATGGTATGGAAGACAGGGATATGGCACAGGTATCATCATATGCACAGGGTGTGTTGCGGGTTTGCCAGAGGCCTAGGCTGAGCCATTTGGTTGACATCATGTGTGTTGGTTAGGGGGTTCTTTATTAAATGGGCTGTGCAGATGCGGTGTGTGTAGGTATGGAGGTGCCCTAGCTGTGTTGGTGAAATGTGTGTGCATTTATGCACACATGTCTGCCATGTGGCTGCCCTATATAGGGTTTTTTTGACAGCTGCAGACCGTACATGGCAGGATATACAGTTCACAGTCTTTGGCCATGCATATGGGAACTGTGCCTGCCAGGGGTTTCACGGGCACTACCAGGCAGATGCCCAGACATGTTACTCTCCCCTGATGATGACAGTTGTCCACTGGATCAGCATCCCTGTTGGGACTGGCCAGGACCACGTGCACGTGGCCTGCTGTATTGTGGTGTGGACAGCACCCCCCTGCAGTGCTGTTGGGGGACTGGCACTACGGGAGTGGCTGTGAGTTGTTGCATGTCCACGTAGACCTCCACCTGTTGGTGTTGCTGACCTATGTCCATGTGGCCGCCACCCTACTCCTACCACATGCTCTACCACAGACACCACATGGTCAAGGATTCCCACCATCTCACCCAACTGTCTATCCAGGACCTCTGCAAAATAAAGGTGGGAACCTGCAAGATCACGGATGTTGTCAAGTACAGCAGAATGAGTAGCCCTCTGGAGCCTCAGACTCTGTCTGGTGTAATGTTCCATATGTGCCTGTGTCGCCATGATGGCCCAAAACATGCATCTGGTGACACCTGCTGTGGCACTTCTGCCAGGGGCATGATCGCCAGCAGCCCTCCTACATGCACCCTTGTACATCTGCCTGTGTGGTACCTTGCCAGTCATCTGGCTATGGCTGCTGTGTACAGACACACTTGCCATAGTCCCTACACTGTCCTGTCCCATGCCACCACCCACCAACTGTCCGACATCTATGGCCACTGGTGATGAGGTATGTATGTATGTATGGGCATTGAGACTGTGTGCAGGGATGGGGTGGATAAAAGTGGGATGTCAACTGATGGCACAGCTTCAGCCCCTGACAACACTGCCTGTGCCTCACCATGCCTATCATCATTGTCAGAGTCTGTATGGACACTAACATCAGTTTGCCTGCAGAAGGGACCCTGACCCACCTCGCCACCTGTGAGGGGCAAACAAAAAATGTAATTTATGACCTCTTCGTTATGGTTTACCTCTACACACACTCACACACACACACACACACACACACACACACACACACACACACACACACACACTTACAGGTGAGGTGGCACAAAGATATTACACAGACCCCTCATTACCCAACAGTCAACATGCATGACGTATGGCACTCAACAGCATGCACTGCAGCCATACTCAATCCTTGTTACCAACATTATACATTTCTGTGATGCATGAGTTGTGTTAGTAGGTGATGCCCCTTCCCCTGGAATACACTGCACCCATGTACACAGTATTACTGTGCACCTGTACAGCACACTGGCATGTACTGTGCACCATACCTCATGAGTGTACACACCATTGCTGAATGTGTATATGTGTGGCAGTTATGTTTGCTCTGTTGCTCACAGCCCCTATGTGTTTGTCTGACTTAATGCAGTGTGTGTGTGTGTGTGTGTGTGTGTGTGTGAGTGTGTGTAGAGGTAAACCATAGATAGGATTATATGAGGACTGATGTCATTAGTTAATGCCTGAACTCTGATTCGAAGATCTCATCATCAGCAGTGCATGTATGAGCAATAAAATCTGATCACACTGACAAACTTCAAAGCTTAATGTGGATATGAGGAGTGTACACACCCTTGTTGACATGCCAGCCTCTTTCATGGTATGCAGTGGGGCCACAATACTGCATATGTTAACATTGCACACACCTGATATGTGACATATGACCTGTGCAATCCAATGCAGTATCAAACAAATGTGTTAGTTGTGCAGATGCTGAATGAGATGCATACAATATGTGGGCCGCATACGTGTGCACACCCTTAACACAATGGTTTGTTGCAGATCCTGTTAAGTGAACTACAGCAGTCACTATTCCTGGAAGGGGTATACTAGCATGGCCCATCTTCACTTGCCATTATTTGGTCACTCCGTCCTACAAATGTCTCCTAACTCTGCCGGATTGCAAGGTCAGCTCGTGCACAGCCCTTGGAGGTCACATAGTGGCTTCACTATTGCTGTGGAGTCAGGGTTATGTCTGACACAATTCATGACCTTTACTGTGTTCAGATACAGCCATTCTTGGCGAACTTTGGATGTATGCTTCAGTTCACTGTTGTGTTTCAGGATGACACCCCTCCCCATCCTTAGCCTTATTGCAGATGCTTGTCAATTATGGGCCACACATGAGTGTTATTTTGCAGTGTTCCAAATTCTGAATGCCATGTCTACCGGCCTAGTTCCTGCTAATGAACAGCAAACCTAAAGGTGTACATTGGCACCAGCAAGGGAAAAATGGGGATGGTGGCCCTGTGGTGGAGTGAGGTGTTGCTTGTGCACCACGTGTATCTTTATGAATACTGTCTGTAGGTTTCAGCCTTGGTCTCATGACACAATTACACATTGCAACACATGCCTTTGGGAGACTTGATGTTATGCATATGCTACCTGTAGAGAGCCCTGGATGATGTTGCCTGTGGAACAACTCTTCTGTCTGATTACCCTAACCCATAGGCCACACTTATGCAGATTCCAGGTGATTGTTGACACAGGTACTGCACAGGCAGTACTTGCTAGACATTCCTGCAAGTCCCTCAGTGTTGCTGCATGTTTCTGGGCAGCTTCCATGACCAGTTTGCAACGTGTGTTATCATCTGTTTTGGATGGGCATCTGTTTATTTTCTACATTAATGTTGTCCCATACTTCATACACACATACATGACTGTCTACACTGTTTGCCATGGTATATGCAGTGGTGAGGTAAGGCTACTTTTCCCACTTCTGAGTGCTACCTTTCAGATATAGAATCCATTTCATGGTTTGTAAGATGTATGCAAGCCACGGCTGCCTCTGTTGCAGGTGAGTGGGCAAATGTCATGGACATACTTCTTGGACAGCCGACCATTAGTAGGTGTGACATTGAGGCCCTGTACTTGATGGAAGGTGTGTACTCAAGAAGAGTGAATGCTGTCAGTACCTCACAAGCTGCTTCCACAATATGTTATTTGCAGTGTGTGCACACATATGCTTCCAGTGTATGTTAAGGTATGTATTCCCCATATTTTTTGTCCTAACATAGGATTCCATATTACACATTCATTGATCTTGTTAGGATCACATTACAGGTTGTAAAAGATGTGGAATGTGGTATTGTGATTTGCCGTTGTTTAGACTGCGAACAGTTGCCATTGTAATAGTGGTGTATACACTGTTGTAGCCACTGTATAAGGGTAATGTCTCAGACGTGCCCCTACTGTAGGCCATTTGTCCCACCATTATGTTTATCTCTGTCCACACATCTTGCATTGACAGGTTGTTAGGTATACTGCAAGACTCTTACATACTCTTCAGATATGCCACCATGGTGACCACTGTGATGCAGTGTAGTTAACAGCAACAATAAGTGAACATGTACAACATACATTATGGATAGATGTGTTAAAGGTGTGCATGGCAAATAGCATGGCCATAACATGGCTGGTGTATTGGCCAACCTGAACAAAACAACTCCACACTCACTGGCTACAGGCCTCTGCCCCAGTTGTATACCAGAGGGACTGAAATAGTTGTGTGAGAGACATAATGTCAGTAGCCACACCTGTGGCATTGGTACAGCAACATTTCAGCACATCAACAGTATTAACCCACAATACTAGAGATTATGCACATCTGTTCATTACTACACTGCAGCAACAGACTATCTTATCTGACATATGCATGTAGATACTTTACAAATGAAAATGAATAAGCAACAGTGGTCTACTAATGTGCCCTGGGGCCTTACCTGCACACTCCTCATCCATTGTGTGGGTGGCACCTACCTCCACAATGCTGTCTTCAGCTTGCTGGCTTGGCTGGTGGGAGGGTGCCCCAAGGCTGGCGAGGAGCTCCTCAGCATGTGTCAGTGGGGGCTGGATGGAATGACCCCCACCTGTGGCTAGTTGGTCCCTCATAACTGCAGTGGCATGCTGACGGGCATGGCAGAGCAGATCCGTGCAGTGATGCCGCACCTGCTGATAATTGCAGTTGTGCAGACTGACATTGTTTACCCTGTGGACAAGCTCGTTCCACAGGGTGGTCCTCTCCTGCAGATACTGGACCGTACACCCAAAGAAGATGGCATGATGGACTATGAGGAACTGGATTATAGCATCATTTTCCAGGGTTGTGTATGTGGGCAGGTGTTTCCGGGAAATTGTACCTGGAAGACATAAACAGGAAAAAAGGTCAGAGGACCTCATACAGTTGCCCATGCACACATCAACAGTGGGTATTACTTGCAAGTAATCCAGACTATACCATAACACTGTAAGCTATCATGGCTTGTATATCTTGTGTTACACTCCTGGTCCTGACCTGTCCAGTTCTCCCAGTGTTGGACACTTAATGGCATAATCCACCACACACCATTCATTTCTGTGTAGAGGGATGACAGTGGCCATCTTCCATGTGGATGGTGTGTGGATGGTGGCATGAGTGTGTTTGACTGTAGTGTGTGATGGGACTGTGAGCACATGCCTGTGTTAATGTAGGAAGCAGACTGTGATGTTCTCATGCCCCATGGAGACCTGCTGTTGTTGCCATCAGTCGGCATTATGTCCATGCTCACCACTGATGTGGGCAGGAGTGTGGGTGATGTGCATATTCCCCTGTACTACTGTTGTGGACAGGGTGCCACTGTTCCCACCTATCCTATCTGATGCAGGTTGCCTGTATCCATGGCATGTGTGTATGAGGTGTGGTTTACCCTCAGTACAGGTTGACTTGTGTTACTGGCTCTGAGACTGCGTACATATGTGTAGACATGGTTGCAGCTGGCCTTGGTGGTTTGCATATGTCTGATTTCTAGTCATAGTCAGCCTTACAGGAGGTCACCTGTGAACCTACATGCTTGCTTCCAAGTTGTAGTCTGCACCTATGTGTCCCTGTACAGGATGGCTGTACAGGTAAGGTACTGCTGATTCCATATAGCTACAGTGGATATGAAGTGTACACACCCCTGTTACAATGCATGGTGCTTGTGCAATTGGAACATGACCACACAAAAGCACATGTCAACACAATCCCCACCTGTGATGTGCCCTATAGCCTGCTCAGTTC
>NC_056742.1:520908616-520938616 GCF_019279795.1 Protopterus annectens | reverse complement strand
CTGAAGTCTGACACTCAAATGTGCGTCATTATTTGGCGACTACAATCCTGAGATCATCCCACTGATTTGACAGGAAAAAAGAGGAATAGCCACAGGCCAAAAATATGAGTCAAATATCTGGACATTCTGGGAAAATCTGTACAGTTGAGAGGTATGATTATACATACAGGTTAATACCACTACCAGGATTCGAACTGTGGCTGTGTCTTCTAAAAATACAACAATTTCTGTTTCATCAGAGTGAGCTATTTAGACACCGGTGTTTGTTCATTCAGTGTTTTCTGTCTAAGTCTCTCTTGGTTGTACAATCTGACCTTGTAATTTCAACAGTCTTATACAGACATTCCTAGACATATTTTTTATGTGTCATTCTAAGGAGATCCAGTATCTGTCTGCATGGGATGACATGATCAACAGACCACGATGCTTTGCCAGAGATGGCCTGCACCTGTCACCCTTGGGATTCCGGATACTGGCTAAGGCTCTTGCCACCCCTTTAGTGCCTTTTCTAGGCAAGGTTCAAATGACAAATTCATCACCATAACAGGTACAAGCAAGCAAAATCTGAGGGTAATGCTACTCAATGCTAGAAGTCTAAACCTCAAAATGCATTCACTCAAGGCACTCCTTAAAATGGAGAACATCGACATCAGTGCAGTGACAGAGACCTGGTTCAAAGCTACAGAGAGCACTCCTGCATTACCCGGCTATAATTCATACCACACCTTTTGGCCACCTAACCTGGACTGAAACACTAAAGGTGGAGGCGTGTCCATATTCATTAAGGATATCCACACCTCCAGGCTAGTTGCTCAGCATAATGCATCCAAGAGTATCCAAGTGCAACTAACTCTGGGCAAGACTGCAATACAAATTGTAACTTGCTACAGATCCCCCACGATGCACCAGGATTCCCACTCCTCATTTCTTGATACACTGGAAAATATTAGGGTACAACCCAACACCCTAATAATGGACAATTTCAACTACCCCACCATTAACTGCGAAAACTACTCATGTACCAACTCTTTTGCACAACGTTTTCTGGAATTCATAAATTCCAGTGCCTTGGATCAACTTATCTACACCCCCACCAGGGGCAGCAATATCCTAGACCTGGTCATTACCAACATGGGTGACCAGTGTTCCACACCAGAGGTCAATTCCTTGTTGGTCAGATCCGACCACAAGCTAATCAGCTTAGACATCCACATCCCGCCCCCACCCCATTAGGGAAACCACCGTAAAAATTTCTCCAAAGCCAACTTCAAGCTTCTTAAGACAGTAGTGGCAAACTTCACAACACCCATGCAGACGGACAGTAGAGGTACGACTGCTGAATCCTACACAAATGCACTTTATAAGCACTTACACGAGTACATGGATCGTGCTATCCCTAACAGAACCAAGATGCTATCCTCCAAAAAAAGGAAGCCAATCTGCTGGACCCCTGCCATAAACAAACTCTACAACAGAAGAAAGACACTGTTGCAAAAAAGAGTAAAATCCCATGACTCAAAGAACTCCCTGGTCAGCCTCAGTAAGAAGCTGAGATCCCTCATAAAATCCTCCAAAGCTAGTTATGAAAACAAAATCGCCACTGATTCTATAGACATTCACAAAGCATTCTATAGCAATGCCAAGAATCTCAATGACAACACTGAGATCTGCTCTGAATTACAGCACAATGGCACTAAATATACAGAACCAACTGATATTGCCAACATCCTGGCAGATAGGTTCAGTGCTAACTTTACCCCCCTCACCCCCTAAAGGGCCCATCTCTATACTGGAAGAATGCAAAGTTCCTGTAATCACGGCTGCACAGGTAAAACCACATTCTCCAAAGCCAAGAACACAGCATCCATGGGACCTAACAACATCCCAGGCTGCGTTCTACATGAACTACAGAATGAACTGGCACCCCACCTAAGCACCATGTTCAATCATAGCCTCACCTCAGGCTTTGTGCCCACTGAATGGCGCACAGTGACAGTTATCCCACTACACAAAGGGGGAGCCACCATGGACCCTGGGAGCTGCCACCCCATTAGCCTAACGAGCCTGGTCTGCAAGGCCATGAAATGTATCATCATGGAACTTATAAACAAAGACATTGGTAATCTCCAAACTCTGGACCCCACCCAGTTCGGGTTTGTAAAAGGCAAATCATGTCTCCTTAACCTGATTGACTTCTTTGAAGCAGTCACCAAAGCCGTAGATGAGGGTAAGGTGGTTCACACAGCCTATCTAGATCTTGCCAAGACTTTTGACACCATCCCCTACTCTGGAATTATAGATAAACTCACTAAACTAGGTATTATACAATGACCCCCCCCATTAATATTTCAAAACGTGCACGCTGATTGGTCAGCATGCATGTTGTAAATCAGAGTTATAGTAATGGAAAAAGGTCAGGTTGCCCGGACTTTTTCCATTAGTATAACTCTTTTTTTACAGCAATGGAGAACGCCAGCCTTTTACACACTGTCTCGCTATGTTAAACGAGTTTAACATAGCAAGACAGTGTTAAAAAAAGTAACGGAGATCTTCCCATCTCCATTGCTTTTTTTAAAGATGTCTCACTATGTTAAATGGGTTTAACATAGTGAGACAGCTTTAAAAAAAGCAGCGGAGATTCTCCGTTGCTTTTTTTAAAGCTGTCTCGCTATGTTAAACTCCTTTAACATAGCGAGACACTTTGTAAAAAGCAACGGAGATCTTGCTTTCTCCGTTGCTTTTTTCAAAACTGTCTCGTTATGTTAAACCCCTTTAATATAGCGAGACAGTCTGTAAAAAGCAACGGAGATCTTGCTTTCTCCGTTGCTTCCACCCACAGCTCTGATGTACTGCATAAGCATATGCATGCGCAGTGCATCAGAAGTGCTGCAGAATACCAGACAGCTGTGGAAGGGCAGCAAGGAGGCATTATACAATGCCATTATTTAAGAAAATGAATTATTTTTTTTCTTAAATAATGTCATTGTATAATAGCAATAACCCACTTCTGGGTGTGGATAATGCTGGATTTACCCATGGTTGTCTTTGTTTGGCCACTCGGGCTTCGCCCTCATGACCAAACCTCACCAACCTTGGGTAAATCCAGCATTACCCACACCCAGGCATGGGTTATTGCTATATAAATCCCTATGTCACAAGATGGGTTGCCAACTGGCTTACTGACAGAACCCACACTGTGAAAGTAGCAGACTCCAAATCCGACTTCAGACCAGTACAAGTGGTGTACCACAGGGTTCAGTCCTGGGTCCTCTCCTGTTTGTTATCTACTTTTCTGAAATACAGGCTAACACAGAAGGTCTTTGGCAAATGAAGTTCGCATATGACTGCAAACTAGGAGCCATAATTAAAACTCCTAACGATGTGGACATCCTATAAAGGGCCTCACTGAGACAGATGCCTGGTGTCAAAGCCATGGCCTCAAGCTCAGTGCCAAAAAGTGCATTGTCACCCCCTTTGGTAAAAACTCTGTACCCATGAGCTACCACATAGGTGGTAGTCTACTTAACACTGAAAGTGTGATAAGAGACCTTGGGACACAGGTGGACAGTAGTCTCTCCTTTGATCACATTGCCACAGTAATCAGGAAATCCTTCTACGTGGCACACCTCATCACAAAAGGTTTCTCATCAAGGAAAAAAAAGGTCATTGTTCCCCTCTACTTGTCACTTATTAGACCCATTATAGAGTACAATGCCCCTTTTGGTATGTACCTCACAAGATATCTACAACAACTGGGAAGACCACAGAAATACCTCACAAAGAGGATTACTGGCCTCAAACAGATGCCCTACACAGACCGTCTCAAAAAACTCCAGCTTTAATCCATTACAGAGGCCTCAGAGGCTTCCTCAGAGGCGATCTCTGCCTAACATACAAAGCTATGTCAAACCCAGAGCTGTTGGACATGCTCCACTTAAAGAAATCCTAATCCCTCTGAGCTACAAGCTCTAGGGACCTAAACCTTTGTCACTACAATAAACAGAACATGCTGGAGGGATAGATTAGATTCCTGTCCCAGAGACTTCACATACTCTGGAACAAACTACCTATCTATATCAAACCAAGCTCTTCATTAGCACTCTTCAAGAAAAATCTTGATGATTGGATGGGAAATAGGAAATTCACACCGGGGATCACCTCTGTGGCTCTGCTCGACAGGGGCACAGGAAAATAATTTTCTTGGGTGGTGAAAGCCAGGGTACCTTTTTGGCTAGGCTTGTATAGGCCCTAGGGTCGATAGCCTAGTACCTACCTATGAATCTATGAACCTATGTAGCACAGTGTGAGAAACAGTGGTTGACACAACAGTACTATTCTGATGTCAGATGTTGGTGAATGCTATATGTCAGGCCATACAATACCAAAGTAAACACTACCAGTCCAGGATTTAAATCTTTATTGCCAGGCAGTTACAGTTTTCTTATCTGACAGACCTGTGGGGGGAATGTTTGTTAACACTACCTGACTGTTTCTATGGATCTAGGACCATTGAATGAAAGTTCAATAGTCCGAATCCACAATCACTGAACACACTTTAACGAAAGTGCTTTCACCGAAAAAGCGCTTTCGTTAAAGTATGTTTAAAAAAAAAAAATAATAAAACATTACTTTTACATTTTTGCAGGGGAGACAAGCCCCCCTGCACCCTGCACGTGGGGGGCTGTGCCCCCACACCCCCTACTTTAACATTCTCACTCTGAGGTCACACTACAGTGGGGAAAAGGGAATTTTCCCTTATCCCCACTGTAGTGCGATCTCCGCAACAGGCATATTTACGTGAAAGTGCTTTTTGGTAAAAAGCACTTCCACGCAAGTATGTCCGGCTGAATCTCTTTCAGTTATGTTGTCTTTCAGTGATCCGTACAGATCCCGTTTCTACACATATTCCCAGATTCCTAGTTAATAGTATTTATGCATACAGTTTACTACCACTCCCAGGATTCGAACCATGGCTGTGTGTGTGCTAATAATACTACAATTTGAGTTTCATCACAGTAAGCTATTTAGAAACTGCTGTCTGTTTTTTCAGTGTTTTCTGTCTAAGTCTCTCTTGGGTGTACAATCACATCTTGTACTTACAACAGTCTTATACAGACATTCCTAAACATATTTTTTATATAGCACAGTGTGGGCAACAGTAGTTAACACAACATTACTATTCAAAGACTGCAATACTAAATGCCGTACAATACCAGAGTAAACACAACCAGTCCAGGATTTAGAACTTTATTGCCAGGCAGTTACAGTTTTATTGAAATGTCACCTATATGGGACTATTACTGTCATATTGTCTGGTTTATTCAGTACAACCCATAAAAAGTTTTTATACTACCAGGTGACTTTCTACTACTTTATATTTATTTGGTATGACTACTACAAGCAGGATTGTTACTCACCAGCCTCGCAATGCAGCCTTTGCAAGCCTACTGGCATGGGCTTCCTGATTCACAGCTCATTCAACAGCAGCTGTAAAGGAAATAGAGACATATTTAGCCATACCTATCCATCACTTACACAGGCTGGACTTTGCTAAACAGTTATTGATATGAATACTTACACACTGCTGGGACATCGCCCCTCTGCCTTGCTTCATGGACACACTCGTCCAAGAGCTTCTTCTTTCTCTACATCAAGTCGGCATAGTGGTGCCGGACCTGCTCACCAGTCCGAGGGATACCAGTTGCACTGGTGAAATCACTGGTGAGATGGTCCCAGGCTTCTGCTTTATATTGCGAGCCCTGGAACTGGCTCTGCAGCAGTATCTCATCATGGATATTTGCCAGGTGTCCTACCATGACCTTGGACTCCTTTATGCCCCAGCTTTGCACCCGGAAGTGCATGCCATCGCCCACACCTGCCATACTGCCTACAGTGGGAAGCTGCCACCAGTTATGAGCTGTATTTCCGCCTGTAGGTTTAAATATGGCCAATTTCCTGCCCTTTGCCATGATTGGATGGTTTTGAATATGCTGAGCTAAGCTAAGCTATGGACAAACCTGCTTAGCTAAGGTTGGCAGTGCTTAAAGGGACATGTTCAGCACTGCTTACCAATGGGCAAATCCACTTAGCTGTGCTACTCATTGCTTAGCAGTCATATTTACACAATGCTTACACCTGGTAAGCAGAGCTGTGCAATGTTTAGCATTGCTTATTTTTTATTTTATAGACTATCTGATGTATGGGATTAATTCATCATTCATTAGATATTATAAATTTGTTTACTGTCCCTAACATCCCCCAATGTGCTTTCATTACATTTATTCATGTGTGAATATACTGTATGGAGCATGTGTGTTTATATGGGGTTTCACAACTTTATTAAACTGACACCTCACATCTGGACCTACTACCGTACTCTGGTTAACAAATATATGTTATTTAGTACCTAATTATAAAAAAAATATTTATGTACTGCTTTCACATGTAAAATGCAAACTGGTAACAGTGGGGATTGAACCAGAAATGGCTGCTTACACTCTAACCACTACACTATTGCAGTACTACTTAAGTTAGAAGTCTCTTACTATTAAACTTCTTATGCTGTTTAAGCTGGACTAAGTGTAGCTAAGCAATAGGCACACCCGTGCAGCTACGGTTAAACTTTTTCACATTTATCAAAAAAAAATATTTATTGTGTCTTTTTATTTGTACCCTTCAGAATATCCCTGCTAATCCTGAACCTGTTATTCTATCAACTTTCTGCATTGTGGGACAATTGTCCCTTTTGGGTTTGTTCACATTCCTTACTCTGATGGGTTGAGAGGTGTGTGCTATGTGCTTATGCTGTGTTATTCTATCAACTTTTGCCTTGGTAGGGGCAATTGTCCCTTATGGCTTTGACCAGATTTCTTATCCTGACAGGTTGGGGGTATTATGACCGTTCTCGCTTATTTTAAAGTGCCGAAAGGCAATTCTGGAGTGCAGGGGGCATGTGTATTGTGAGAGCTCTGCTCTCAGACACACCCTCATACATGGAGTCGTGTCCGTTTTAGAGCATGGCAGTGTGCCTTCATACATATGCATGGCGCACTGCCGTGCTGAACAGGAACGGTCCCTGCCATGCAGGAGTAACTTATTTCTGCATGGCTGCTTGCTGAATCCGGAGGATTATGTGAGGATACTTATTTAAAGAAAATTGTACCTATATGTAGTAGTATCTGTAAACAGCATCTAATATTGTTTACCATGCAAAGCTATAAAACAACATCAGATGCATGAATTATTGAACTTTATTTAACTGGGTAAGGCTTTCAGCACTGTAGTCTCACCTGATGCTAGGAATACCCCAAAATGTCTGTATTTAAATTAGGAGTTAGACTCAACAACTTGGGTGCATCTTTCTTCAAAAATGACAGCTGACAGTGGAAGAAAATAAATTTTTATAAAACAGCCCCTGTGGTTTTAGACACTTAATGACCAGAAAGAATAATGTAAGATATTGGGCAGCTTTATTTTGCATGATTACAGTTTGCCAAAAGCTTGAATCTAAGGAATAGTTGTAAGACAGCTACATGCACACACACATACTTAAAAGAATACTAATTGCGATTAGTGTAAATATATCCATACCCCCTTTAATAAAATGCTATAAGCTCGTGGCCAACAGAGTTGAAAGAAGAGCTGCACAGGAAAATGAGTGATGTGCTGTGTTCATTGATGACACATAATAAATATGTTCCTGAACAAATAGCAACAGCTTACAGCTACTAGCAGTCAAGAGTTTTGAAGGAAATTGGGAACATGTGCGCAAGTAATTGATCAAGGTCTATTTGCCCTCTAGAGCCAGAGAGGAGAAACTTACAACTAAACACTATAAAGCACAACACAATTATGCAGATACAACTGCTGAGTGAGCAACTGTCCATGAATACAGTTAACATTAGGATACACTACAGTGTTTTATACAGCAAAATAAGCTTCTTTACTGATAGTGGGGTCTCTTTAGTGCACTAGTATTTGATGAATATTTCTGGGATATCAGAGAGAATGACACTATGAGACATACCTGATACTTCTAAATAATATGTTCAGGTTTAATATTCTGTAAGCATTTTCCATGCTGAACCTTTAATTACACAGCTATTGTATATATGTAGGAGACAAGATGACACAATCTCAACTGAAAGCAAGAATGCAGTGCAAAATATTACAGCATATGTCTAGCCTTTTGTATTTACACTATTTGCATTATAAGAAAAATCACAGATGACATAGAGATGACCAGTCATGCTAGTCCATAGTAACAAAGGAATGGCCATGTTCTTTTTGTGTTATCAGACAAGATGAAATCATAATGTTTCAGCTCTTTCTTAAACAGAATGTACTGCATCATAACTTTTTTCCTTCATTTTGTACCAGCACATGTTACTACAGTCAGTGTACCTACGAAAAACTGCATTATTGTGGCATTCCTTGAATTATCACACTTCATAAAGAACATTTAGTCAGGTATTCAAGGATGTTTTGAATATATTACAACCCCCCCCCCGTGTCAGACAGACTTGTAATTGCAGTTAGGAAAAATAAGCACTATCCATGTCAAACACCTCACGTAAAAATAATAATCTGTTCAACATATTCTAACAATTCCTCCTCAGATGAGTAATTTATCAGCACAAATTCATACATTTAAGCTATGGGTAGTTGTTACATAACCCTGTCCTTATCTTCCTTTGATGTGCTGATTGAAATATTAGCAAAATACAAAAAAAATTGTATTTGTTGCTGTCTCTCAAAGACAAAATATTAAGCATCAAATGTCATTTAAAATATCTCAAATATCAGATGCTGTATAACAAATAATACGTGTTTCATACAACATGGCATACTTTGTCAATGTCAACTCTTGTACATAACCTTGCTGCCAGAATCTTATTAACACATGTATCAGTATAATGCATAATATAATGGGATAAGCACTCTGTAAAATATCCAGTTTGTCTCACGAGCTGCTATGCAAGTTATAATTCTATTTAATAATTTGTTTTCATCTTTGTTTGATTGACCTTGCATAATTTCTACTTAGAGTAATTTTTTTAATCAGAAATAAAATCTTTAAAATCATGAAATAATCTATAAAATTGCATTTTTGATGGTAAAAAATGTCAAAATACCTTTTGCGATAAACCCAATTCCATTTACTGTGCTTCAAAATATCTTATTTTATAGATAATCCTATTTTCTTGTGTATCAATTATATAATTCATTAATAACTCATCATGTGCTCATGTTTTCTAGTCACTAACCACTATAATAATAGCTCTGGTATGTAAAAACAATGGCAATATGACACTTAGTTGAACATTCACAACATCAACCTTCTAATGATCAAGCACAAATTCATAGGTTCATAGGTTCAAATGTAAGTACTAGGCTTACTGCCCTTGTGGGGCATTTTAAGCCTAGCCAACTTTTGTTTTGGTGTTTGAATTCACCTACCTTATTTAGTGTAAGACTGGCCTTACGCATCCCATGGTTGATAATTATACATTACCTTTATTGAGAATAACTGGGATCATACCATGTATAATCTGAGGGGACCCTTGCATAGTATGAATCAATTAGGAGCTGTCTCTATTCATTAGTAGTACAGGGGGCAGACCAAGGATAAATACTCAATTACCCATCCATAAATCCAAGTTACTTTTGAATATGGACAGAAATTAACTTTGTTTATGTGGATGTGGAGTCTGTTTCAATGCAGCGGTATCATCTGTGAGATACACCTGTCTCTAAATCATTCTGTTGATGTCGCAGAAGAAGATTAGATCCCTGGACTAAGTATTTCTATTGCCATCTGACTTGCTGATGTGTGGCAGGTCCATAAGTATTGGGTTGGAGGATGCATTATATGCCAGACACAGGTCAACCCTTTGCAAGTTGCAGGATGCCTAATATACTGACAGGGCTTTGAGTCGGTTCATGTAAGACATATTATTTAGGCCTTGTATCCTTTTAATAAGGTATTTCTGTGGGTGTTCTACTTCTTGCATGTGTCTGGACAGATGCATACCAAAGAAGGCATTATACTGAATGACTGGCCTAATGAAGGCTGAGTAAAGGGGGCAAAGACATTTCTAGATCTAGTTGCAATCCTTTGTTTGTAAATTTCACAATACAGAAGAACTTTCATACAACAGTGAACGCATGCTAGTTGAAATTTTGGTCACTGCCCATATACACTTCCAAATCCTGAACAACTGGGTCACCTCTCAGGGTTGTATTGCAATGTGACAGTTCCCTGGGATAGACAGCTTCCCAAAGAATATAATAATGCATTTTTGGGCATTTAGTTTTAGTTCATGAGTTTGGCACCAGTTATTTGTTTGGGACAAACCTTCTTGCAGGATGGCTAAGTCATTTGGGGATTCAGTGACTGTTCCTAGCTTGCAATCATTTGCAAACTTAGTCAGCCAGAGCTATTTGTTATTGACATTTACTTCAGAGAAGTGGATGTCAAACAGGAGAGGTTCCAGCACTGAACCCTGGGGGACTCCACTGGTTTCTTTATGGAGGTAGCTTCCCCTATTTTTATCTCCTGCATTCTGTGTGTGTGCCAGTTGACAATCCAGCAGGAGATACAGGGTTTATTGTCAGTTTATTTAGCGTTTCTTCTATGCTCACATGGGGGTTTTGCCAAAAACCTTGGGTAGCTTAAGTTATATGGTGTGTACTGTTTTACCTTCATCTATTGACTTGGTGATCTTTCAAAGAAGTCTACCAGGTTGAGCAAGTATGACCTGCCCTTGACAAATCCAAACTGATACAGGTCTAGTGCTTGGAGGTTCTCTATGTCCTTACTGATTTGTTCCATGGTAAGTCTTTCCATGGCTTTGCAAATGAGGCTGGTCAGACTTATGGGTCTGTAATCGCCTAGGTCTGTGGAAGGTCCTCTCTTATGCAAGCAAATGACTGTAGTTGTTTTCCATATGTTTGTACAGAACCTGTATGAAGGCTGAGATTGAATAGTATTATCCAGGGGTGACTGAATCATGTTTCACAAATCATTGAAAACTTAAAAAAAATCTTTTTATGGGGGGAAAGTCCCCTGTACCCTCTATATATATATATATATATATATATATATATATATATATATATATATATATATATATATATATGTATATATATATATATATATATATATATATATATATATATATATATATATATATATGTATGTATATATATATATATATATATATATATATATATATATATATATATATATATACCAACTGCAAAATCACACTACAGTTGGGAAAAGGACACATTCCCCAATTCCTGCTGTACAATACTCTTGCACAGAAAAAAATCCAGCATGTGCAATCAGCTGATTTTTAATCATACATACTGACTTTTTCCCCTTTTGATTAAATAAGCTTTCAGCTGAGGGCAAGTATCTGAAAATAACATATTAAAATAATATGTAAAAGAATATCAGTTTTCTTCCATTTTGCCAGGTCTCATGGCCATTGAGTAATATACACATCTTTCTGTAACAAATGAAGCCTGATTTATTAAATCTTGGGTATTATATAAGTAACCTCAATAGATACCCACTAAATACAGACACTTTGTTGAAATTGTACACCTCGGATGTCTGATTGTGATCAAATGAATAAAAACATGACTAGCCATAGTAATATATTTCTGTTTGTTGCTATCAGATGTGTACACACACACACACACACACACACACACACACACACACACACACACACACACACACACACACACACACACGCGCACACAATATTAAATGAATGAAAGGAAAAAATACACACTATCATGCTATCTTACAGGCTGGCTGACTGCTAGTGTAGTTTCAATGAACACAAAAAACAAAGTACCCAAGTCTTTTTATTAGACAGTGATCAATGAAGGGAGCATACTTATTATTTAATGTTGTTGTTGTGTCTTTCGGCTTTTCCCAGTTAGGGGTCGTAACAGCGGAACTACGGTCCACTAATGATTGGCAGTAGATTTTTACGTGCCGAGTTGCAAGCCCTGACGCACAGCCTTCAATGAAGGTATGCCCATTCATGCATGTCTCCACACAGAAGATGCTCTAGCTGAGAATCGAACAGGACAACGTTTTACTGTGAGGCGACAATGCTACCGCAGCACCACCACCGCAGTAGATACTTATTATTTAATAATAATAAAAATGTATTTAATAAAACATTGCAGAATTGTTCCCCCATGTTTGTACCATCCATTAGTATGCCTGTAACTTCTAAACCTTTCATTCAGGCTGCCTCAGGCATCAGTCAGCAGTGACAGCCTGAGCCAATAGGAAATGTCTCCGCCCTGCTTTGGCAGCAGCCTCACCAGCCATTTCTGATGAGAAATTTCTAAAATGGAAAAAAGGTCTGAATAAAGTGTAATTGCCTTATGCTTCATTTTTGTGTAGTTCTTAGTGGTGCTGTTATTTTAGAAAACAGCCTATCTGGGCTAGCTAGTTTCTTTTTAATATAATTTTATGAGTGTGCTGTAGCCTGGATGAAGTTCCAAAGCACTGAAATTGGAAAAGTTGACTATTTTTAATAAAATGAATAGGAATGGGCTTCTCTAAATGTTTCTGTCATTTTATTCATTTGGGGAGACTTCAGCTCATCAGACAATACCATGTCCTGGTCCTGACAATAACCTATTCTAAAATTGTGAACAAGACTTCAAACCCAAGGTCAGATAAGTTTTGGTTTTCAGCTATTCTAACAATGCAGTAAACTCTTGAATGAGTATATTAGATGATTGGGCACTTCTAGTTGGCAAAATTCAATGGCCAACCAAATGTCTGTCTATAATGTGGCATCTTCAGCATCTTTTCAAGACAAAACCAGGAGTAATGATTACAAATAGCTCAGGGTATACATTGCAGACAGTTTTTATGGTAAATTCATACTATAAGAACAATGAGCAGTCACTTATAGTTAACCATATATGATATAACAGGACACAAACTCAGAAAATGTTTGTATTATGTTTACAGATCAGAGTAAATAACTTTGAAACAGGACATACATTATTCAAAATAGTGTAATTTATTCCATGCAGACCTAGCACTACATCAGTAATATTCTAGAAGTTAAAAAATTCATAATAAACAGCTGTCTTCTTTTTATATGTTCTTTATACCCCGGTGGCACTCTGACCAATCAGTCATATCTCTGATAACCCCATCTTGCTCCAGGCCAGAGTGTCTAGCTTGTTCTACCAGATTAAATGGTGGAGCTAAGGAGATTGAGACCTAACTTTTACAGTTGACCAGAGGTAATACAAGTTAATTCTAGTCACAATATCCCCTTCAGCCCTTTATTGAAGCTCTTCTGTTAAGCCTAACTCCCTGCCCTGTTGGTCTGACATGCACTGTTGAAGCATGGCCTACAGTGCTGACCAAGAGTCATTTGTTCTGAAAATAAAGCAATGTGCTGCTTTGTCAGGGTGAGCACACACCATGGTTTAGTGCCTTCTGTATCTCTACTGGGTCATGGTTTAGTGCCTTCTGTATCTCTACTGGGTGGCAATAGAACACGAGACCAGATCACCTCCCCTTCCCCTGAATGGGCAAGCTAGCAGTATCCATTGACACTCATCTACCCTGACTTCCTCCTCCAGCACCTGGTTCACTACTCAATCATGGGTCACCTGGATTTTATTTATTCATTTATGTATGTATTTATTTTGACACTGTATCCTACATTAAGAGCAATGTATAGGAAATAAGTAACTTACCAGCCTTGACTATACATTTTAATATAACAAATGATGTAAACACTGTATACCTGTATAATTTCCCCTTTTATTACTAAGAATGCTAATGCACCAAGTCAAACTTATTTATGTATATTTACTGTTGTAAATGCTGTACCATGTATACTTTTGTTTCACTTATACTATTGTAAAATATTGCCCTGTTAATGATTTTTTTTTTCACTGGAGCTTTTTTCCGTGGGCTTCCACGGAAAAGGGACTTCTGGTCCAGTCAGTCTTTCCTGGTAAAAAAATGCCAATAAATAAATAAACTAATTAATTAATACATTCATAGCATATGTTGATTGGGTAGAGATGTACATGTTAGACCAGGCATGCATTGGAAGAGAGTCTAGTGGACTATACTGAGGCACCCTAATATACAGACTCCTTGCAACAAACATTTCTGCTGCAACACAGTTCCAGAGTGACTTCCAATGATTATTTACAGACACACAATAGAAGTACAATGGAACTCAAATGGTCTTTTTTCATAGTAATTAGCTAGCACGTTGGCTGTATCTTTTCTAGATTATAAAGTAAAAAGAAAAAATAATTCTTTGTAGTTAAAGTTAAACATACCTAACATTAACTGATTAATATGTGCCACAACTAAACATTCTTACTAAAGAATCAGAATAATTAAGTAAGTTAGGTATTTCAAACTCAAAGTGAACAACATAATATTGAAGTACATAAATATATGAAACTTGAAAACATGGAAAGATTAGGTTCTGTAATAAACATTTCATATTTAAGTCACTGTTGAGGGCATGTGGTCTATCTATTTATTTGTTTGCTAGTTAACTAGGGTAGAACACTAATCAACATGGACCATTTTTAGATTTAGACCAGGGTAACAGAAGTTAAAGCACTCAGTAATTAAGCAGGGAATGAATATAATTATTTACAGAAAAAGTTTAAGCAAGCCGATATGCTATATGCAGTAAACTTAGCAATGTGGCTGCAGTAATGCAATCTAACATGCATTGCATCTATTTACAGCATCTTTCTACCTCTCTCGCTCTCTCTCTCTCACCAGTTATAGAAGTTAAGGTGAGGTTCTGTCATGAACTGCAGATGAGATTATAGGGGACAGATGTTAGACAAGAGGAGCAGAGTAGGACATAGATAAAATGAGTGAGAGATGAAGTGGTGTTGGAGGCTATTAAGGCTATTGTAAGTGTGTAATAATCAGTAGGATATAGCATGCAAGAAAGGTAAAAGGGGTGCAGTGAGAGAAGGTGAAGACTGAATTTTGGAAAGGAATCGGTGAAGGGGAGAGGTGGAGGGGTAAATTAAATATGGGTGAAGAAGAGTTGTCAGTTGTTTATAACATACAGTTAGAGGGACAGAAGCTGCTCAGTAGCTAGATCACCTGGCATCTTGTGAGGTTTCTCAGGCTGACACCTCCTCAACTCAGAGCTGAGAAGCAGCTTGCTACAGTACCATGCACACTCATACTGAGCACTGTAGCACTTCAGCCATGACCACAAATACAATATCATCATTTATTTATGAAACTACAATATCTTCATTGCTTCATAAATCTGTACTGGCACTGTACTCCCACAGTATTGGTATCTAACATATATGACCCCTAATAGCTTGCATCTGGGGCAGCTGCTCCTTTTGCTTAACTGTAGTTATGTTTCTAGGTGGAAGTGACATGGATCTATGTGGTTAGTACTAATGTTACCCCCTCTAGTTGGGCAAATATTTGCATTTTTGCCTCTTTAAATATGTATTTTTTAAGATCTAGGTGAACGTTTATGTAAGTAAGTATGGATTTTATATTGGAAAAGACTGTTTCCCATATTCTGGGGGCTAGGAGAGAGAATGAATGCTCTATGGACTGTAGTTTAATCTGGGTTGCATGAAGTCTATATGTTGTTATAAGTCCCTACCTATTAGGTTGTAAGGGGTGGATGTTTCTGATAGTCTTTCTACAAAGAAGGGGGATGAGCTTAAATTAATAGACCTGTAGACCAGGGATGCTAGTAGGAGTGTAGTTTGTTGTTTGATGGGTAGCCAGTTATCCTTAGCTAGCATAATGAAATGATGGTCTAATTGAGGAAACTGGCATAATGGTTAAAGTCTTCACCTCAAAGACACAAGGTACATGGTTTGATTCTGACCTCAGGTTATTCCCTAAGCTTAAAATGGCTCTTCAGGACAATTAGCCTAGTATTCACCTATGAACGGAAATTATGTTGTTGGTAGGGTGCTAGAATCTTTGTTGAGGCTGTTAATATGATTGGAAGTCCATATTTTAATTGAAGCAGCAGGATCCCTTTGCCTATATCTGTTCTCACTGCTGCAGCTAGAAAGTGAAAGAACTTTTTTTCCCAGAAAGAGTTTATTTATTTTGTCATTAGTTATTTAGATGTAGCACTGGAAGCTGAGGTTTGGGTTGAGACATTTTCTCCTAGGTACCCATATTGTTGGATAGTTTTGATAGACTCTTGTTTTTTGTGAAGTAGAGTCCAGCTGGAGGTTCTTTGTTAGCCATTTGTGGGTGCTGAGAATAAGGTTACATTCCTGCAGTCAGTTAGCAAGCACTTAGGTTCCATTTTATAAATCTATTTTGATAACTTCTGGAGATGGACTTGACCTAATGGGGACGTGGGGGATATCTGTCAGTAGATTACTAGTGAATAATGGAAAATAGTACAGGAGATATTGATTTGAGAGGGACTCCTTTCAGAAAAGGAGCTGTGAAGGATAAGATAAATACAATATCTACTTTGAAATGATTGTACAGTGTCATAAACAAAATTAATCAGACCTTCTTTAGGATTTCTGATTTAGTCAAGAATTCTGGACTAGACCACTGATACACAATAAAACATTTTAAAAAGCTGAAGTCTTGTGAGTGAACTGTAGTGATCACTGCACAATTTTTATCTCTCTCTCTCTTTTATGTTTTTGAATACTTGTTACAATTCTATGACTTGTTTATCCTATGTAAGTTTTATTACAAGGGTATTTTAGACTATGGAAAACTAAATATTTGAGCAGCCTTTGGGTCTCAATGACAAAAGACTTTCCACCGATCTTATGCATTACAATTTTTTTTATTTCAGTAATCTCAGACTCAAAAATAATGAGCAGTGTAATATATAAAGGCAAAATTGGGCTTATAATTCAGAGATAAATTCAGGACAACATTAAAAGAATTCTGTTATAGATTATGCTAACTCTAATGGCTCTAAATTTGAAGTCATAAGCCATGATATGGAAATTTCATTTCATGTAGAAAGGATTGGGAAGAGAGATTGGATAAGCAATCACAAAGAAACAATGGGGAGATGTCTCCCAAGTATGCAACAAAGTCTAGACGATATAGGATCTTTGCTTGGAAGTGTTTACATAGGTATTTTTATACCCCAAGTAGGCTCCATAGAATTTTTCTTCAGGTAGACAACAAATGTTTGAGGTGTAATGGGGAAGAAAGAGGTAACTGGGAACATATTTTCTGGGACTGTAATGAGTTGGCAGACTTTAAAGATTCACTGCATACTGGTCTGCTGGAGATGCTGGGTGAGAAAATTGGTGCAACTAAAAAAATGATTTTCTTGAGCTATGATACAGAATTGGAATTGCCTAAACATAGTAAGGTCTTATTGAGTCTAATTATGATGGATGTTAAAAAGCAATTACTGGAAAATAGAAATCAAAGTCTAAACCAACTTTATTAGAAGTAGCAAATATAGTAATAGAAATAAAAACAACTGGAATTGAGATCTTTAGAAAAGGGTAGGAGCAAATTACATAGGAAAAATGGGAAGTGTGGGATCAATACATGCAGAGGAGGAAAGAGGTCTAAAAGAAGGCAGAACTTGAAGGAGCTATATAATGGTTGACTAACAATGACTGGATATATTATAAGTGATATATAATGCTGGCAGTTACAGTTGTTTTGACATGGTTTGCAATTGACTAGCATTTCTATGGTATTACATTGGGAGGAAATGGCGAGGCTTAAAATGACCTCTGGGTTGATAGCCTAGTAATCTCCTATGATCCTTTGATCCTATGATATTGTTTGCAACTGAGATTGTCTCAGTATCATTTATTTTCATTTATATAAATGTAAAATTGCCTATGTCATACATGACAATTTAATAAAGATGTTTCTTGTTTAAAAAAAAAGAAAAATAATCTGATGTGGTTAGACTGATTTATTTATTTAGGTTACTAGAATCCCATGGTTTCTCTGAGACATTTGTTAGTGTATTAAACAAATCCTTACCTAGACTTCAAGGCAAATATTACAAATGGACCCTTTATGTCGAACGGTTTTAAAATAAATTGTTTGTGTCTTTCGGCTTTTCCCGGTTAGGGATCGCCACAGCGGAACTCCGGTCCGCTAATGATTGGCAGCAGATTTTTATGTGCTAGCTTGCCGGGCCTAACCAACAAGCTTCAACGAAGGAATGCCCATTCACACATGTCGCCACACAGAAGATGCTCTAACTGAGAATCGAACGGGCAACGTCTAACTGTGAGGCGACAACGCTACCGCAGCATCATCACCGCAGTATGAACGGTTTTAAAATAAATAATGGAACAAAACAAAGTTGTACTGTTTCTCCCTTGATATTTATACTAATAATTGAACCATTCACAAATTAAATTATAAATCATAATAATATCATAAGTATTATTTTAGATAATTGATATCAATCAAAAATTTTCCCTTTTTGCAAATGTTGTTTTATTGACACTGGGTGATACAAATTGTTTGGTTAAGGACATTTATGATTCAATCACACTTTTTGAAAACATCTATTAAATATATTTTAACAGAAACGTTATTAATTAGCAAGATTATCTATATAGATATCATATGGGATCTGGCAGAACTTGTGTTAACTATATTTTGAATAATATTGATGATAGTATTAAAGAAGATTATAAGATAACTGATGACCAAAACACTTTAATTTACAATTGAAACAAGATGCTTTTTCATTCAAAGTCGTATGCATCATTCAAACAATTGTATTGCTTCTTGTAAAATATCAACTTAATAAATACGATTTTAATAAAGTTTTATTGTGTCTGATAAAACCTAGAACTACATTAATTAATCACAATAAAAATGGGGAAAATTAGTAATTGGATTCCCTGATACTGAAATGTATGCTTTGGCATTAGTGTTTAAAACTATTTTACAATGGTTAGACAGTCAATATGATGCTCAGTGGTATTACACAGATTCTTGCAATGTTTACTGAATGGTTTGTCTGTGTGACCTCTTCATCCTTTGGTTTAGATATTTTGTTAAATAAATTCAAAAATTATATTTATAATGATACAATGTTATTTTTGTTTTATAATTTTTCCATCAGCATATATTCCAGTATTTTTTTAAAAGTAATATCTATAATAAAATGCTTGAATTAAAAAGAAAATTATCTTCTTTATTGGTCAAACTGTCTAAATGGAGTGAGTATAATGCCAACAGACAGATATATGATTAAATATGAACTAGAATACACACATGGGATTTAATCTATAATTTAAGATTACAATTTATGAACATAAAACATTAATGTCAAATATAGAAAAAATAATTACCAAAAATTACTAGAGCACTTTTCAGTGATTACCAATGGCAAAGGTGGCATGCAGTTTACTAATTTTAGCTTTTATAACAAAATTAGATAATAGATTTTGAAAATACATGACACAATTTGAATTAAAATAGGTAGATAATGATAACAGCAAAAATTGATCTTAAAATCTATAAGTGTGACAAGTTCTATTATGCTTGGAAAACGTTTACATGGAAATATTTACATTAAATGTATTTATTCCATATAAAATAAGTAAAATAGTATGCCAGGGGTTTAACAAATCACTAAAAGTAGATTTACATCATATAGTATATTTCTTAAATGAGAGAAAATAGTAAATATTGGGCTGATAGAGTTTTTTGAGCCTTGTAGACTCACAGATGTATAATTTCAGAAACTCTGATAAATGTTCTGCTTCCTAGTTACATTAATACTTTACAGCATTGACTCCTGTGGGCTTTATTGGCCATAGCAAGGAAAATTACAATAAACTGGGGAAAAATCTCCACCAAGCATAAATGAGTTCATTAATCTAGCTGCTGTAGTACATCATAATGAAATGCATTTAATCTTGGTGAGTACAAATGATAAAAAAATATATTTCATTTACTGGGTAAGCTGGAAGAGTTACTAAGAAACTATGAATGAATATGTCAACTGATTTTGTATGAATTTTTATTAATGCATTGTGTTAATATTGTGATACATAATGTTTTCTCTTTTTTGTCATTGATTTGTTGCATAGCATAAATAGCTGTGTACCTTTATTAAAGGTTTAAAATAAATTTGAAAATCTGGGAAATAGAAAAACAATTATTTACTTACTTGAGCTTTCTCAGATATGACAGTATACAAAAACTGGCAATGAATGTAACCATCTTTTTTATTAGAAGCAACTACAATCTGATGAAAATATCCATTTTTATTTTAAAGTATCACAGGCTTATTTTCTAGATGCAAAAAAGAGAGAAGAAGAAGTTGATGAGAAAGAATTGTAAGATAGAAACAAAGCAAAAACTAAGTATATTTTATGGGTGTTTTTCATAAAGACTGAAACGAAGTGGTGCCTAAGAAAATAAAGCACATGAGAGTTATACATAAAACAGAATACAAAACTGAAGCTCACATAATAGGATATCGGCAAAAATCTCAAGTGTACTCATCTTTGACATAGACTGCGACAATTATAACATAGGGTCATACATGGGAGAAATATGCAGCTTAATTATGCTACTACCTTTAGTACTTCAAGAGATGATAGACATAATGTTTTCATTCTAGTTTTAGCAAAAGAACAGGCCTGTGCATTTATTAGGCAACAGAAACACCAGAATCAGGTTCTAAGGTATAGTAGAAAAGGGGAATAAACATTCTGAGCCCAGGACAGTATTCGTTTTTCACTGGACAAGCTGTTACACCATTCAAGGTCCTTGGGCATAGCTGAAACATTAAGAAAAATAGAGGAACCTAAAGTTAAAAATAGTAAATAGAGCACATACAAATAATAAGAAGTGCTGTGAAGAATGAAACAATAAGATAAAAGAAGACACAAGAGAAAAATAAATACAGTGCAGCCTCAGACTATCAATAAAACACAGTGCAGACATTGTATCAGAAACAATCCACATAGGACTAAGAAACCAGTTTATGGAAAACTGTGGGGAAAATGTAACAAGAAGAATCATTTTGTGAGAATATGCAACACCAAAGATACAAATGACAAGTAGAAACAAACAAAGAAACAAACAAAAAAGTCTGTGAAATAGTAGGAGCCAGTAAGACAGAAAAGGAGAAAATATGTGGAGAATGTGACTCAAGACAGTATTAGTTAAGAAATACCCATAACACACATGAATGATAATTCACAGATGTCTATACAGTAGATGATAAATTCTGAATAATAAATGAATATATTATGGTGAAATGATAACTTAACCAAGAAGACTACAGCCGATAATGGCCAAGGCAAATGCCAAAATCTTTGCATACAACTCAGGAAGCACATAAGATGAAGTTTTATAAAGAAGATGAAGTAAATGACAAATTGTATTACTTCTATATGTTGCAAGAATGAAGAGCTGTTTTGAAGATTTGCCCCACAGCCAGGGGTCTAGGAATGGGCCAAATAAATAAGAGCATAAATGGACAGACAGAAAACAGATAGCAGAAATTGCTTGGTGAGTATAACAGCTTATTTAACGGCATTAATACAAAGTAGAACTATCAAATTAAACTACATACAAATCACAAAGTGCTTCCTGAGGCACAGCTTCATAAGAGTATGCATTATTATTTATTTATTATTTTATTTAACATTTGTTTACTGGGAAAATCCAACATGGAACAAGCCAATTTTCAGCAGAGGCCCGGGGAGAAACACTCCAGAAGCATGTCTTTATAATGTGGAAGGACATTGGAGCACCCATTAGAAACCCACAAGAACACAGGGAGGACATGTAGACTCCACACAGAAGGCACCCTGGTTGAGAATCGAACTGGAGAAACTATTGTTGTGAGGCGACAATGCAAACCGCTGCATCACTACGCCATCCAATGTCCACTCTCTAAGGAAATGATGAAAAGGAGCTAAAAAATACCAAGTATGGATTTTGCTGTAAAATGACTAGTCCCACACTGTGACTTGTGTATAGCAACACCACCAAAGTCCAAACATCCATATTAAGTTAGAATTTGTGTGGATAAGAACATTGCTAACATAATTATACAAAGAGTGAGGTATGCTAGACCTGTTGTAATTTATATCATAAGTGAACATAAAGGTGGAAAACTTTTAAGTAAAACTTGAAAGCTTGGTGGCAGCCACTTACATTGCAGGACAAATAGAAGAATTATTATAACACTGCCCACTCATAAAGGCTTAGTGAAATATAATAGACTAATGCTTCTAGTCAGTTCTGCTGCTAAAATCTTTGAAAGCATAACGCAAGTGCTGTATGGAATCAAAAAATGAAAACAACAGTGAAGTGTGGAAGAGATGAAAAGGAACACAGGGAGGTCTGGCAGTTAGTACAGAGGACTAAGGCTACAAGCTTAAAAAAAACTGCTTCCTGTGGGACTATATTTGATACACTCAGCCTTCATTTGCCTGACTGTGTGACTCTGATCAAGTCACTTAACTAGACAGTCCTCTTAGACTGAGTCTGAAAAGGGTCCTTGTGGATCAGTGTTCTACCCCAGCTAACAGATAATTACCAATAAATAAATAATTTAATTACTTAAGAAATATGTTGGTGTGGCAAATAGGAAATGGACCGATATTAAATAAAACCAGTTGTGATGTTGATAAAATGTTTTGAATTTCTAAGGATTTATAATTTCACCAAATGGCATGACAGACTCCTAAAACGTATGAGCAATATAAGATATGACACATGCATTAAAGGTTAAATAAATGTGATCTATATGAGGTTTGGCCATCTACAGTTCTAGATTTATCATGGACTTTAGCATCATAATATGGTCACTTATGAAGCTATTGAAAAAAATGCGTCATTCATATGGACTGAAAAGCAAGAGACACTGGCAAAGTTGAAGAAGGAGTTAAGATTAAATACTATAATATGCTTTGATATACACAATCCAACATTATTACAATTACATGCCAGTTCAGAAGAACTTAAAACTATTTTGAACCAAACAAAGGATGGACAGTAAAGTTTTATAGCGCATGCAAACAAATCCCTATCTGAGGAAGGAAAAAGATACATTTAACCTAAACAAGAAGTTCTTACCATGCATATTATTATTTCCTTATATTACTTTTTTGCAAGGTTTTACCCTCATCTCGTCACATATCACAAGCCACTGGAAGCTATATTAAATAACCTCAGATCAGATTTCCTTGTTTTAATTTTCCCAGATGTTTAAGGTTTCTAATACCTAAACAGACCTGGGCCCCATGAAACTAATATTGCTTCAGTCTTTGATGTTTGCCAGGTGTACTCTTCTCAGCACTTGTAATGTAGGCTGAATTGCCTCCTTCTGTAGTTCATACGGAGTTACTTGAAATGGCAAAAGATTTTAGTATACTTGAAAATTATTTTTTATTAGTCCTGCTTTTCCCACAACTATTGGAACTATCTGAGTGTCTTTATTCCACATTGCTCCTGTTTACTGCTTGCCTATACTGTTATTTTATAGCTTTAAGAGTCTCACAATGCAGATCACTATAATAAGTAAATGTGGCTATTTCAGTGATTAATGTTGCTTTTGTCCTTTTTTCTTAATTTGTAACATGTTTTACTTGCATCTACTTTATTGACTGTTGGGGATGGATGATTCCATGTGATCAATGTTTCATTTTCAGTAATTCTCTATGGTTCATGTTTCCAGCGCTTTTCAGCTACCTGTATATAGTAGTATTTGAACAATTCCCAATATAACAAGCTTGCCTCATTATTGCACCTTTCAGTGTGTGGACCTTCAGCTATGAGTATATCACAACCAGCAACAAAATGTTTAGCCATCTCTCAGTCCCACTCAGGACTGAGATATGGTCCCTGAGACTGCAAGCATACCATTTCACAGACAGCTTAGACAAGGAAAAGGTAATATATTTGATTATAAATCCAGGGATCCTGCAAACTCCACAGAAATTGTGGAAGGCATGTGAGAGCTGCTGCTGATTATGCTAACAAACATGCCATTAAGTATGTTTTACCAAGAGTATTCACTTGAAAAGAATAAGACAGAAAGTAATACTGTTTTACAAAGAGTAAAGGGATACATTACTAACTTCTGGCACAAAAATCAGTTTTTATATCCCTATGCAGTACAGATTTTTGCAGAATGTCCAAATTTTTGCCAGATATTTTTGGTCCATTTTTCATAAAATTGTGATTTTGTGGCAAATTAGAGGCAAATCATTAAATATTAACATTAGAAAATAATGACAGACAATTGAGTTTCAGACTTCATACCCTTCAGAAAATTCATGCTAATGCAAAATCTATTACTCTATCAACTTTATAAGTTTTTAAGAGCAATATTTAAAAATTGTCCCTATGTTTGGGCCTTTGGCCCACTTTTATTTATGGCTTTGTCCAGATTTCTTGCTCTAAGAGGTTGAGTCGTATGCTGAGAAGCTATGAAAAAATGCGAGGAAGAAATAACCACACCTGAAAGTGGAAAGTATTTAATGAAAAGCAATGGAATTTCATACATAAAAATGGAAGAACTGTGCTAAAAACAGTGAATTTAATTTGTGTATGGTGAACAACAAGTTAATGGTTATGATTAAATGTAATTTCTCATAATGAATGAGCTCATACACTGCTAACATACTAGTATATTAAACCAATACCCAGCGTAATAAGACTGCCCCATTCAGATGGCAGAACTTAAAACAGAGCCATTCACTGACTTTAGTGTTAAAAGTTGTCACAGATAGTTTCCCCAATTTTTCCCATCATAGCACCTGTATCATCTACATAGTCACGCACAGTAATAGCTATGCTTCACAATTTTTTTCACAATATTTTGTATGCCAGAAACTTTGATAACAGGTAATGGTCCCCCTTTTAGCGGGTATGAGTCAATCAATTTTTGTGAATGTCAAAGCATAACACAAGAAAGTGACTGATCTACAGGTACAAGCACATAAGGTAATAGTGCATTTCATGCCCAGCATTGGTAAGGCAGTAAGAATTGTTAAACCAAAAGCCATTTACCAGAGGTAACAAGTGAATAGCTTGTTATGAGGTGGCAGACGTTCATTGCATCCTACTACTGGAATTGATACCTACAAATGTTTAGTTTAAAGAAGCTTTCAACACTACAATTCCATTTATGACTGCATCTTAAGTGACCACCAATGAGATGTTAGAAACAGAGCCTTCAGGCAAAAATATAAAATGAATAATTACATAGATATGAGGATAAAAGCAGGGAATATTCTAGCAGTGGTATTAAAAAATGAACAAAAGCACAAACACAACACCCTGTACAACCCAGAATCTTATCATATCAAAGGGATTAAATGGATGATAATCATAATGACTAAAGGAAAGCATTCCAACACATTGCTAATTTTTAAAATCCTAACTCAAAGACTGCAGTAATGCAGGTGTTTCTGACTTTGCTAATGGCTGTGACATTTTACCAGTAAATGGTGATGTTAATAGGTATTAGCCCGGTAGTAATATAACAATGCCTAGAAGATACCAGAAGGCAATAAACAAGCCATGGCACTTAATTAACCCTATTTTGGAGCTATCACTCAACTGAATCATGCTGTTTCTCTACAAGACAGATGACAATATTATTGTCATTTATTTTGTAGAGAGGCAAGACAGATGAAAACTATATATATATATATATATATATATATATATATATATATATATATATATATATATAAAAGTCCAACAAATTGGTTGAGAGTTTCATTCATTGAATGGCAACCGATCAAGCACAGCTTATCAATCAGCAGCTGATCTAAAAAAACTCACTGCAAAACAAAACATTTTCTTTTTTTTTGTGGGTTGGCAAGCCCCCCCCCCCCCACACTAATTATATATACCAGCTACCGAGATCGCACTACAGTGGGGAAAGGGCAAATTCCTTTACTGGTATCACGGACAGTACAACTGCCAGTATGTTTGATCGGGTCTATATTAGAACATCGAAGTGTCAGAACTTCGAATGTTCTAATATCGAACCCAATTCAGCGAATGCTGAAAACATCGAACATTCAGAACAGCGAATTTTTTCCTAGGGAAAAAAATTTCTGTTCCGAAACACATACACACAACACAAGCACACCAAACAAACAGCAATCCACACGCATACATCTAAAATCTTACATCTAACCCTACATTAAACTGTACATACATCACTAACTATCCACTTACCTTAGCCCAAACCCTAACCCTAAGGTCCGTCACTATCGCACACTCACCTCACCCATGCCCTAACCCACCTATACCATCCTAACCCTCACGTCCACACAATCGCACACTTATCTGACCCGTGCCCTAACCCTAAATCCCCTAACCTGCCCTAACCCTCATGTCCACACAATCGCACACTTACCTGAACCCAACCTGTAACGTTCCACCACAATGCTGAAAATAGCGAAGCGACAGAAACGGACAAACAAATTATTTCCCTGGGAAAAAATTTGGTTTTCTGCAGCTTTGCTAATTTCAGCGTTCTCTGAATAGGGTTCGATATTAGAACATTCGATGCTCTGAAACATCGATGTTCTAATATAGACCTGTTTGATCAGCTGATTTTTGATCAGGTGTGCCAGCAGTTTTCCAGGTTCATCAAGTTGTCATTTGACAACTTGTAGCCAACCCATGTATTTTATATATACATACATACTTACACATATGAGTATACTGAAATAAATGAAAACACCCAAAATTTGAGGATGACAACATTGATCACAAAATGTCAACAACAGAAACATTTTTTTTTAGGTGGGCAAGCACTCCTGCACCCCCACACCCATGCTAATGTTTTATATATATATATATATATATATATATATATATATATATATATATATATATATATATATGCACACACACACACACACACACACACACACACACACACACACACACACACACACACACACACACACACACACACACACAGACACACACACGCACACACACATATGTGTGTATATATATATATATATATATATATATATATATATATATATATATATATATACACACACACACACATACACACACATGCACATATATATATATATATATATATATATATATATATATATATATATATGGGTCTACCTGATTACGCCGAAAGCTGAGTAGAATGACAAAGAGATAACCGACACCAGAAGATCGACAGCAGAGAAGACCGACAGTTGTGAATCCCGACGCTGAGAACACTGACATGTTAAGGTAAGTGTGTGATAGGGACGGACGTTAGGGTCAGGGTGCGTTTTAGGTAAGTGTGTGATAGTGACGGATGTTAGGGTAGGGTGTGGGTGAGGTAAGTGTGCGATAGTGACGGACTTTAGGTTTAGGCGGGATAAGTGAGTTAAGGTTAGGGTGCGGGTAAGGTAAGTGTGTGATAGTGATGGACTTAAGGGTTATGGGCGGATTAAGTGAGTTAGGGTTAGGGTGCGGATAAGGTAAGTGTCCGATAGTGACGGACCTTAGGGTTAGGGTTTGGGTTAAGGTTAGTGCATATATAGTTGTGTATGTAAGGTTTAGTGTAGGTTTCTAAGGTTTTTGGTGTGTGTTTTTCAGGAAAGTTATTTGTTTTGTTGATTGTCGGGATTGTGGTTTGTCGGACATGTGAAGATTCGTGTTTTTGAACTTTCAGTTTTGTCGTGTCGGTTATTTCGTTATCGGTGTTTTGGCGTGTCGGTGTTATCAGGTAGACCCATATATATATATATATATATATATATATATATATATATATATTATATAATATATATACATACATTTATATTTATGTATACCTATCTATATATTCAGAGACTGCACAATATTGGGGAAAAGGCAAATTCCCCAAAACCATGAATCATGCAATCTCACACACCAGCTGACCATCAGCTTAGTTAACCAAATTTTATCTAAACAGATCTCAACCACACACTACAGTGTCAACAATATTGAAAGATTATATATATATATATATATATATATATATATATATATATATATATATATATATATATATATATATATATATATATATATATATATATATATTATGGAAAATTCATTCACTTAACCAGGTTTTTTTCTTTTTAGATTGAATGGATTTATCGTCATTTCTCAACAAGAAAAGTACACAGTCTTTTAAAAACAGTTATATCTAAAGCCAATGAAATTCACAGTAGTACTGTATATATTTTGTACCATATGTTTCCATATATGTATTACTCAAATGTGTTCAAAATCTAATTTTTTTTTGCCCCAGTATTGCCAGCCTGATAAGTGAAAACTGGTCTTTATGATTTGAGTATGGTTCGAGTTGAACTTCTTGACCTTTAAAAAAGGAATGAAATAATGTTTTAAATATAGCCCAAGTGCCGTACAGCCAATCCCATTAAAATCCCTGAAACTTTTTATGTGGTTATGCAAAAGAAAAAGAGCAGATGTTCCTAGCATGCAGGCAAGGATTTCTTCTTTTTCTTTCTGTCAGGGGTTTGTATCCTCAGTCTGCCACTCTCCCTTCCTATCAATTATCAATAACTGCTGTCCTCAGGCTCCCTTCACTGACAAGTCAGCAGTCAGAAACTCTGTTTACCTTCCCACCCACCCTGAATGTGATCTGTGTCCCCAATCTAGCCTGTCCCTGATTCAGATGGCAATAAAAGTAATCTGTCTACCAACTCTCACAGGTTGGATCAGATACCCTCTTCCTTTCCTAAGCAGCCCACACAATGGAAAAATGGCTAGTTTATCTACTTCACCATAACCCCACGTTATATTCTTTTCAAATATAATTTACTGCACCTGTCGCCCAGAATGTACCAACATTATGCTAATTAGATGCATAAACATTCTTTATAAGAAGAACAACTCTCAAGTATAAACAAGGGTATTCGAGCAGAACAAATATATGAAAACTTTTACACAACAATTGAACTTACTAGACCCCCTTTCTAATTAGTTTTTTGGAGGGGGAGTGAGTTTCAGTAGCCAAACTGCGCCTCCAAGCCTAAAAGTATTCTGTTATTATTCATGTTGCTAAGAAATGATTCTAATGTTATTTACTGAAATGGAGGTTACTTAAAAGTACATCAGTGAAAAAAAAGTTCAAAATACATTTCACTGAAAAACAAAAAATATAACTTAAAAATGTTTCATCAGGGAAGCTCCCTATACCCCATATTTTGAGAGAGCTGTACCCCCAACATCTTTACTAGCAATGTATTCTAACTCCAGTGTTACACCTCCTTTGATTAAGTAGAAAAACAAAAAGATCTAATATCTCTAAAATCATGGGTAACAACTGCTATATCCATTTCACTGAAATCCTTATTGAAGGAAATCCTTTAGTTGAAATACATTTAGGTAATATATGTCCAGGGAACTCTGATAGACCTGTTTGTACCCCATACTTGGTACAGGAATCCATGTACAAATCTAATTTCTGCACAAAAAGTAGTTATAATTTCTGCTTCACTGGTTTATGGTCTGAGAGCACTTAAAATGTTCCCCCAGCTAACACAATGTTACTTGTCATGAGATTCTTCATATTACAGTTGTTTGATCTTCACAGCCTGTGGTAGTAATTTTTTTCCTTGTATACTGTTACTCACGCCATACTGAAGTGATGTGTTTGTGCTTGATTGTACAGTAGATTTTTACGTTCTTTAGGATGCATGTCCATGCCTCCACATGTAGTGTACTCAAGTGATTCCCTCTCTGTAGCACAGAGGCACCTCCATACAGTCTCTGGTCTTCAGAAAGAATTCGGCTGCAAATTGTTTGCCTCCCAGAGAAAAAACAAGACAGCTTTTCACTGTTGTTGCTGGTCTGTCTTTCCCTAAGGTTCAGGGACTTCACAGTGAGAATAATAAGACAAGGGGGTATGGAGGTGAGGCTCATGCATTTGGATGCATTTTTGTTTGTTTTTTGTTTCATTTATTCATAAATCTCACATTCCCAAGTAC
>NC_056742.1:520756116-520906116 GCF_019279795.1 Protopterus annectens | reverse complement strand
ACTTTCCTTGTAACCAGCAGATAGCAGTGCTGAGACCACATTAAGATATAAACAGGCTTGCCAAGCTGCATAACTCTAGTGCTGACCCTTTGCTAAGAAAGCAGTCCAACAATTCTGCTGCCGAACTCCTTTTCATTTGTATTCTCAAAAACTTGCAATACAACAAACACCACTAAGATATACAGTGTTCTGACATGAGAGAAAGCAGACAGCTTAAACTAAAATGAAATCATTGTATTTTGATTTTATTTATTTATTTTTATTTGAAGTTTGTTTGCTACATAAGCTAACTGGTCATCTGACCCTTTTTAGCCAAATCCTGGGGTCTCAGAAGATACAAGATACAGCATGAAGTACAAGAAACACCAAATATATTATTAAGTAAGGTAGTATGTTTTAATTATATAAATGAATTAATGTAAATTAACACATGGTATACACAGAACAGTATGAGGAGAAATGATTGAAGGAGGAGGATTACAAACTCACAGTGTGCAATAAAGCAGAAAAGGAAAAACAAACATAATTGTGCAAGATACAATTTACAGTTTAGAAGAAAGCCTTAACTGTTTATATCTGTACACCATACCTCTCAACTTCTTAGCACAAAAAATCTGGACAAAGCCTGTCATGAGACCCACAACTGGGGACACAGTTTAAATATTACTCTTATAAACTTAGAAAGCTGCTAGAACAACTGGATTTGTGTTAGAATTAATTTTTCTGAAGGATATGAAGTCTGAAACTCAATTGCATGTCATTATTTGGTTTTAGTAACTTTAATCATTCCAGTGAATTGTCAAAAAAAAGATAATTTGTTGAGGACCGGAGCAAAATGTAAGGCAAAAATCTGGACATTCTGTGAAAATCTGTACAGTTGAGAGGTATGCTGCACAGTATTCTAGAAAATTCTAAGGCATGTACATATTTACAAAGGAACAGTACTTTCTATGCAGTGGGAGAATGAAATTGGTTGTCTTTGAATAGGTAGCATTGTAAACATACAGTGAAATCAGTATTGCTAACCTTCTTCACAAAAGTATTTGCAATTACATTTTTCCTACAAGTGCTCCTAAAGTTTGGCTTTGATCACCCCCGACTTTCCTGTGAGACATGATTTCACTAAGAATATGGTTCCATTAGGCTGGGCTGACTTTGCAAGAGACTTTCTCACCTGTGGTGAATTCCTTCTGAAAACCAGAGATTGTATGGAGGTGCCTGTGCGCTGGTGAGAGGGAACCACGAGTGCATTTTTAAGGATATACCATTTTCTGCAACCTAAGTGCTTATACTGTCAGTATTTTAATATATTTATAAGTAATTGCTGAAAGCAAAATGCAAATGAATTAAGCCTGACAGTATCTGTTTTTGCTTGATCTTCCCCTAGCAGACATCTTAGTAATACTTGTCTCTGAATGTAGTCCATCTGTTTCTTAGATAAAGAACTAATATAATTTTGCCTAGGCTATGTTATCTTGTCATCACTTTTCCAAAGTGGTACTTGGTGTGTTTAATGTCATTTCTGTGAACTGCAACTTATGAATTCTTAAACTATTGACAATATTCTTTTTCAACTTGTTCATCATCATCATCTTTCAGCTGTTCCCATTAGGGGTCGCCAGAGCGGATCTTTCCAAATATTTACACTCTGTATATACAAGTTCATACTGTATGAACTTGAAGTAGTGAACGTTTTACTTAGTTTATATGTTGTTCTTCTGTATTAGGTTTCAAAGTAACTTTGTTATTGAACTGTAACCATATTATGTCAATGTGGAGCTTTTCTGCCTGGGCTTCCACTGAACGTGGTACATTATCCCAGTCATACTTTCCCAATAAACAAATAGAAAATAAATAAAAAATAAAAAATAAAAAATACTTAATGTAGCAGTTTTGCATGCAGCTTTAGAAAACTTAACTGGTTACACCAGCGGTGGCAAGAGGCATTTGATAAATAAGATGGATACAGTCATCCAATCAAAAAAATGACTGTCTTAGTTAACATAAATAAATAGTTATTAGTCGTTAATGTTATGAACTACCATAAGAAACAGCATTATCATTTTACTATTGGAGCACTGCAGGAGTTTGCTGTACAAATCTGAAATACCTGGCTAGACCCCCCTCTTTATACCATGGTAACTGCACAACATATAGCTAATCCCACCCAAACAGCAAGACAGGTTTCTAACCTCTTTTATTATACTACAGTAAGAACACATGTTGAAAAATCCATCCACGAGTTTTGAACCCAGATCTCTGCTAGATCTCCTAGTTTATGGTGAATTGAGTGAAGAAAGCTCTGCTGCCTGCCTGAATCTATCTATAAATTTGGGCAGGATGACAAATGCTGTATATGCTGCCCAGAGGATAATTAATTGTCCAATTGCACAGTATACTTGGTCTTGTGTGTTGTCCCATAACTTAAAATAATTTACAAATTATAACTTCCAGGTTTAAATATGGCACAGCAGTTAAAAGTAATTCATTTTGATCAACTTATATTCTTCAGATCTGAGTATTTAGTTGCATACACAGATCTCAATCAACCCTGAAAACAAGCAGGTTTAGTATAGCTTACATGGTTAACAAAGACTAGATAAATGAAACATTTCAAAACAAAATTTCAAGAATGTTGATTCATTTAAAACATAATGATATTTCTTGCAGGATTTGGGCTACTGACTGCTACAAATTACCCTCAGTAATCATATCCAAGGGATTCTAAAGGCTAATACTGCAAGAGTTACGGTATTTAGCAGGGATTTATGAAGACTTTATCAAAGTAACCTTCCACTTGTCATGGCTCATTGCTTAACTAAACCATTACAGAGTTTTTTTTAGCTTTATAGGTGTTACTATTAGCTACAGTAACAACAGCTGGTCTTGTGTAAGAGGAGGATTAGCAGATTTACGATCCACTTCATCTAGTCAACAGAAGGGAGCCTGTGTCCAAGGCTGCCATACAAAATATTCTCAGCCAGAATACAGAAAGCTCATGACCTTGTCTACAAACTCCTCTGACACACTCATATTCACATTTGTCCTCTCACTTTTGTACCAACCCCCACCTGACTTCAAGCAGGACATTGTTATAGTGAAACAAGCACAATGGCAGGTGATCTTCCAGAGAGAATGCCTATTCCTTTAACTTACAAGTCAATAGTAAGTTTATTCAAGATGAGGTATACTGTGGATGTACTAGTCATACAAGAATTGTTTGAGGTCATGACAGGAGTGCTCCATATCATATTTAAACTTATGAAGAACACAGAAGCTATCTAGGGAAATGCTGCCAGTATAATGCTGTTTTCATTTGCAACATGTCTCCTCATTTCATTTTGTTATAAAGTACTTTCCATGGTATTTGTGAGGGTAATAATTAAGAAAACTTTATCAAAGTTAATACCAAGAGTAAAAGAGCTACAAAAATAATGAAACTGCCACATTACAAAGAAAGTTTGTTGTTCTGAGTTTCCTGATGGTACTCACTTAATCTGGCTCTATGGAAGTCAGTGTACATTCTTTGTTTCTTGTTTCCTCCATTCATTTTTGACAGTTTATCAATGTTCCTCGGTGCTTAGCATGCTTCAGGACTCATTTGTTGCTGCCATTAGGTGGAATGGCAGTGTGTGATAAGTATCTACAACTCTGAGTGAAGTGATCTTTTCTCATGCCTCACTTAAAGAGCAAGTCGAATTCTTAGCATGTATGCTCTCCCTGCTGATTTATTTCTCACTTAAAAATTGTTTCCTTATATCTTGCCCATTTTATTTTTTAATGTTCATTTTTTAACTCATATATTGACCACATAAGTAAACTAGCCTGTTTTAGAAACTTTTTAGTCATGACATAAGCCAAAAGATATCCTTAATATATCAACACTGTCAGTGGTGCAACAGGTAGCCCACTAGCCTTTGGTGCAGAAAGCTGTGTGTGCTATTCTCACACCAGGTACATGGGGTTACTGACAATGCAGTACAGCTTAAGGGGGTTACTGCAATCCTGAGTGTGCATACTTCAGATGAGACATTAAACTGAGGTCCCATCTTCTTGGGCTGGTGCTAGATAGGTGAGTGTACAAGATCCCATGGCAGCTACCGAAAAGAGTCATGGAACTACACCAATGTCCTGGCCAAATTTATCCTAGTAGTATAAATAACACCTTGAGTCTCCCCTGAAAACAGGCCTAACATGGACCACAGTGGATAAATAGTATTAGAATAGTTTAAAGTAGTCAGTTAACTAGCATGTTTGTGGGAGGTGTAAGAAAACCATCACTTGGAGAAACCTGCACAGATATGGGGAGAATATGTAAATCAGAGGTCAAGACTGAACATCACATGCTGGTATGGTGATGCAGATATCATAGCCCCTGAGTAACAATGCTTCCTTAGGGAATTTCTTTTCCTCTTCCATAATACACATATTCTGTCCTATATTTTTGTCTCAATTAGCTTTACAACAAATGTACCTTTTCAGGTGCTCACTTGTAAGGTTCCATCTTTCTCCCTGTGTACGTTTGTTTCCATAAATGACCACAGTGCTGCTAATATGCATGTTGACATAGCTGAACGAAATGTCAGCAGTACTTCTGTTGTTTTCCTGCTGCTGGGGATGTTTCCTTATGCGTTCTGATTTATATTCAGGCCTATGGACCAAGTCCTTTCCTCTCGTTTCCTTTCTTTCACCAAATTGGCACAGTCAGGTAAATGAATATGAATGTTTATTTCATGCGTTATCATTACCATGTCATCTTTTATCACACCACTTTAGTTCCAGGTTTTCTATGTCATAATTGCATAGCCACAACCATGTGCCATATCTATGTACTTTGTTCCTGTGAAAATAAATATTTTCCAGACTGGCTGTTTATATGCAGTTATGATCAGGATATCACATGGAACTACTATATAATAAACACTATTGCAAGGCTTCTGTCTCACTCTTGAGACTATAATCCTGTGTCAATGATAGTGGAATTGTTTGTTTAACAACAGATAGTGATATAAAAGAAAGAAGGCTGGAATGAAAAAGAAAAACAACAAGAGCAGAAGAAGTCTGAGCGAACAATAATTTCATTTATTTAAATTAAAGTATTTGATTTCTTCTTATTGTAGTTTGCCTGTGACATTAGTGGCTACATAAAGAATTGATGGCATGAACTAACATTTGAAAATAATGCCATTTAGATGAAACCCATTTCTTACCTTTGCTAAACTTCTCTTCTGAGTTTTTTGTTCTTATCCAATATCTCATTGTGAAAACTGAAAGGTGCAGTCAGTTATATCCAAATGTTCAAAAACAGCTGATTGTATATATGTAATTTGTCTGAAATCATATGTTAAAAAGACTGAAAAGATTATTCTACTGAAAGTTGTCCTTTCATCTCAAGACTGCAACTAAAAGAAGAAAGCTTATTTTCTTAGAGGTGAAACCATCAAGGTGTTAATTTTAATTAATCCATGGAATACAGGGTGTGCCAGGCCTACCCACATGGAGGTAGGGCATCTCTGCTCCATAAAATTTCTTTTTTCAACTCCAAAGGTATTTTTTAGAGAATTAACTTTTGTGGAAAGGTATTCATTGACTTAGCTTTCATGGAGTGCAGTTCTGGTGGACTGCCTAATGCAAGAAACAAAATTATTTAGAAATGCAATGACATATAACCATTTAGGGGCTTTCCAATATGCTAAATATTAGCACTGCATGTTTTGTATCATTTTTCTACCCAGCTTACCGGCGGTTAAGTCTCTAAGGGGCCATCAACCAGGCAGCCATGGGGTGCTTTGTGCTCTTGCCAGCATCCTGGCAAAGAACATTTTTAATTTATGAACTTAGCCCCAACCCCTCCTAGCAGTGACATAAACACTCATATCACTATAAGGGCCACCTATGTCTCCTCAGTCCACATATGTGTGTTGGGTGTATATTAAAGAGTCGCTCACTTAGGTTGTCGAATGCCTAAACGTCGACAACTTAAAATTACAAACGGATGTTTCCACACAGGGAAACAAGTTGTTTGGTCGTTATGTGGATTTGCCTGTTTACAATGTAGAGCGATCTTGGAGTTGGTATATTTAGTTAGGGGGATGGGGGACGAAGCCCCCACTTGATTTCTGTTTACATTTTTTTTCACTTTGGCCAACGGCATTGTTTCCCTGTGTGGAAATGTCCATTCATGATTTTAAGTTGTCAACATTTAGGTGTCGACGTTTAGGCGTTTGACAACCTAAGCGGTCGACGATGTAATATAGACCCATGTGTGCTCCCCACATGTGTCAATGGGAGATACCATCACCAGCTTGGACAGTGATGTCCACATCCTCCTAATCTGGGTTCCTATCACTGAATTAAAGGTTCCTACTCTCCAGTGGGACCCTGCCACTGGAATGACAGTATATGCCAGGTGAGAACCACTGCTCCCCTCCCGAGGTAAGCACACCCATCTTCCCTGTCTATACCATCAAGAGCCCAAGCTGCTAATCAAACACTGGTCACCTGAGCTGCAGTTAGGGCTTTATCTCTCTCTACACACCACTGCAGGATTTATTCCTGCATTCTGAATGACTTACAGAGATAAAGCCATGAAATGCTGGGATCCTACTAAACTTGTGTTTAGGATTCCAGTTTGGGTTGCCCAAAAATATCTAACATCCCATTTCAACTGCACACACTTTTGACAAGAAGATTGTAATAAGCATTTGTCTAAAATTAGTTTTTACTTATTTATTTGTTTGTTTATCCTATTGGATGGATGGTCTGGTCTGAGGATCCTTTTCAACTGTGACCTAGGCTAAAGATACAAAGACTGCAAATAGAATATGTTTTAACACGATGGGAGCTACACTCTCACATTCCAACTTAATATACTCACACCTGAAATTGCCATTACTTTAGAAATATGAAAATCTGTTTTTTATTTTATTTAACTTAATTTATTTATTTATTTTGCAAAATAAAATAAAAGTGTTTGATGTCTCCTTATCTGGCAAATTTGGAGAAGAGTACAGGTAAAACAACACCCCTCAGTTTTGGATGTACATACACCAAGGATGATATACTGTTATGTAATATGTAACCGGTTTGCCATGGGGAGGGACTCAAGGGAGTAATATTATTTTCCTTTATTCTTTTTCTATCTGTGCACATGTGCATGTGTGTGTGTGTGTGTGTGTGTGTGTGTATGTGTGTGTGTGTGTGTGTGTGTGTGTGTGTGTGTGTGTGTGTGTGTGTGTGTGTGTGTGTGTGTATTCACATGCTGTCTAATCATGCATCTGGTTAGTACAGGTTGATGTTATTTTGAAAAATCTTTTTTCAGACAAGGCCAAGGCTATATATGGCTGTATGCTGAACAAGATGAACACAATACATATATAATTAGGTATCATTCACAGCAAGACATGGCATACATTGCATAAACATTGGATCAGCACGTCTGTAACTACATGTATAATGTAGTCATGAATGGTTAAAAAGGCTTTTAAAGGAGCTGTCAGTATTTCAGTGTTTTATACAAATCCTAAAACAATTACTGCAAGGTATATTATTCTGCAGCAAGACCCATCAATTGACAGGTATAGGTAGATTGCATGAAGAATGCATGCAGCAGTGTATATGTAACTACATTCTGCTATGCGATCATTACTGCATTGGCAGTAGTAAAAACAAATGTAAGGGGGTGCATCCCAAATAAACAAATATCTAGGGAGCATCCCATGTGTAGGCTTTCTGGCTTGCAGAAGACTACAGGAGAGTGAAAGTAAGTACAAAGTACAAAAATACTGTAACTAGTCAGTCTTCTTAAGTTATATTGGTGCAAGAAATTAATCCCATCTGAGGATACATCTCCATATTACACAGGTGGTCAACATTTTGATTACTCATGGCAATCATCTCTGAATGTTTGCCAGAACTTCTGGTGGGATGTCCAAATAGTGGCTACTGTAGTGGCTAGTAGCATATAGCTTGTTAAATATCTGGTTGGGTCACATTTAAGTAATGAGTGAGAAGAAAAGGAAAGGATTAGGATCTGCCCTGCATTCTGTTCCTTCTACTTTTGGGAATTCTGTACTTACCTGAAACCTGGTTCAAGGCTCCACAGAGCACCCCAGCACTACTGGGTTACAACTCATACCACACATTTCGGCCACAGAACATAGACCAAAACACAAAAGGAGGGGGTGTATCCATATTCATCATGGATGCCTACACCTCCAGGTTAGTGACGCAGCATGATACCTCCGAGATCATCCATGTGCAACTAAAATCAGGCAAATCTGCAATGCAAATTGTGGCCTGCTACAGATCACCCTCCATGACCCAGGACCACCACTCCGCCTTTCTGGAGACACTGGAAAACATGAAGGTCCTACCGAATACCCTGATATTGGGCAATTTCAATTATCCTACCATTAACTGGGAAAACTACTCAAGTACAAACTCCCAGGTCCAGTGCTTCCTGGAATTTATCATCTCAAATGCCCTGGATCAGCTGGTAAACTCCCCTACCAAAGGTGAAAACATATTGGACCTGGTCATCACCAACATGGGCGACAGGTGTTTCACACCAGAGGTCAACTCGTCACTGGTTAGATCAGACCATAAACTAATCACTGGATGTCCACACCACACCGCCACCTCCAACCAAGGAAACCACAGTGAAAAACTTTTCTATAGCAAACTTCACCTTACTTAAGACAGAGGTGGTAAGTTTCACAGCCCCCAAGCTAAAGGATAACAGTGTCCAAGATGCAGGAACCTTTACAAATGCACTCTATGAGCACCTACAAGGATGCATGGATCATGCCATCCTTAGCAAAACCAAGACTCACTCCCCTAAGAGACCCCTGCCATAAACAGGCTATACAATAGAAGGAGGAAAGTAATTCAGAAAAAAAAAAACAAATCCCAAGAAGGAAAGACATCCCTGATCATTATCAGTAAGAAACTAAGGTCCCTCATAAAATCCTCCAAGGCTAACTTTGAAAGAAAAATAGCCAAGGATTCGAAAGATAACCACAAAGCCTTCTTTAGCTATGTCAAGAATCTAAGTGGCAACTCACAGATATACTCTGAGCTAGTGCAAAATAGCACAAAATATACTGAACCCACTGATATTGCCAACATCCTGGCAAATAGATTCAGTGCAAACTTCACCCCCTCTCACCCCCAAAAGGGCCCACAACAATATCGGAAAAGTGTAGTGTCCCGGAAATCACAGACGCACAGGTGAAAACAGCCCTTTCAAAAGTCAAAAGCACAGCATCAATGGGGCCAGATGGTGTCCTAGGCTGCGTCTTGCATGAACTACAGAATGAAATAACCCCCCACATAAACACACTGTTCAACCTCACCCTTTCCACAGGCTACGTGCCCATAGAATGGCGCACAGCAACGGTTATTCCGCTCCACAAAGGAGGGGCCACAACTGACCCTGGTAACTATCGCCCCATAAGCCTGACTAGCCTGGTCTGCAAGGCTATGGAGCGCATCATCATGGAAGTCATTAACAAAGACATTGGGAACCTCCAAACATTTGACCCAATCCAGTTCGGCTTTGTTAAGGTCAGATCATGCCTACTAAACCTGGTTGACTTCTTTGAGACAGTCACCAAGGCCATAGATGAGGGGAAGGTAGTTCACACAGCCTACCTTGACCTCGTTAAGGCTTTTGACACCATTCCCCACTCGGGAATTATAAAACCTCAATGAAGCGTTCGCTGCGACTGAATAACCAAAAAGAAATGAAATGAAAGCTTACACTTCTTGCTATGTAGTCTTGGGAACCGGTGCACTCATCAAATATACAGCAGAATAATCCAAAAAAGAACGCTCGTATAAAAAGACGAGTTTATTAAACGAACCAAAACACAGTCAGTTTAGCGCTTTCACCCGTCAGTATCAGGCTTCCTCAGAACTAACTGTTACTGAGTTACAAACCATTTTAAATCTCTTTTTTGGCGCCAACCAGCCAAATAATTTAAAGGTAAATCACTTCTGACAGCATTTAAACATTCTGTTTGAATGTCAACAACACCTGAAGACAGTTACCTAATATAAATATTAATTCATTTTCAATGTTGTTAAAATATAAATATAAATACAAATACATTCTTATGTCTTGTGTGCAAAACATATAATAAAAAATATAATAAAAATATAAAATAGTGTTGAGTATGCTACCATGTTAACTGCATATACTTCGATGTAAACTTCATTATAGTATATTGTGTATACATAAATAAATGAATAAATACATACTAATGTAAAAAACTTGAATGAATACATACTAATGTAAAAGACTTGTATATAAACATGAATTTTAATTCATTTTATACTGCAATAGAGGCTTTATGGATATATTGTCGTTTAATCCAGGGGGTGTGGATGCATCAGTGTATAATTGCCACCACATTTCCCGAAGAGATAAAAAGTCTTTACAATCCCCACCCCTGGGATCTGATTTGATAACATCTATAATTCCAAACTGATTAACATGTCTACATAACGCATTTTTTCATCACCTTTTTTAATACAGTATATATGATCATAAATCCGTCTATTAAAATGCCTCTCCGTCTTTCCAATATAGAAAGCGGGGCATGCACCACATAATGCAATATATACCATATACTTAGTTCTACGATTTCCGTGTTGAAGTTTTATATTTGATCTAGTAATGTTTTTTTAATTTTACTGTTTCTTGATTATTGATCAAATAACATTGGTTACAACTCCCACATTTATGTGTATTAGTGGGTGCATTAGTTATTCTAATGGGTCCCTTCTCTAACATTCTCTTAAGGTTAGGGCCCATTTTATTTACAAAAATCGGTCTGTTCCCTATTATTTGTAAGATACGTGCATCAGTTTGAATAATATTCCAATTGTTTCTTATGATATCTCTAACCTTAAAGGTATATGGTCCATATTCCAAAATACATGCTCTACCAGAATAATTTGGCCTAATGATGGAATTCTTCGTAATAATACCGTTATTAGAATTTATATGAGCTGATCCTAGTAAAGGGGTATATTTTATACCCCACTCCTTCAATACCTGTTTCTTAATATCTTTCATCATTTTGATGTCGTACCCTCTAAACATAAATAAAGTAATTATAAAATCAACTTCTTCTATCATGTGTGCATATGACAAGGTCATCCTTACAGCACATATTAACTGACCTTTAAAAATATTTTTCTTCATACCCTTGGGATGATTACTCGTGAATTCAAGGTAGCTATTTGAAAAAGTTGACTTCCTATGTATTCTCAATGAGAATTGATTACCATTCTTAAAAATGAAAGTGTCAAGATATGCCAATCCAGTTTCATTATAAGAATAGGTAAATTTTAAAAAATCACTACTAGAATTTAAATAATCTAAAAATTGATGTAGGTATTCTTCAGTACCATCCCATAATATATATATATATATATATATATATATATATATATATATATATATATATATATATATATATATATATATATATATCATCCAGGAAGCGAGAATAATATTTGATGTTTTTGTAAAATTCACTTTGAAATATAGTCAATTCCTCCCAATCAAGCATAACAAGATTAGCAAAGACAGGGGCACAAGCTGCCCCCATTGCAGCACCTCTTTTTTGCCTAAATATTTCCCCTTCATAGTAGATGTAATTATGATCAAGAACTATACACATAAGATCCATAATGAGACAAACTTAGTCCCACTCGAAATCAGAGTATTTTCTCAAACTTCTTACAAATGATTCTAGTCCCTCTATTTTCGGGATACATGTGTATAGATCAATAACATCTATGGTAACAAATTTAATACCTTCATTAAATAATGTAATGGGATACTGGGCAAGAAATTCCCACAAATCTTTTACTAAATGGGGGATACCTTCATATACTGATTTTAAAATGATGTCAATAGCCACCCCTATTGGGAAGGTTTTAGACCTACTTCCCGACACAATGGGTCTAAAAGGTGGATCGTTGATATTTTTGTGGACCTTCGGAATACCTACTAAAGTAGCCAACACTGGGTGTTCTACTCTTAAAAAATTATATATATTTAAGTCAATACGTTTGTCCGTTAAAAAATCTTCTATATACATATTAATTCTCCTATAGGCTAAATTAACTTCAATTAAAGAAACCACTTCATAATTTTCCATAGAATGTAAAATATCAGATATCTTAGATGAATAATTTAACTGGTCATATATGACTATTCCGCCCCCTTTATCGGGCTTCATTACTCGTATAGTCCTATCATTTCTAAATTCCATTAAAATAGTTTCTTCTTCTCTTGAGAGGTTACTTATTCCTTTTTTACCCCTAAATTGGTTATTTAACTGATATAATTGTTGAATAACAGATTTTTCATAAATAGCTATCGTTGGGTGATTTACAGGTATATATGTACTATTCTTTTTTAATCTCTTTTTTAATTTCCTAGAACCAACATCCTCACATAAGTCTACTTCCTCATGTTCATTATTAAACATAATAGCAAGATTCAATTTCCTAGTGTACAACTTTACTTGACTAATGTTGTCTACTAATTTGAAATTTGTTGTCGGAATATATTTAAAGCCTTTAGCAAATAAATTAAAATGAGTAACATTCAGTTCCTTCTCCGTATAATTGTAAATATTAAATTTTTTATAACTGTTAATAACTCCTTCTGTATGTATTTCATTTGTTATCTCATCCTTCGTTGTGTCATATACCAAACTATCATTAGGTTTTCCATTGTCTGTAACCATTAATGAAATTTTCTCCAATTCCCTCCCCATTTCCAATCTTTGTTCTTCCCTGTCTGATTGTATTTCCGAAAATGGGGATTCCTATCATACTGATTATGCTCGTCATGTTTTTCATAACGTGTATGTTCATAAGAATGTTGACCATCCTTGGCATAATATAAATGATCAATACCATCATTAAAATCCTGTCTCCATCTATATGCACAGCCTCTATTATATTGCTTTTTCTCTCAAAGGCTTTTTGAGAATTCACTTCAGCAATATTAAATTGTTTTATATACAACCTTTCCCACTGTGGGAACAATAAATCATTCAAAATCACTTAATTTACTTTCTCAACCTCTTGCATACATTTAATTAATTTTTCATCATTGTATTTAATTAACATTTGAATATACTCAATCCCACATTTATCAAAAAATGAATTAAATTCACTAATGACTTTTTCATTAATAGTAATACCCATAGGTTGTTTAAAGAATCTCAACCCCTTAGGTATGATGTTACTACTAATACATTTATTTAAATATGCATTATCTAGTTTTAGTGAATTAATAATATTAAGTTTTTTTCCAAATGAGTAAATAATGTCCTTCAATGACCCCCTAGGTACAAAACCATCAGAGTCCATACCAGCTGTTTTATCTTGATCAAAGCCACAATTAGTGTCTAAAAAAGACTTTAATTTGTTTACATTACCAACATGGTCAGTACAGTCCTTTCTGTGTCTTATCTGTGGACTTCCACTCCGTTTTTCATAATCTGTAACAGTATGGGCATATGTTCTTAAAGGGACATTTCTTTTAGGTTTAGTACCTATCCTTTTGATTTCATCATCTGTATCCAAAAAAGAAAAGTCAAAGGTGTATCGGGAATTATAAAAAAACTTGCCAGCCTGAACATAAACCCTACATCACAAGATGGGTTGCCAACTGGCTTACAGGCAGAACTCACACGGTAAGAATAGCGGGCTCCAGGTCCAACTCTAAACCACTCACAAGTGGTGTCCCACAAGGCTCGGTCCTGGGTCCCCTACTGTTCGGCATATACTTCTCAGAAGTACAGGCAAACACAGGAGGACTATGGCTAACCAAGTTCACTGATGACTGCAAACTGGGAGCCATAATTGACTCTCCAGCTGACATGGACATTCTCCAAAAGGGCCTTACTGAGACGGACACCTGGTGTCAAAGTCATGGTCTCAAGCTAAATGCCAAAAAATGCATAGTCATCCCGTTTGGGAAAAACAAAACACCCATAAATTACCACATAGGTGGCAACCTCCTTAATACAGAAGAGGTAATAAGAGATCTGGGGACCCAGGTAGATAGTAATCTCTCCTTTGACAATCATATTGCCAAAGTAGTTAGGAAATCCTTCTATGTAGCCCATCTAATTACTAAAGGATTCACATCTAGAAATAAAGAGGTTATAGTGCCCCTCCACTCATCACTCATTAGACCCATCATAGAGTACAATGCCCCATTTGGGATGTACCTCACAAGATACTTCCAACAGCTGGAAAGACCACAAAAGTACCTCACCAAGAGGATTACTGGCCACAAACATATGTCCTATGCAGCCCGACTGGAAAAACTCTAGCTGTACTCTATCGCATATTGCTTACTCAGAGGTGATCTCTGCCTGACTTACAAAGCCATGTCCAACTCAGAATTGATGGACATGCTCCACCTAAAGAAATCCAAGTCACTGCGAGCCACTCGCTCTAGTGAGCTAAACCTCGCCACAACAATAAATAGAACATGCTGGAGGGATAGATTCCTGTCACAGAGACTCCCCATGCTTTGGAACAAAATTCCTAACTACATTAGGCAGAGCTCCTCACTCACACTCTTCAAGAGAAACCTTGATGAGTGGATGGGTAACAGAAAATATACCCCTGGGATCACTTCATTGGCTCTTCTTGACAGAGGCTCAGTTAATTAATCAATGGGGCAGCGAAAGCTGACACACTCTGGCTAGGCTTATAAATGCCTTTGGGCAGATAGCCAGTACCTACCTATAAACAGTGCGAACTGAGATGACTTGCTCAAGTCACAGTGAGCTTCTATTTGGAGTTTAGACTCAGGACATAGGAGGTAAGCCTGCCCTTCAGTAGCAATATTGTACATATCTCACTAAAGCAGTAGTCCAAATGCTGGTAGGTATCATTTAGCAATTCATCTGTAGGTGGGCAACTCAGCTGATCCATTTGGATGTAAAAGTCATCCTGGATGTAGCAAGCAGAACCTGTCATAATTTTTAGTGTGGTAATAGTTTATGAAGTAAATTGAGCTTCCTAATTATAAGAGTGCAGATAAATTGAAATGGAATAACTGAGCTGGATAAATAATGGCAGTCATATAATTTCAGAGGATTGTAGGGAGTGAACATGCTACTCTGTTGGAATCAATATAAATCATCTTACAAACATGAGAACTAATATATATTAATATTCTAAGAAAAGCTACATCATAGTGGCTGGAGTTTGATTCCCAAAGTTTCTACCTACAAAGACTGACTCTGAGCAATCCACTGTAACAGGTCAAAATTTATGGGTTAGTCATGCAAATCTAATATGATTTATCTGCTTAACAATGTGAGAAATGAAATAAAATGAAATGAAACAGTGGTACAGATGAATTTCTGTACTTGATTTTATTTAGACTAGATAGTGAAACCTGATGTAGTGAAGGTAAAAACACTGGTCTAAATTGGAGTCTAAGTTGCATATGTGACTACCCAGGCTATGTCTGCAAATGGTCCATTGAGATCAGTGCACTATCCTGGTAAATAAATAAATAAATAAATAATACTTGTTAGGGCAATTATTCTATCACCCATAATTGACAACTGTCAAAATGGCTCAACACTGTTGGTTGACAGTGGTGAGTTAGCCACATCACATATGAATTGGCTTGTAGGGGTGTGGATATTGAATTCCTGTAGCCTGTGTACAGTGGTCACTGAAGGTGTTTGTACTCTCAATCAGCCACACAGTGAACATTCAGAGTTCATATCACAATTGTTTTGTTTTTTTTTGTTAGCTTAGTTAGTCAGGGAGAGCAGGTAAGCATGTCAGCAGAGGAGTATGACAAGCTGACAAGGAGCCATGTGGCTGAGATGTGCCAGGCTAAAGGACTGGTGCATGCCAACCTGACTATAGCAGACAAGATTGCAGCTTTAGTCACAGCTGCATTAGAGAATAGAAACGAGGAGGACAATCAGACTGACCATGGAGATGCATAGATGTGCAGTTCAACCTTTCCACAGAGGAGTTAAAAATCCGTCTGGAGTTAAAGAAACGAATTAGAGGCCAAGCTTTTGGAAATAGAAGCAGCAGAGAGAGTGAGACATCTGGAGGCTGAGGAAAATGAGAAACTGTGATGTCTGCAGAATGAGGAGAATGACACGCACAGGCAACATAAAAAGGAGATGCCGACTCTTCGTTGGAGTCATAGAGATAATGGGGAAGGGAGTAACCAAACCCCAGAAGCAACAAAGGTCAGTAAATTTCTTCCACAATTTACAGAGGGGGATAATTTTGATAGTTTCATTCATATCTTTGAGAGGGTGTGTAAACAGTATAATGTTGACCAAGGGCTCTGGGTACGGTTCCTGAGCCCCTTACTCCATGGTAAAGTTGTAACTGCAATTTCCAAACTTTCTGATACTGATTGCTTAAATTATAATACAGTCAGAATGTGATTGCTAGAATGTTTTAAGTTAACACCTGAAGTTTATAGGAAAAAGTTTTGTGAGAATAGATATAAGGCAGATGAAAGTGTGTGTGAATATGTTGCTGAACTAAGCACTTATTTTCATAGGTAGGTGAGTGGATGTCAGGTCACCCCTTTTGAAGGGCTGGCAGACCTTTTGGTGAGGGAACAAGCCCTTAGCACTTTGCCTGAGGAAATGAGAATATGGTTAGCTGATAGACAATGCAATACTGCAGATGAGCTGGAAAAGAAGGGAGACCTATAGCTAGCAAGCAGGGCATCACTGTATAGGAAATGGACATCCAGTGCTGCTCATGGGTCTAAGAGAACCCATGGTGGGCAGCCCAGACTGCCCCAACAGCGTCTGCCAGTAGCAGGGGAAGCCACTAGTCCAGGTACACATCCAGGACCAAGGATTAAATGTTTTAAATGCAACCAGTGGTGCCATGTAGCATATAGAAGCCAACAGAGGCAAGGTGGGGAACAAAAGGTAGGAGAGCCAGTAAGTGGGAATGACAAAATGCCAACAATAGGTTGTCTGAAGACAACAAGGGTAACAAACAACCACCCTGCAGATGTCTTGATAGGGAATGAGTTTGATAATATAGTACCGTGTGTGCATGCAGTTACACTCAGTCAGGCTTGGAGACAAGCATGTGGGTCTGGCAGTCTGGGGGAGACCCAGAGAGACTGCACACTTGCAGCCAGGACTGGTGAGGTGGGTACTTCAGAGAGGGAGCTACTCTGTAGCAGTGAGACTGAAGGTGAGCCACAGCTGCTTGTGGGTACTGATGTTCCCTTGGAAAGAGTGACTGCAAAGGTAGAGGTGAGTAGTAGCACCCAGGCTGACAGTGAGGCATCACTGTCAGAGGATACCAGACTTCCTGTGGAAGGGGAGCCTCGAAGGGTTACAAAGAGAGAGTTGAGACAGGCTCATCTCTCAGACCCTACATTACAAGGCCTGAGGGAGGTAGTTAGCGAGGCACCTGATTCTCAAGGGAGGAGGGAATCTGTATACTGGGACCAAGGGTTACTGTACAGAGAGTGGACACCTGAGGGAGGACTAGAGGGTGAGATAATACAGCAGTTGGTAGTGCCCAGAGCCTACCATATGACATTTCTAGCCATAGCCCATGATATTCCCTCTGCAGGTCATATGGGCATAACACGTACAAAGAGATGTATTATGCAAAACTTCTATTAGCCTGGGATTTCTAGACATGTAACAGGGTACTGCAGGACCTGTGAGCAGTGCCAAAAGGTAGGCAAGGCAGGAGAAAAGGTGAAAGCTCCTTTGATGCCTTTGCCTGTGATTGAGGAGCCATTTCAGAGGGTAGCTATGGATATTGTGGGGCCTCTGACTACCCCAAGTTCACAGGGAAAAAGTATATCCTTGTGATAGTAGATTATGCTACCAGATATCCTGAGGCAGTGATGACTCTGTCCTCCATCGAGGCAGAAAAGGTGGCAAATGCTTTGTTAGAGATTTTCAGCAGGGTAGGTTTCCCAAAAGAAATACTGACTGATAGAGGTGCCAGTTTCATGTCAGACCTGCTGGCTTGTCTGGAAGTACTGTGGGGTAAAGCACCTTAAGACCACCCCCTACCATCCCCAGACTAATGGTCTTGTTGAGAGGTTAAACTCTACATTCAAGTCCATGCTGCAGACATTTGCAGACCAGTTTAAGAGGGAGTGGGACAATATTTGCCCCATCTGCTGTTTGCTTACAGACAGGTGCCCCAGGAATCAACAGGGTTTTCACCCTTTGAGTTGTTGCATGGGCATAGAGTGAGGGGACCTCTAGATTTGATTCAAGATGAGTGGGAGGGTGAGTTTGAATCCCACAAGGAGTCTGTTGGGCATATGTCCTAAACCTCAGGACAAGGCTTAGAGAACTCATGGATTTGACCAAGGAGAACTTGGCAGAAGCCCAACAGCAGAAAAAGGTCTGGCATGACAGGAATGCTTGAGCTAGAGAGTATGCTGTAGGGCAGCAGGTAATGGTTCTCATTCCTGTCAGACACAACAAGCTGTAGGCAGCTTGGGAGGGACCCTACAAGGTGGTAAGGAAAGTCAGTGATGTTAACTACATAGTAGAACTGCTAGGCAGGAGGCAGGGGCACAAACTGTACCATGTTAACATGATGAAACCTTACCATGATAGACAGGCCCTTGTGCTGAGTATTTGCAGTGGATGGCAAGAGGAGTCTGTGGTGGATCTGGTGACTGATCTCAGTGAGGCTTGGACTGACACCTCAGTGGAACAGGCAGCAATGTGCAGCTATTCCCTACTCAGGTTCGGGAATTCCAAGCCGTGTTACAGGAGTTTGGGGACTGTTCACTTGGAAACCAGGGTGCACCCACCTGGTGCAGTGCCATGTGGATACAGGACCCCAAAGGTCTATTAAGCAGGCCCCTTATAGGATGCCTGAGAGAGTCAAACAGACTCTGACAGAGGAGATACAGGAAATGTTGGAACTAGGGGTAATTCAGGAGTCCAGCAGTCCCTGGGCCTCCTCAGTGGTGCTGGTACCAAATAAGGATGGCAGCACCAGGTTCTGTGTGGATTACAGGAAATTAAATAGTCACACAGAGTCAGGTGCTTACCCCATGAATAGGACAGATGAAGCCCTAGAGCAGCTGGGTGGGGCTAAGTATTTTATGACTAGTGATCTTACTAAGGGTTACTGGCAGGTGCCCTTGACTCCCAGTGCTAGAGAGAGGTCAGCCTTTGTGACTCCTTTTGATTTGTATGAGTTTACAAAGATGCCCTTTGGGATGAAAAATGCCCCAGTGACTTTCCAGAGGCTGGTAGGGCGTATCCTAGCAGGAGCAAGAGATTTTACCCTTGCTTACCTAGATGATATTGCTATCTACAGCCATTCCTGACAAGAGCACCTTCAGCATGTCAGGGAGGTACTGGGCAGACTACAGAGGGCAAGGATGACCAATTAAGCCCAGCAAATTCAGCTAGGTATGGCAGAGGTCTCCTACCTGGGACATAGAGTGCTAAGTGGCAAGGTCAGGTCAGAACCTGCCAAAGTGGAAGCCATTCAGGCATGGTCTGCCCCTGTTACCAGAAAAAAAGTAGGTGAGGGCATTCTTAGGGACAGCAGTGTACTACAGAAAGTTCATCCCCAACTATAGTACTGTAGCTGCTCCCTTCACAGTCCTGACAAGGAAAAACAGGCCAGATAAGGTAGTGTGGACCCCAGCATGTGAGCAGTTATTCCAGAAGCTTAAAGGAGGTTTGGGAGGTCCCCCTGTGTTAGCCAGTCCAGATTACAGAAAATAATTTGTTGTGCATGTGGATGCTTCAAACCATGCAATATAGCCCCCACTGCATGCTTCAAACCATGCAGTGGGGGCTATACTTAGCCAGGTTTCTTCAGAGGAAGAAGAGCACTCAGTGATTTATCTCAGTCATAGGCTCCAACCCAGGGAGGAATACTATGCAGCTCTAGAAAAGGAATGCCTAGCCATAGTGTGGGCACTGCAGAAACCTCAGCCTTATCTGTATGGAAGGAAATTCACTGTAGTTACAGACCACAATCCCTTAACATGGCTACATTGAGCCAGCCAGTAAAATGCCAAGTTACTAAGTTGGAGCCTAGGGTTGCAAGCATATGATATGTCAGTGCAGCACAGCAGTGAGATTAGCAATGCCAATGCAAATGGGCTCTCAAGACAGGGAATGGGGTAGTGTATTCCCAGATAGGTTCACCCTCTCAAGCAATGTTCCTCAAGGGTCACTTGAAAAACTAGCTTGAGTTTTTGGTGAGGGGGGAATGTGACACTGCTAGCCCAGCTATCTGGAATTTTGTAGATAGTTGTGTGTCATTTGTGAATATTAATATGATTCATATGCTTGTCTTACAAATGTAAGATAACTATATGTTATGTGTATATTAAACTACTGGAGCAGAAGTGTGTGTTGAACTGTATGTTATGTACTGAGCTTCAAGAATATATGAAAGTATGAAACACATACTTCACAAAACCAGTGTGCCACACAATCACAGCCCTTAAGGCAAAATAACATACCCAACACAATAGTAATAGGTGACTCTATAGTTAGGCACACTGATGTCCCCACTCACTAGGCTGAACAAGGAGAAGATTACTGTTAGCTGCCTGTCGGGTGCCAGGATCCGTCACATAACACAAGCACTCAGGTCACTCCAGAACAAGTACAAATATGACTCTGTCATTGTTGGTGTGAATCACCTGAGCCATACCTCCCTGGACTTCATGGAAAGAGACATGGAGGAGCTCTCTGATCACGTAGCCCAGGCCGGTATGACCCTGACCCTGAGTAGCATCCTGCCCTCACCAAGAATGATACCATGGTATACAGAAAAAATTATCAATTTCAACAATTGGCTAAGCTTCTGGTGTCATTCAAAGGGGATCCAGTGTCTGTCAGACTGAGATGACATGCTCGACAAGCCACGCTGCTTTGCTAGAGATGGCTTGCACCTGTCATCCTTAGTCTTTCAAATACTGGCCAAGGCTCTTTCCACCTCCATAGTGCCTTTTTTAGGCAAGGCACAAAAGACAAACCCACCACCATAAATAGCACAAGTAACAAAAAACGGAGGGTAATGCTACTCAATGTCAGAAGTCTAAACCTCAAAATGCATGCACTCGAGGCACTCCTCAGTATGGAGAAAATCGATATATGTGCAGTAACAGAAACCTGGTTTAAGGCTCCAGAGAGCACCCCAGCACTGCCAGGCTACAACTCATACCATACATTTCAGCCACAAAACCCGGACCGAAATACAAAAGGTGGGGGAGTATCCATATTCATCAAGGATACCCACACCTCCAAGTTAGTGGCACAGCACGATGCTTCAGAGATCATCCACGTGCAACTAACAATGGGCAAAACTGCTATTCAAATTATAACTTGCTACAGATCACCCACCATGTCCCAGGACCCCCACTCCGCATTCCTGGAAACACTGGGAAACATAAAGGTCCTACCAAACACCCTGATATTGGGTGATTTCAATTACCCAAACATTAACTGGGAGAACTACTCAGGTACAAACTCCCTTGCCCAACATTTCCTAGAATTTATAAACTCAAATGCCCTGGATCAACTGGTCAACACCCCCACCAGAGGTGACAACATATTAGACCTGGTCATCACCAACATGGGAGACCCGTGTTCCACACCGGAGGTCAACCCCTTGCTGGATAGATCTGACCATAAACTAATCACTCTGGATATCCACATTCCGCCACCACCCCCGATCAAAGAAACCACCGTGAAAAACTTTTCAAAAGCAAACTTCACATTACTTAAGACTGAGGTGGGAAGTTTCACAGCCCCCATGCTAAAGGATAACGCTGTCCAAGCTGCAAAATCCTTTACTAATGCACTCTACGGGCACCTACAAGAATGCATGGATCATGCTATCCCAAACAAAACCAAGACTCACTCCTCCAAGAAAACAAAACCAGTCTAGTGGACCCCTGCCATAAACAAGCTATACAATAGAAGGCGGAAACTAGTACAGAAAAGAGTAAAATCCCAAGAAGGGAAGACATCCTTGATCAGTATCAGCAAGAAACTACATTCCCTCATAAAATCATCCAAGGCTAGCTTCAAAAGAAAAATTGCCATGGACTCCAAAGATAACCACAAGGCATTCTTTAGCTATGTCAAAAATCTAAGTGTCAGTTCTCAGATCTGCTCGGAGTTAGTGCAGAATGGCACAAAATACACTGAACCGACCGATATAGCCAACATCCTGACAGACAGGTTCAGTGCAAACTTCACCCCCTCTCACCCCCAAAAGGGCCCATAACTATACCAGTAGAATGTAGTGCCCCTGAAATCACAGACACTCAGGTTAAAACAGCCCTCTCCAAAGCCAAAAACACAGCATCAATGGAAATGGACGGTGTCCCAGGCTGTGTCCTACATGAGCTCAAAGATGAACTAACCCCTCACCTAAACACACTGTTTAAACTCAGCCTCTCCACAGGCCATGTGCCCATAGAGTGGCGCACAGCAACGGTTACTCCAGTCCACAAAGGTAGAGCCAGAATGGACCCCGGGAACTATCGCTTTATAAGCCTGACTAGCTTGGTCTGCAAAGCTATGTAGCACATCATCATGGATCTCATTAAAAGAGACATTGGAAACCTCCAAACACTAGACCCTACCCAGTTCGGCTTTGTTAAGGGCAGATCATGCCTCCTAAACCTGGTGGACTTCTTTGAGACAGTTACCAAGGCTATAGATGAGGGAAAGGTGGTCCACACAGCCTACCTAGACCTTGCAAAGGCCTTCGACACCATTCCCCACTCAGTTATTATAGACAAGCTCACCAGCCTGAACATAAACCCCTACGTCATGAGATGGGTTGCCAACTGGGTCATGGACAGAATCCACACGGTAAGAGTTGCGGGAGCTAGGTCTGACTCTAAACCGGTTTTAAGTGGTGTTCCATAGGGCTCAGTCCTAGGACCCCTCCTGTTCAGCATATACTTATCAGAGGTACAGACAAACACAGGAGGACTATGGCTGACCAAGTTTGCAGACGACTGCAAACTAGGGGCTATAATTGACTCTCCGGCTGACAAAGACATCCTCCAAAAGGGTCTCGCTGAGACAAATACCTGTGTCAAAACCATGACCTCAAGCTAAATGCCAAAAAGTGCATAGTCATCGCCTTTGGAAAAAATAAAGTACCCATAAAATACCACATAGGTGGTAGCCCCCTAAATACAAAAGACGTAATAAGGGATCTGGGGACCCAAGTAGATAGTAACCTCTCCTTTGATAATCACATTGTCAAAGTGGTTAGGAAATCCTTCTATGTGGCCCACCTAATCACAAAAGGGTTTGCATCTAGATCGAAAGAGGTCATTAGGCCCCTCTATGCATCAATCATCAGACCCATCATAAAGTACAATGCCCCATTTGGGATGTACCTTATAAGATACCTGCAACAACTGGAAAGACCACAGAAGTACCTCACCAAGAGGATCACTGGCCTCAAGCAGATGCCCTATGCAGCTCGACTGAAGAAACTCCAGCTGTACTTGGTTGCATACCACCTACTCAGAGGTGATCTCTGCCTGACATACAAGGCCATGTCCAACCCAGAATTGATGGACATGCTCCACCTAAAGAAAACTATATCCCCTCAAGCCACATGCTCCAGGGATCTAAACTTCACCACAACAATAAATAGGACGTGCTGGAGGGATAGATTCCTGTCCCAGAAACTTCCCATGCTCTGGAACAAGATTCCAATCTACATTAGGCAGAGCTTCTCGCTAACCCTCTTCTTGAGAAACCTTGACGAGTGGATGGGAAACAGAAAGTTTACCCCAGGGATCACTTCAATGGCTCTGCTGGACAGAGTCACTGGGAACTAATCTAATGGGGCGGCGAAAGCCAACACATTCTGGCTAGGCTTATAAATGCCTTCAGGCAGATAGCCTAGTACCTACCTATGAACCTATGAATGTAACCACATTGTACCCTACTGGAAAAGAACAGAAATGTATATAAACTATATACCTGTGCAAATGTATGTTTTAATAGTAGAAGTTGGAACATACAAAGTTAACTTGCAAAACTTCAAGAAAATAAGTGGAAATTGTTTTATGATTGTGTTATCTCAGTATCAGTGCAGCAAGCAGACAGTATATCTAGAGCTAGAGGTTTTCCTGTTGTCCTGAAACAGAAATAATTACTAGGTTTCAAATGTAAAAGTGTTTTTATTGCTCTATGACTTCCTAGCAGCTACACACTTCTGAGAGATATGTATTTTTGACACAGAGGTATTAAATTCTAAGTATCTGTTTAGCTTGAGAACTGAAGTCAGGTGACAAAGAGTGATGTCATCCGAGCTAACCCAGCAGTAATGTTGATTATTAATTTAAGAACTCTCTCAGAAAAAATCTGTGCATTTTGTATCTTGTCTTGGACCTAGAAACATCACCATCATCTGCATTTGCCTTGCTCTGTAAGTAAGTAAGTTATTTAGGGCATAGCATCTTTTGGATATAGATAGGAATATAGTAAAGATTAGTTTAGACATTTTCTGTATTTATTTGAGACTGTCCTGCAATGTTGTTTTAAAATATTTCCTGTGATTCTGAACTAGTTACTGTATTGTTTGAGTGTTGTCTTTTTCTTTTATTATTTATTATTAAATATATTTAAACATTTTAATTGTGGCTGGTTTGTTTAGAGATATTCATGCTGATAGGGGACTTGCATATGTATTTGGTGACACTGAACAGGCCGCTCATAAATAACCTTGGTCTTGATCACACTTGCCATTTGGATAATAGTAACATCACACAGTATGATTGGACACCCTTTATAAGGGCCTTAGAGTAGCTGATAAGTAGTGGTTGGTGGCAGTGATAACTACCTTATAGTCTGGGCAGAAGGGGGCATAACTAGTAAACTTGTACCAGCCTTTCCCAGGAGTGTCTGTGTATTTGTATATAAATCAAATCTCAAAGTGTATATATATATATATGTGTGTGTGTGTGTGTGTGTGTGTGTGTGTGTGTGTGTGTGTGTGTGTGTGTGTGTGTGTGTGTGTGAGTGTGTGTGTGTGTGTGTGTGTGTGTGTGTGCGTGCATGTGTCAAGTACTTGGGCAGGGACACAAAGCACTGTTTGGACACAGAGGGTGCTGGAGGCTTTGGCTTGACCATTCAGCTGAGATCTTAACCCTATAGCTGTGCCAGTGGGGAGTCTTATTGGGGATTTGGAGAAAGAGGCAGAAACCAGACCCAGACTGACTGTGATCTCTGTGTGCTCTTAAGGGAAATTGTACTTTACTCTGTGTGTACTTGCCATCCTCCCAATGTGTAGATCCCTCACTGGTGCTAGTGGTGAAGATTGAGGCTCCCTGATTACTGGGCCAGTTCAGGTGCGTCACAGCGGATTTGTAGGAGGGAGGGGGATTTGTTGGTTTTAAGTTTGTGACTAAGGATAAAAGTGGGGTTGTGGTTGCTGAGAGTATTGGCCAGTGCGCCACATTGGTGGGCAGTATTGGGTTGGTTAGTGAGGATCCAGTGTAATGTGGATTCTGTTTTTGTGGCCTTGTCAATACGTGTGGGAGAGTGTATGAGTTGGGTGAAGTTATATAGATTGATATATTGGGTGGGAGTAGGAGAGTGGATGGAGTTCCAGTCAATGTTAACATCGCCTAATATGATGGCTTCCTGGGAGGCTTAGTGAAGTATAGATTCTAGGGTTGTTAGGTTATCGCCTGGGGGTATATAGATACCAAGTAAGTTAAGATGTTTGTGTTGGTTTAAGGAGGGTTTTGCAAATGAAGTTTCTGTGTTTTTGAAGTCTGGGGTTTCTTTTAGTAGGAGTTATAAGTTAGTAGTATAAGTTTGTAGGAGTTAGGAGTATTAGTTTTAGTAGGTTAGTTTTGTGAAGCAGGGCTACTCCGCAACCTCTTTTATGTATCCGGTCAGCCCTCAAAATGTTATAACCGGGTGGGTTATGGAATTGTGCTTGACATGTGGTTTAAGCCACATCTCTGTGATGACTATGATGCCAGGGTTATATAGGAAAATGGTGGAATGAAGTTCCTCTATTTTATTCATAATACTGTGGATATTCAAGTTTAGTATAAGTAAGTTGATGGGGTTGTGTTTGGATGGAAGGTAATAATTATTATTATTATTATTATTAGAGGGGGTTGCAGGGCCTAGGTTGGGGTGAATATCTCCTCCTAGTAATAGCAGTGTTGTTAAGGAGGTAATAGCTCTGAGGTACTGCATTATTAGGGAGTGGAAGTGTGGAAGTAGAATACTAGCACCATATGCTCAAGAAAGTCATATTAGCATGGTCATTATAACTATACCAGCATCTTTAGCTGAAAGTGAGGAGAACTGATGAAGGAAACACTTGTTACATTGATATACCTAGGACAGATCCATGTTCTTGTCTTTCTGCTTCCTTAAGTTATGATATTGATAAGGAACTTTTAACACACATTGATAAGATTTTTCTATAATTCAGTTTGATATTAGCTATGGAAAAAGAGATAGACTTATATTTTCTGAAGGATAACTTTGAATGTGATTCTAAAAGATTTTTTGCACATGATAAATAGAAGAAATACTGAAGACAGATGCAACAAAATGCGTAACTTGCCCACTACCATCCCATTCTGTCACTATGCATTTAGTGATCTATCATTTGATCCAGATTCACATTTATTCTGACATTTTCTTTGTAGAAAGCAGGACCATATTAAACACTATAAGACTGATGTGGCTGACCCAGCAGTTAGAGACATAAGAGCTCCAAGCAGTCCAAGTCTTCGAAATGAGCAGATGCCAAACCTTCAGGTTACACAAGCAGTGCCTGTTACTGAGCAAGGAACATGGGTATGTCCAAGTAATTTCACCAGAAGATTCCACCAGTCTCATCTTTCCTTGTTGAGAATTGTATTGTCTTTATTCCTAAGTAGATTTTTGTTCTTGTGTCAGTTTCTTGAAGATTAGCCCAAGCAGTTCTCTCTTGATTGCATTCTTTACCTGTTTTGTAGTCTTGAATAATCTTCCAGCTCTTTATGAAACTTGATTTTGTTGTTTAAGAAAATCAGCTTGAGGTTCTGCCATTTGAATCTTATTCCTTGCTTCAGAGACATACACTTTATAAAGTGATCCATTGTGTTGGCTGTGTACTGTGAGCAACAGACAGAGATAACCTCAAAGTAGAAAACTTTATCAGCAGCATTAACTGAGGTAAGTGAATGAACTTTGACAGATGCACGTTGCACACTGACAGAATTGCTGATTGTTTCTGTAGCTCAGGAACGTCTTGTTCCTAAGTGAACCCAGGCTCCCATGGCATTATGGTAGTTATATTCAAGTTAAAATCACATTGACAATACTGTTGTGCCTTTTGACTTTTGGGTAGTTGATGATGACCCAGATGTATATTGTCCTCTGCATATATATTTTAACCCCCCACCTTTCAGCCTTATTGACCCACTTTTCTCTCTCTCTGGGGTAAGAGATGGCTTATTCATTCCTCACCCATTGTGAGAGTACTATGGCGAATTCATTCAGTGACTGTGACAAGAGCCTGTCAGCCCTTTTGTTCCTCTTTATCTGGGAGAGCTGGACACTGGCAGGCTTTCATTCATGTCAGGGGGTCCCCACCCACCCCACCTAATGCTGCTGCTTAGCATATTCATGCTTGTGCTCCCTCATGCAAGTACACCACATAGCTGCTCTGACTCAATAGCTGCTACTGATGTTCCCCTACACTCTTGTAGGTGACAGCAGAGCAGGGTCAAACTATCCCCTCCCCAAGGATGGGCAGGCTGGTGCCAACCACTCACTCTCACCTTCCCCACCGCAGTCCTCCCACCACACAACGCTAATCTAAGTTGGTTTGTCTGGGTAGAGTCAGGGATTTATTCCTCTGTGTCACATGGTTAGTGCTATGTATATTTGTTTTTGTTATTGTTTGTTTAGTTGAACATACTGGTTTATTTCACATAACAATAAATAACAGGATTATACTTATGAACAAGTTAATATTAACATGGGAGTTTAATACTTTTTATATCCATTTTCCTATAGATTCAGTGATTTTTCTTTTTATAGTAAGAAACCATTGTTCTGCTCACTGTAACAGAAGCACTCTGTTGACCACTAAGCAAGTTGAGAATGCAAATCTTTCTATAATTACTGGACTTTCAATGTTTCGCCGCATCATATTCTAAAACCTGTAGTCAAAGTACACAAGCATTTTATTTTTCATATATTATTTTTCAAACAATTCATGGAATTAGCACTTATCATTTTCATTTTGGGGAATTAGTGCAATACAATGGGCAGGTGTAACTCAACTTCTCATATTCATAAACGGAATACACAGTCGAGATATGCCTCCCATTGTATTACGCTAACCAAGTGGTTACAGTTTCTCAACACTGTCTGAAGTACATCGAATTAACACAGTGCACTCTATTGAATGATCTATACTTCATTCAAAACAAAGTAGGAACATATTAAGTTGAAAGTCAGTTTACCCATGTGTCCTGAATCTGGAGCACTTCTTGTGTAGTTTAAAATTAGGGTGTTCCACATTCTGACAGTTTGTCACACATTGCTGAGGTCTCTGTTGCACATTTGCTGATTAGAAGGTATGTGCCATATTGATACACATTTTCAAAAGCATCTTATATGGTGACAGAATGAAATAAGATGTCCACAGTGTTATAATTATCACCTGAACTACTGGCTGTCCCAAGGAGTGTAGAAGTGACTCTTTTCAGCTATGATAACATTATTGTAGCCATCTCCCTATTGCAGGTGTGTGTGTGCTGTTACTGCAAGTCCTAAAATGTTGATAATTAAAGTACAATATTGAAAGAAAAAAAACAAAAAAAAAACAGAAAATTGTGTAACTCCCCTTTGCACTTTGAACTATTTCTGGAGGCAACAAAGCACTCAGCTGAACACTCCACATTCCTGCTGCTATCCCTCAATTTATCTATCTATCTGTGGATCTATGTTTATATTATGAATAAGTGAAATGTCAAAATATCAAACACAAAAGAGTGACCAAAACATTCAGAATATTGAACACCTAAAACACCAAAGCCACAACAACTGCAAAAAGGTAAACAATTCCCTTTTGTGATCTTTCAACCAAAACCCTACCGCAACATTCAGAGCTAACTTTTCTGAACTGTTGGCAGTGCTACAGAATTTTTTAAAGGTAAACTGTAGGGTTAGGATTAGGGTCAGGGTCAGGGTTAGGGTTAGCATGCATTACTAAAGTGGTGCAGGAGGGCAAAAAACAAGACAGGGTCAGACATACAAACACACATGCAGCAGCACACATGCACAATACACAGCTCTACCCCTTACTTAACCCTCACTCTAACCTTAACCTACAGCACTTGAACAAATGACAAATCTGTCTGCTTACCTAACCATTACTGTAACCCTAACCTGCAATCACTCACACACACACACACACACACACACACACACACACACACACACACACACACACACACACACACATGCACACATACTCTGAATACAAACTTATTTACCTATTTCAGTATAACAGGCATTTGACAAACATGATGTTTGGCAGAAAGACACTGGTAGAAACAAACCAGCAGTTAGTCTGTTGAACAAATGAAAGTTTGACAAAATGAACAAAACCCATATTATCATCATCAACCCCCTTTTTTCCCATTTTTCTACATGAGGTCGGGGTGTCTCATCATCTGTTGCCATCTTCATTGGGTCAGGGTGTTGCATCATCTGTCACCATCTATCTCACTTAATTGACACTCTCCTACCTTCTTCGACAGTCATGCCTGACTGTTGCAACTCTTCTCTCATATAATCCATCCATTTCTTTACTGGATGCCTTCATTTCCTCTTGCCGTCTTCCTGCCTGTCCTATGTGTGTATATGTGTATGTATGCGTGAGTGTGCGCACGCGCATGTGTGTGTGTGTGTGTGTGTGTGTGTGTGTGTGTGTGTGTGTGTGTATTTGACTGAAAACTCATTTTATAGAACCACATTTGACTAAAAAACTTGATTACACCAAATATACCTTAAAGACTTGGAAAACCCCCATACCACCCACCGCAGTTGCACAGTAGTTGAGTAAACAGAAAAAAACATACGTAGTGTGAATCACTACTTTATAATTTTCAGTCAATCGTGATTTAGTCAAATGAATTTCAGTTCATTTTATTCAGTCAGTTGTGATTGAGCAAAATGAGATTCAGTCAAAACAACTTCTACTACTGCACACACACACACACACACACACACACACACACACACACACACACACACACACACACACGCACGCGCGATTGCAACACACAAACTCACACTCAAATATACTTGGGGGGTTTGACAAATATTTAAGGCATATTTGGTGTAATAAAGTTTTTTAGACAAATGTGGTTCGATGAATTGAGTTTTCAGTCATATTTTCCAGATTTGTTTAGTCATTTGTAATTCAGTGAAGTGTGATTCACTCAAAATGATTATAATCATGAGTGCAATTTAATGACAATGCAGAGAACAATATCTATTTATCTATCCATCTCTCTCTCTCTCTAAGGATGACATGAATTTATCATAGTCATATGGAGCCACAGAGGGTAATGAAGAGCAGGCTATGAGATGAACAGTTTAGTTCCCTAATGTGTGCTGAGGTTCAATAACCTCACTCAGGGGGTCTCTGGGTACCTGTTCTGAAGTGATAGCATCCTCTGATTAACACAGAAAGTCCACCACAATTACTGCTGGGTCTGAAGGTATGGAAGGCACAAAACCCAGGCGCATAAATGGTGGTCTCTAAGGATTTGAGCCATGTCTCAGGAACAATGCATGTATGAAAGTGTTCCCGATGCAAAAGTGCCTCAAGGTCAGGCAGTTTATTGTTAAGACTCCTGGAATTGAGTAGAGTTACCTTAATATTGTCTAGTTTAAGAAATGTGGTGTTTGTCAGGTTGGGATGTTCATTAGACGAACTCCACCTAAAAAGGCAAAACAGGGTTACGGATTGCTTCAGCCAGTATGTAGAAGCCCTTAAAGAAGAGATGTGTGCCATCTTTTGCAAAGCAATATGAACTGTCAAGCATCTTGTCTCAAGGTGGTATATACTGGATCCCTCTGAAATGACACTAGCAACTTAGCCAGTTGTCAAATCCAATACTCTTTTCCCTGGATCTAGGCATTATTCTAGGTGAATAGAGGATTCCATTCAGAACCATTGTCCTACCTCTAGTTAAAGCTAATGTGATAAGCTCCAGCATATCCTTTTGCATTGTCCTGAGGGGTGTGTGTGTGTCAGGTCATTAACTCTCATATAGACAACTATCATGTCATAGTCATATTTGTTGAGGAGAGGGTGTTTAAAGCCATAGTTATGTTTACTATCTTGGCTCCTGGGCTGCTAAAAGTCAGCTGACTGTAACCCTCTCCTTGCTCAGCTTGGTGAGTGTGAAGCCTGTGTGCCTAACAATAGAGTCACCAGTACCTAGGACAGTGCTGGCAAAATGCATGTCAAAATTTCGGAAAATGCCTAACTTGACACTGCTGCATGTCACCCCCTCAAAATAAATATAAATAAAATAAATAAATAAAAATAAATAAAACAGCATAGCTCTCAATACATCAGGGATAAAATTCAACAGAATCGGGGACAAATCTAGAAATAAGAGACATGGACAATCTCAGACTACTAGTACTATTAATTTGGGACACTGACAGAAAAAAATTAACATGAATTAATATACATTTTCTGAAGTAAAATAAATCTATAAATCTAAGTGGTGGTGCTGCGGTAGCGTTGTCACCTCACAGTAAGACGCTGTCCGGTTCGACTCTCAGCTAGAGCATATTCTGCGTGGAGACATGCGTGAATGGGCGTACCTTCGTTGAAGGTTGTGCGTCAGGGCTGGCAACTCGGCACATAAAATTCAACTGCCAATCATTAGCAGACCGGAGTTCCACTGTGGCGACCCCTAACCGGGAAAAGCCAAAAGACACAACAACAACATACATAGGTTCATAGGTATGTACTAGGCTAATGGCCCTGGAGCCTTTACAAGCCTAACCCATAGGATTACCCAGGCATCGTACCACCTGACCTTAGTTCCCAGTGCCTCTGTCAAGTAGAGCCACTGGAGTGATCCCTGGGGTGAATTTTCTATTTCCCATCCACTCATCAAGATTTCTCTTGAAGAGGGCCAGTGAGGTGCTCTGTTTGACATGTATAAGAAGTCTGTTCCATAGCATGGGCTGTCTCTGGGTTATGAATCTGTCTCTCAAGCACATTCTGTTGATTGTGGTAATGAGGTTGACGTCTCTGGAGCGTGTGGTCTGCAGGGATTGGGATTTCTTTAGATGTAGCATTTCTAACAGAGGTGGGTCAGACATGGCTTTGTAAGTCAAGCAGAGATCGCCTCTAAGTAGGCAATATGAGACAGAGACTAGTTGGAGTGTTTAAGGCCTAGGATCCTCTTTGTGAGGTACTTTTGTGGCCTCTCCAGTTGTTGCAGGTGTTTAGTGAGGTACATGCCAAATGGGGCATTGTACTCGATGATTGGCCTAATGAGGGAAGAGTAGAGGGAGACAATGACCTCTTTCTTCCTGGATGCAAAACCCTTAGTAATGAGATGTGCCACGTAAAAGGACTTTTTGACCACAGTGGCAATGTGGTGGTCAAAAAGAGAGGTTGCTGTCAACCTGTGTTCCCAGATCTCTTATAACGCCTTCTGTGTTCAGTGGACTACCATCAATGTGGTAATTCATGGGAACTGGGTTTTTCCCAAAGGGGATGATGACACATTTTTTGACATTGAACTTAAGGCCATGGTTCTGACACCAGTCGTTGGTCTCAGTGAGGCCTTTCTGTAGGATGTCAACATCACGTGGGGAGTTAATAATGGCTCCCAACTTGCAATTGTCTGCAAACTTTGTCAGCCAGAGTCCCTTCATGTTGGCATGGACTTCGGAGAAGTAGATATCAAACAGGAGAGGACCCAGGACCAATCCCTGTGGAACTCCACTCATGACTGTTCAGCAGTCTGACTTGGAGTCAGCTACTTTCACACTGTGGGTTCTATCTGTGAGCCAGTTTGCAACCCACCTAGTGATATAGGGGTTGATGCCTAGCTTAGTGAGTTTTTCTATGATTCCTGAGTGAGGGATGGTATCAAAGGCCTTGGTCAGATCAAGGTAGGCTCTATGAACCACCTTGTCTTCATCCACAGCTCTGGTGACTGAGTCAAAGAAGTCAACCAAGTTGAGCAGGCATGATCTACCCTTCACAAACCCGTATGGGATCCAGAGTTTGGAGATTCCCTATATCCTTGTTTATTAGGTCCATGATGATGCATTCCATAGCTTTGCATATCAGACTTGTCAGGCTAATGGGGTGATAGTTCCCAGGGTCTGTAGTCACTCCTCCTTTGTGGAGAGGAATGACTATAACAGTGCACCATTTGGTAGGGACAAAGCCTGAGGTGAGGCTGTGATTGAACAGGGCTCACAGGTGAGGTGCCAGTTCACTCTGTAGTTCATGTGGAACACAGCCAGGGATATTTTCAGGTCCCATAGAAGCTGTATTCTTGGCCTTGGACAGAGCTGTTTTAATCTGTGCAGCAGTAGTACTGGGTGCCTGGCAATCTACTGGTATTGTGATTGGTCCTTTGGGGGGGAAGAGGGGTAAAGTTGGCACTGAATCATTCGGCCAGTATATTGGCAATATCTGTTGGCTTGGTATAGGAGGTACCTTTGTACAGTAGCTCTGAGCAAATCTGGGTATTGCTGTGGAGATTCTTTGCATAACTATGGAAGGCCTTGTGGTTGTCTTTACTATCTGCTGCAATTCTGTCTTCATAGCTAGCTTTAGAGGATTTGATGAGGGATTTCAGTTTTTTGTTGAGGCTGATAAGGGAGTTTTTCCAGTCGTGGGACTTCACCTTATTTTGCATCAGTTTCCTCCTTCTGTTGTAGAGTTTGTTTATGGCAGGAGACCACCAGATTAGCTTCCTTTTTTTGAAGGAGAGCATCTTGGCTCTATTGGGTATGGCAAGATCCATGCATTTGTGTACGTGTTCGTACAGTGCATTGGTGTATGATTTGGCGGTCATGCAACAATTCTCCATTTGAATGGGTGCCGTGAAGTTATCCACCTCTGTTTTTAGGAGCCCAAAGTTAGCTTTGGAGAAGTTTTTCATGGTGGTTACCTTTGCGGGGGTGGGGGTGGGGTGGGAGGGATATGGATTTCCAAGGTGATTAGTTTGTGGTCGGATCTAACCAGGGAGGAATTGACTATTGGTGTAGAGCAATGGTCGCCCATGTTAGTAATGACCAGGTCAAGGATGTTGCTACCTCTAGTGGGGGTAAGAATGAGCTGGTCCAGAGCACTGGAATTAATAAATTCCAGGAAACGTTGGGCAAGTGTATTGGTACATGAGTAGTTTTCCCAGTTAATGGAGGGGTAGTTGAAGATGCCCAGTATGAGGGTGTTAAGTTGGACCCTAATATTCTCCAGGGTGCTTAGGAATGTGGAGTGTGAGTTTTGGGACATGGTTGGGGACCTATAAAAGGCTACAACCTGAATTGCTGTCTTACCCAATGTCCACGAAGGTGGGTCTGTGGTTTGTGTTTTTATGTGAAGGCAGTGCTGGTGTGTGTCTGGAGGGCTATGTGTACTATGTGGTGTGGTGCAAGTGTTGACCTTCACCTCTTGACGAGCTATTCCGGTCTTGGCTGGAGAGTGCGTGGCTTCCAATTTGGATACATAAGTGGATCTCTCACAAGTCTGAGTGTTGGAAGTGTTGTAGAACGTTTCGTGCTGGTAGCACTTTTGTGTGCTACAACAATTGCTACAATAAGTCTGGTAAAGTGCTAGACTAATAAGCTAGTAAAAGTGCAGAAGAGGAGAAAACTAGCAGATCTAAGGGAAAATTTGAAGAGCAGACTTTGGCACCTCTCAGAAGCTTACAAACAGTCCTGGATACAGCAAATCTGTATCTGGACTAGACTAATTACAGGAAAGGCAGGAAAAGCGCAAACGCGGGCTTTTAGACCAGAACGTTGAAAGAGATGGAAAAAAACTGCCCAAATGGCCAATAAACTACAATTTCTGGGCCAGAAACCACTTCTCTTGTGGTAGATAGGCTACCTAGTGCTTACCACTCCCGTTGACAATCTAGAAGGCTTCCCTCCGACACAGAAAGGCTTGGGGGGCTCAGAAGCTTACAAACAGTCTTAGTTACATGCTTTTATACTATTATCAATCCAGCAGTACATCAGTTGCTCAATTCCTGCCTTCCCTTAAACCTCACTCCTCCTCCAAAACCTTATTCTGTATGTACTGCTCCCACAATTTCCATTTTTCTATGAAGTTTGCTCATACTCTTTTCTAAAGACCTCACTTCCAGTTCTTTTTTCACTGTTACAATATTCACTACTTTAAGTACAGTTGTTTTAGATGTTGATTTGCATTTTCTGAGAATTGCTTTTTTAGCAACCACCACAACTAAACTTAGCAAGGCCTTACTATGTGTAGGCAATTCCATTTCTGTAACACAGGTCAAAACATCATTTCCTTAGTTAGTCCCATTTGCTCGCCAAATATTTCTGAGAGAGTATTCTGTAGGGATTTTTTAAAGTCTGCCAATTTATTACAATTCCAAAACATATGTTCCTATTTGCCTCTTTCTTTCCCACCAACATTTGCAATGTACCTGAGGAAAAAGTCTTTGGAGTCTGCCTAGGGTATAAAAATACCTATGCAAGCACTTCCAAGCAAGAATCCTAAATCTTCCAGACTTTGTTGCATATTTGGGAATCATACTTATGTCCTCCCATTGTTTACTTGTGAAATGCTTATCTAATCTCTTTTCCAATCTTTTCTAACCTATAGTTATCTTGCAATATTTTATATGCTCTACTATCCATTTTTTTAGCAGCAGCTTCTGTTCTAGAATCAACTAAAAGCTCTACTAGAGCAGGTCTTTCACTTAGGATACCCCTATCACTTTCTCTTTGCCTGTAATCTGAAAGCAGTCCAAATGGCATCATTCTACTCTATTTCCTTTCCCTCTCTAGTTATTTGCTCCCAATGCCTTGGTTCATTTGCCACTTTTCTCCAGTAAATTCCAGCCCCCTCTTGCCTATTCTCTATACCCCTAATTGCAGTCATTGCTATCGGCAGAATCTCCTTTCTCCATTCTCATGTAGGCTTAGTTCTTAGAATACTCTCTGCTACTTTAGGAATATAAAATTCTGTATGGCTCCTGTTATTCCTCTTAAGGATCTGCATCCAAAATCCCATTCTCTCCTTATTTCTTGAATCCCCTTCCCCCACTTTATCATCATCCCTTTTCACTATGAAGTATACCTTTCTGCTTATGTTATGTACATGAGCCTTAACTGTGTAGCTCTAAAATACCCCTTCAAATCAGGTAATCTTAAACCATGCTGTTCTATTGGAAGGATCAACTTATCCCACTTGAACTTTGCCCTCTTCCCTTTCCAGATAAAATCCTTCAGCTCTTTAATTACTGTCCACAACTTCTCCTGTGGTTGATAAAAACATGCTTGACCTGTATGTTTATTTATTTATTAACATTTGATTACTGAGAAAGTCCAACTGGGTATGAGCCCATTTTCAGTGGAGCCCTGGGAAGAAAGGTTCCTGAGTATTATAAAACATTTTAAGAGCAATAATTTTACATTCTTTAAAAATAATTCAAATAACAATTACAGTTTAAATAATTATACCAAATTAAACATAATAATAATTAACCAAAATATTGGTTAAGAATAGATGCAAGTAATATGACAATAATTTAATCTTCTTCTTCTTTCGGCTTTTCCCGGTTAGGGGTCGCCACAGCGGATCATCTGTTCGCTCATGATTGGCAGTGGAGTTTTACAGTGTCGAGTTGCCAGCCCGGCGCCCAACCTTACACAGAAGGCACGCACATGCACACACTCATACTTAGGGCCAATTTACAGTGTCCAATCCACCTACTGCATGTCTTTGGGATGTGGGAGGAAACCGGAGCACCTGGAGGAAACCCACGCGACCACAGGGAGGACATGCAGACTCTGCACAGAAGGCACCCCAGCCAAGAATCGAACCAGAGAACATCGTGCTGTGAAGCAGCAATGCTAACTGCTGCACCACTGTGGCCGCCCCATGACAATACTTTAATAGTTAAGAGAAATTTTAACCACTTAATCGAAATATTAAAGGTAGGTTAGTGTAATACAGACAGGAACTGCACTACAAAGTGAGAGGGAGAAAAAAAGGCTTATGGTATATGTAAATAGAAAGCCAGGGAACAGAAATGGATAGAAATAAGGAAGTGAGTGAAGAAAGGAGAGTGAGGAGATGTAAGGTATGAATAGGTATTTGTTCATATTTTATGGATGTTGTTTATCCAGGTGTTGAGCAAGAACAGAGACAGCTTTGGCTAGGAAGTCTTTCAAAACAGCCCTGAAGGATGGGAAGGTGGGTACTGACCTGATGGATAGCGATAAGGAGTTCCAGGCCTTAGCAACATGGTATGAGTACAGACAATGCCCAGCAGATTTGATAGATTTGTGGACAGACAGGAGTTTTTGTTTCAGTGGATCGTAATGACCAACAAGGAACATAGTTATGTAGAATGTTATTTAGTGCAAGACAAGCAGATGGATTGTGGATAATTTTATATATGGTAAGAAGCTGTGCATATGTTAGATGATGGGGCAGTTTTAACCAATTTAGGCTTTTTAGTGCTATACAGTGGTGGGTTCTGTAGGGAGAATTTGCTGGAAATTTAGCAACTTTGTTACAGCATTGCTCAGCTTTTGATTATTGTGATTCCTGAAGGTTAGTAAGGATAAGAACTCTATAAAGATGTGTGGGGAGGAGATAAGCAGGGACAAGTGTTGCTTTAGTTGCATCAGTAAGAAAGATTTTGATTCTATAAAGAATCCCTAGTTTTTGATGAGTTTTTCTTATGCAATTTTGTATATGCAGGTCAAAGTTAAGATTACCATCCACTATCATCCCTAATAATTTGCTCTGAGAAATGACTTCAGTGGTTGTATTATCAAGAGAGGGGACTTCAAACATTTTTTTCATGCAAAAGGGATTTGGGGAAAAAAATAGTAGTTTGTTTTTTTCTTTTAAGGGTGGAGCATGAGATGTGAGTTAGAAAGCCATGTTTCAGTTTCTGTTAAAGTTCCTGAGTAATTTTTTGGAGGTGTGCCAATGTCAGATGTGCAAATGACTGTGGAGTTATCTGCGTACTGTACTAGGAAAGCCTGCTGTGTGGATGTGTGGTGGGTGTTGGTGAGAATGTTAAACAAGAGGGGACCAAGGATAGAGCCTTGTGGTACACCGGTGGTGACTGAGAGGTATGGAGAGAGGGCGGAGTGCCATTTTGCTGACAAATATCTATTGGATAGGTAGTTTTGGAACCACAGAAGGATGGGCTGACCGATGCCTAATGAGGACATTTGAAGCAGAAGTTTGCTGTGACAAACTGTGTCGAAAGCTTTAGACAAGTCTAGAAATATGGGAGAGACTAGTTTGCCATTTTCTATAGTTTTATTGATAGTACCTGTATAGGTTAGAGTGCATTGTTAGTACTATGGGAAGGATGGAAGTCATGTTTTGTTTATGCAGGAGATAATTTAGCAATTGTTTTTTTGATACATTTTTCAAATATTTTGGAGAGGGGGGAATAATATATTGCTATAGGTTTAAAGTTAGTGAAGTATGTTGATTTTTCTACTTTGTGCAGAGGGATAATGTCTGACTTTTTACAGGGACAGGGAACATGTGATTCCTGGATTGGTCTATTTATAAGGATTGAGACATAGCAGGCAATACTATTTGTGGCTATGTTAATGTATTTGCTTGAAGCGTCATCAGCTGAAGTAGAGAATAGTTTGAGTTTGTTTAAGAGTAGTTTTATATAGGATGAGGGCACAGCTTTAAAGGAGAAAATGGACGTGGTGATATGTGGCTGCTGGGCAGGGTTAGGATTAGATGCTGGGGAATCCTTAGTTAGAAATGCTATACTATCTATGAAATAAGAATTGCATTTTATTGTGGTTCTGAGTGAAGAGTTATTGGAGGAGGTTAGGTTCATAGATGTTTACTAGGCTAATAACCACAAATCCCTTTTTAAGCCTAGCCATGTATACCAAATCTTTGACAAGTTCTGGTATCACTTGATAAGTGTAAGCAGGGGCTTGGGAAATGAAACATTTACAAGCAGGGATCTGGGAGATGAAGCATTTACAGGTTGTCTGTGTCCATTAGGGACACAGAAGCCAAACCAGTGATACATTTCCTATTCCCCATTCATTTGTCCAAGTTACAGCTGAAATGGGTTAGGGAGGAACTCTGCTTCACATGGATGGGGAGCCTGTTTCAGAGATGGGGTAATTTCTGGGATACATACTTGTCTGTCCAGTGGGTCCTATTTATATCACAGGCAAGGTTTAAGTCTTTAGAATGGGTAATTCTGGTGCTGTTTATATTGTAGATATACAGGAGGTTGAGGTCCATCAGAGTGTGGTTTGACAATGTTCTGTACTGTATGCCAGGCATAGATCTCCCCTCAGCAGCCTGCAGTAGACAGAATTCAGGGATTGGGCATTGAGGCTGTCTGCACAGGACATTTTACTTAAGCCCTATATTTCTTTAGTGAGGAACCTCTATGGACATTCCAGTTGTTGGATATGCCTGGTTAGGTGCATACCAAAGGGAGCACTGCACTCAATGACAGATCTGATGCATACCAAATACAGTGGAACAATGACTTCCATGGACCTAGATACTTTTGTTTATAAGTTGTGCAACACATAATGATTTCCTCACTGCTGTAGACACATTGTCTATGTGTGTCCCTAAGTTCCTGACTACTGGTGTTTTGCCAATATGATAGTTAAGAGGGGTAGATGACTTCTTGAAGTATACTATTATGAATTTCTTGGCATTTAGTTTTAGTTCATGGCTCTGACACCAGTTGTTTGTCTGTGTCAACCCTTCCTGGAGAACATTTGTCACAGTGTGGGATTCAGTGACAGCTCCTAATTTGCAGTCATCTGTAAATTTGTTCAGTCAAAGAACACTGACACTGGCCTTGATTTCAGGGAAGTAAATGCCAAAAAGGAGAGGTCCAAGGACTGATCCCTGAGGGACTCCACTTGTGACTGGCCTCTTTATAGAGATGGACTCTGCAATTCTAACTTCCTGGGTCCTGTCTGTGAGCCAGTTGGCTATCCACAAGGTGACATACAGGTTTGCACCTAACTTCTTGAGTTTGTCAACAATGCTCGAGTGGGGTATTGTGTCAAATGCCTTGGCCAGGTCAAGGTAGGCAGTGTGAACCATTTTGCCCACATCCATTGCTTTGGAGATCTTCTCAAAGAAGTCCACCAAGTTGAGTAGCCATGGCCTGCCCTTGATGAAACCATGCTGGGTTGGGTCCAGTGTCTGGAGATTTACTGTATCACTATAGATCTTTTCCATGATAATTCTTTCTATGGTTTTACATGTAAGACTAGTGAGACTTATGGGTCTTTAGTTTCCAGGGTCTGTAGATATCCCACCTTTGTGCAAAGGGATGACTGTTACTGATCTCCATTCATGAAGCACAAAGCCTGTTTGGAGGCTACAGTTAAATGGCAATTCGAGAGGGCCTGATAGGTCATGTTTCATGTTATTTAGAAGGCATTGTGGGACATTTTCTGGGCCCATGGATGCAGTGTTATTGGCCTTACAGAGAGCATTAATGTCCTGTTCCCTAGTGATAGCAGGGAGAGTTAAATTTGATGGCATTTCCTGAGGGAAGGTTGAGGGGGAGAGGGGAGTAACGTTGGAGCTGAATTTATCAACCAATAATTTTGCCATTTCTTCTGGCTGCTCAGTATAGATGGCTCCATTTACAATGACCTCTGTACACAATTGTGTATTACCTTTTAGGTTTGTGACTTAGCTAAAGAATGTCTTGTGGTTGTCCTTGGCCTGGGAGGTCACATTTACCTCAAATTTGGCTTTGGTAGACTTTATTTGTCCTCTAAGTTGTTTGTTAAGTTTGATGAGATTGCTTTTATCCTGCTGGGTGATGCACCTCCTGATTTTTGGCATGATTTTCTTCCTTCTGTTATAGAGCCTATTGATTTTGTGATTCCACCAGCGTGGCTTATTTTTTAAGTTAGTTCTGTACTTCTTCCTGGTGGGTACAGCTGCCTCTATGCAGCCATTAATATACTTGTATAGGGTTTCTGTGAACAGCTCTGCTTAAGCAGCAGTGTTCTCAGGGTTTATGAGGGATTAAAATTTTGCCAGGTTATCACTTACTAGCAGGATGTTCACCTTAGAGTAGTTTCTGAATATTCTAGGTTTAGATGGGGGTCCAGATTTTATTTTTACTTCAAAGGAGACCATTCTGTGATCTGACCTTATCAGGGCACATATTACACTACGGGGTATGCAGTACTCTTCCATATTAGTGAGAACCAGATCCTGCATGGTTGTGCCCTGGTTGGTGTATTGAAAATCTGGTCCAGGGAGTTTGTGTTTACAAAATCCAAGAATCTCTGTGCCTCTATGTTTGGTGTCTTATAGGATTCCCAGTTAATTGTGGGGTAATTAAAGTCGCCCATGAATATGGTATTGGGTTGGATGGTGAGTGTTTCCAATAAGTTTAAATACATGTTATGGCTTTCCTAGGTCATAGAAGGGGACATATAGCTTGCAAGGAAGTAGCACTGGATTTTGCATATGGCGATTTGAACATGGAGCAACTCAAGTACATTGTCCTGTTTGACAAGCCTTGAGGTATATTTATTTCTGATGTAAATTGAGACACCTACACCTTTATTCCCTGTCTGTGCAGTAGCTGGTCTGAATTTATGGCAGGTATGCAAGATTCCTTTAATGGCTGTCCAGAATTTTTTTAGGGGTGTGTGTACTATTATTCTGAAAGTTATTATAGTATAGGTTTTTGTCTTCATTAATTTGCTTTTTAGTACAACTGCACAGTGTGTTGTGGTAGAGTGGCAGAATCTGGGTGAGATTTTGTAGTAACGCCTTAGAATGTTTTATTTAACCCCTTAAATAGAAGGTTTAGTTCCTAGCTCTACTTTCATTTCACAGGTAATTAAACTTAATTGACCTGTTCTAATTTCTGTGTGATTCACAAAAGACACAGTTGTGGTCTCTTTCCTAGTTTAAATATGCAATTAAAAGCAGGATACAAGTAAAACACAGTGTAAAGAAAATAAATCACAATATACAAAATAGAAAAGGCAACAAAGCAACACAAGATACAAGAAAGCAAAAGCAGATTAACCTTTCCCTGACAGCATGTAAAAGTGGACATGTGTGCATAACATAGCTACAGTCTCAACTTGTCTCCAGATTGATAGTAGAATGAACATACACACACACACACACACACACACACACACACACACACACACACACACACACACACACACACACACACACACACACACGTTGAATGCAGTGAGATTAGAACTCCTACCTAGCTATGTACAGTAGCTATAGAACAACATACTTAATGCTAGCACCACAGCATTCTGAAGCTTTCAAGATATTGTGGTGTTTTATATTTTTTCCATTCTTTCCCTGCTTTCTCTGTATGTTACATTAGCTTTCTACTCTTTTTGGATAGCCAAATTGCATTATTTGTTTACAGTGTCCTCCTTCTAGGAGGTGCAAGGCTATTTAGGATATTCAGGAAAGTTGTAGTGAATTCCTTTACAGCATCATCTATGGAGAGGATTTTTTAGGAAGTTCCAGTTAATAGATGATAGGCTAGTAATAAACATTTCTGGGTTAAGCTTGGAAAGGTTGTGTGCTGTTTTATAAACATGCTGTTTAAGTGGATGTGTGAGATGTCTGGTTGTATAGACTGGGAAATGATCACTGAAACAGTCAGACATTGTACCTGAGGTGGTGAATTTGCTAGGGTCTGACACTATGGTCCAGTCTAATAGGGGATTTGATGTCTTAGTATAATGTGTGGGGTATTTAAATTAGTTGTGTGAAATCAAATAAATTCATGTTAGATGTAGGGGAGGTAGAGTTTATGTCCAACCGATTGACATTCACCTATTAGTATTACTTCTTGTAGAATTGTTATGGATATCCAATCTAGGATATCTTTCAGGATAGCTGTATTGTTGCCTTGAGGGATGTAAAGAATAGCAATACATATTTGCTTATAATAATTAATTTTAAGAAAGTAATAAGAAGCTCTGCTGAACTGAATTTTGGTATTGGCTGTTTTCCACCTTCAGGTCAAAATATAACACACAGTAATCAGTTTATAGCCAGTACAAAGCAATTAGCAGAGAGGTACCAAGTAGAACAGGTTCTCTTTCATTTCCCAAATGGGTAAAGCTGTCAGCCAGGAAGACTAAGTAACTGGAATATACAGTGTAAATTACTGGTCAAAAGAAAGGACAGTGGTCAACTTAATAAGTGGTCCTTAGAGTGCAAGGACATCTCTGTTGAAGGGGGGTGATGTTAAAAATGAATTTCCAGCACAGGCAGGCATGTATTTGACTAAACAAAGTTAATACACAGCAAGGTTCTTCAAGTTAAATTTGCTTACATTGTACAAAGACACATTTCTCAGTGAAAATGTTTGGGGGTTGGCCCTTGTGGCAGAGATTCTATAGTATTGGGAGTGGATGTAGTGACCAGACGCTCTTGCACAAAGACAAAATTCTCAGTGAAAATGTTTGAAAGTTGGCCCTTGTGGCAGAGCGTCTGCGGTATCCAGATTGGCTCTATTGAGCCTAGGCTATCATATATAAAAGGAAAGGGACTAAATACATTTACCTGCTTGTATCTTGCTGCCTGTATCCATAAATAAGAGCTTCAGTTAATCATTTTTGTAATATCTTTTGTATAGTCTCTTCCCACATGTCTTTAGCTGCCATAACAGAATCTTTTATAACCCATACTCCTAAATACCTCATTTTGTTATGTCCCACTTAAATATGGGTATTGGTGAACCAGTTCATGTATCAATACATAATTTACAGCTATAGCCTTTGTTTTTTTCTGCATTCATTTTATATCCCCCTCCCAAAAAAAATTTAAACTGCCTCACAATGTTCCACAAAACTGAGATGTCCTTTTCTGCTTTTATCAGGTACGAAATAATATCATCTGCCAATAAAGCCAACTTGTCTTGACTTCCATACCAATTATATTCTTGAATTTCTGAGTCCCTTATTTTCTTTGCCAATGACTCTAAATATAATGCAAATAACAAAGGTGAAAGAGGGCACACCTCCTTGGTTTCTCTATTCAGGCACAACTCATAAGAAAAGAACCATCCCACTTTAATTTTTGTTTACAATCTCTCATGCAGCCTCCTAATTAATCTTATTATTGTATCAGGAAATGCAAATGCTTGCACTGCCCTACTCATAAAATCCTAGCTAACTCTGTCAAAATCTCTCTCTGCATCAAGACCCACTAACAACAGTGGTATTTTCTTGATGCTATGCTTCCCTCTGGATCATCGTTTTATTAATGTTGTCAAATGTTTGCATCCCATCCACAAAACCACACTGATCCATATATATATATATATATATATATATATATATATATATATATATATATAGTTCCCCTTTATAATCTCAAAATACTGAAATCTTGAATTTCAGTATCTCGAAACAATAAAGACGAATCCACAAAACACCAACAGCCCAAAAATCGAGATATTTGAAATCTCGAACACACAGTATACACCACAATACCCACCGTAGAAAACAAAAAAAAACACAAAAAAACATAATAGCACACATAATACCACACATCAACAAACCTACACTACAAATAAGCTGCAACCCCCACACCCCCTACTTATATATACTAACTCTGAGATTGCAGAAACAGAAAAAGAAAGTAAACTCACACCCAGACATTCTACAGTCCCCCCCCCACACACACACACACACAAACACCAACACATTCAATACTTACACACTCATACTTTCACCTGCCTACCCTAACCCACATGTACAACTTACAAACACACTCACTTACACTCAAACTCCCACCCAAAACCTTTACAAAACACTCACTTACCTTAAATTCCACCTAAATCCGCACACAACACCCGACACCATCCACACAATACACCGCACGGAACATAGCGTAAAGCCATAACTGCGAATCTTCTCTTTACCGCACTATAATGCAGTCTCGGAGTTGGTATATTTAAAGAGTAGGGGGTGTGGGGGGTGTGCAGGGGGGTTTGCCCCCCTGCCTACACTAGTCAGATAAGTTCAGTTTTTTTTTTTATTACATGTTCGATGTTTGAAACTTCGAACTTTTAAATTCAATTATTTAACGTTTGAAGTTTTCAAATTTCGAACATATAATATAGACCCCCTTAAAATAGCAGCTGATAGCATTGCCTATTGCCTATCTTTTCTCAATCCTAATAAATAGGTTACTCCAAGAGTCTCATGTTCCCTCTCTCTGGAAAAAAAAATCACACATTATCCCTCTATACAAAGGAGGAAATTCAACAAACATCAGTAACTTATAACCCATCTCCAAAATACTTGAATCATGTACTCAAAAATAATTGCTAAACTATCTCCTGCAGGAAGAAGTCCTATCCCCCACACAACACAGCTTATGTCCCCCATAGGACTAACACTACACTTCTAACCTTTATAGATACTGTTACTAAAGCTAGAGATAACAGAAAACTAGTCTCCTCCTTATTTTTAGACTCATCTAAAGCCTTCATCACAGCTTGTCAGGGCAAACTTCTGCTTCCAGTATCCTCACTAAGTCTATCTCAACCTACCCTTCTGTGGTTCAAAAACCTTTTTTAAACAAGAATCATCTTTATTAAATTATCATTTATGACATAAGCAATCATACATTCATATAAATGAAAACAAACCATATTGACATATTTTCAGCTTGCAAGCATTATACATCACTTATAATCGATCCAGTCATTGTCAGTCAAATATTACATCGCTCATTCACTTCCTGCCTTTTCTTAAACCTCATTCCTCCTCCAAACATTATTCTGCCTGTATTGTTCCCACAGTTCCCATTTTGTGTATGTAATTTCCTCCTACCCTTTTCTAAAGATTCTATTGTTCAAAATCTACTTGTCCAGTAAGTATCAATCAGCAAAAAGACACAATATCTCCCAGTCACCACCAGTGTACCACAAGGCACTATCTTTGGACCCCTCCTCTTTAGCATTCTCACTAACACCCTCCACACATCCACATAAACAACCTCACTAATATAATACAGAGATGATGCCGCACTCATATGCACATTTGATAACCTGGCACATCTCCAAAAAATCAGTACAGAAGCTTTAGCAGCCACTGACACATGGCTTTGTAACTTACAACCCATGCTGTACTGCTCCCAGAAAACAACTATTTCTTTTTTATCCCCAAACCCCTCTGTCATGAAAAAAAAAAAAAAAAAAATTTAAAATCACCTCACTTAATAATACAAGCATTGAAGTTACTTCTCATAGCAAATGATTACAGATGAGTGGATGAAAATCTTACATTTGACCTACATGTGCAAACCTGAATTTAAAAAAGTCCCCAACAGCTTGGGATGCTTTACACAGCCAAAAACTTCCTCACCAAATGCTACTAAAACTACACTTGCCACTACTTACCTCCTCCTCTCATTACTTTATGGCTCTGTCATCCTTACTAACTTCCAGGCATCACAAAAAGCAAAATTTGAACAATGCTATAAAAAAGTGGCGAAATTTGCAGCAAATACCCCTTTCAGAACCCATCACTGTACAGCACTAAAAAGCATAAACTTGTTAGAACTACCTCATCAACTAATATAAAAACAACTTTTTACCGCCTATAAAATTATCCAGCATCTACCTGCTTATCCAGCACAAAATATCACCTACACAATTATGTTCCCATTCAGTCATTATGATCTAATGACAAAAACGTCCCTTCTGTCCACAAACCTATCAAATCTGCTGGGCGTGGTCCTGGTTTTATTTTTATTCTTATTTTTTAGTTTAAGTTTTTATAGTTGTATATGCATTTGGAACTTTTCTCCTTGGGTCTCCACTGAAAATGGTCTTTTTGCTCAGTTGGAACAACCCATTTAACGAATGTCAAATAAATAAATAAATAAATGCTACTAAGGCCTTACCTGTATCCATCGGTTCAATACCATCCCTCCAGTCTTTTAAAAACATTCTGAAAGACTACCTAGCCAAAATCTGGCTCTGTTCTTGCTCACCCCCATGATAAACAATATCTCTAAATATGCACAAGTACCTTTTCATACCTCACACCTTCTTACTCCCTTACTTCAATCAATTTATCTCCCCTGACTCTTTATCTAAATTTACCATAACCTGTTTTTTCCTCTCACTTCATATTGCAATTCCTGTTTGTATTATACAAACTTACCTTTAATTTCTCTAAACTGGCTAAAATTTCTCTAAATATTAAATCATTGTCATATAAGTTGTATCTGTTCTTAACCAATGTTTTCACATTATGTCTAATTTGATATAATTATTTAAACTGCAAATGTTTTGTATTATTTCTGAAGAGTGTAAAATTATTGTGCTTAAAATGTTTTTGTAATATGTTGGAGCAGATGTAGAGGGTCAATGACATAGTGACTGATGGTCTTTACCAAACATGGAAGTTTGCCACCTACAGCAAGCCATTATCAAGACTGGTGGAGTTATACATGATCAGTCCAGTGACCTGGGGCCCTACAGTATGCCATGATAATGGGTGCATCCAATCTTACTGCTAGATACCAAGCTCTGGTCTAGATATCATTGCTCTGGGACCTGGCTGGCTCTATTCATTATACCCATGTGTATACCGTGAGAATGTTGATCTTAGGTGAATGACTACAGTTCCTTATCACCTATCACTTAGATCTCTAGAAACTACTACAAGACCAGAGACATCTGGAATCTGGGCTAGGATCTTCTCTGAGCGGGAGTGTGCAGCTGCTACCTCCTACATAACCACTGTTGCCTACTGATACACACCTGCAGGGCCTGCCACCACCACCATTATCATGCTTACCTCCATGTGGTACAGTACCATGACTACCTCCATTGCCACTGCTGGTATAGGAGGAATACCAGCTACTACATCTGACCACATCTGCCACTGAAGGGACTTTACATTCTTTTATGAAATAAGCCCTCAAGTACAACTCCAGGAAAAAATGTCCATAATTCTACTGTACCCTGCCAAACGTTTTTTTTTTTCAGAAAGTACCACAATCCCTGATTTTGTTTTTATGGTATTTAATTATAAATATGTTTCCATACAAAAGACATCTGTACTTGTATGTACTGTTTTATGACATTGTGCATAGAGGTGTTTGTGTGGTTGTGTGCATCTTTGAGTGTATGTGTGTATATGTGTGTGTGTGTGTGTGTGTGTGTGTGTGTGTGTGTGTGTGTGTGTGTGTGTGTGTGTGTGTGTGTGTGTGTGTGTGTGTGCACGCGCTAATATCTGTACAGGGCTTTTGCTTGTCTGTGTGGGTCACATTGTAAGTTTGCTATAGGTCTCAGATCTACATCCCATATGATAACAGATATCTATCCCATTACATCCCTGTCAAGAATATACATTTTTATCTGTATCTTTTTCAGATGTGTGGTGTTTTAAGGTTAATGTGCTTTATTGCTGTTTGCTGTACCATCCATGCACCCAATGGCAATACAGTTGCGCCATAACCTTGTTGGTGAGTACTTTGGAATGGCCTGCTTCTTATACAGCACATTGTTTTACAGCATGCATAAACATATATATCACATGTCATCTATGACAGCCATGTGTGCTAATCTGCACTTGTTCTCATTGCTAGCAGAACACACATGTGGCTTGGATCATAAGGCATGTCAGTAACCAGTTGCATGATGAATGCTACATTTGACCTGCATACACATGGCACGGATTTTGAGGCACATTAGTTTCCTCTTGCATTCAGAACAATATGGGGGATTCATAAAGGTTACCACAAGGTGTGCACTATGTGTACATTTGAGTAACCTTTCTGAATGAATAGACAGCAAAAGCACTGTTGTAGAGCTGTTCTTGAATTCAGGAAAGTTACCTGAGGATGTAGACATAGTGTACACATCATATTAACGTTTATGACTTTACCTTTATATCTGAAGTATATGTGTGGGCCTGGGCCTGGCTAGCTTTTGTTGCAATTCAGCCTACCCACCATTGCTGTTAAACATCATGCATTGTGGCATCACTTTTCCAACTTCACATTCAATGGCCCTGCAATGCCCATCTATTTTTTCCTAGTGTACAGGTGGCACTGCCCCATGTGATGCTGTTTATGTGCACACATCTTTTTTGTCTTCTGCTGCTACTGCAGGATACCTCATCACATCTAAACACTAACATTTTATTGTGCTACATCTCATGTGCATTATCCTTGCACTTTTGGATACATATCTGTTTCACGTCTTGTGATGGTGGACTGTTAGTGGCTGTGTGTACCTTGTTGTTCAGTCACCATGTAGGCAGACTAGGATTTGATACAGCTGTGATGATAATATGAGTCCAATGGGACTTTGCATCTGCTTGCATTCTCTTCTGTGCGCACTTTGCAACCATTGTCCCCGTTGTACTCTCATGTAACATATTTTTATCTCTGTCTGCACCAGTACAGACAGCATATTTTGTATGTTATATTTCCCTTCATGTTGTTGTTGTTGTTGTGTCTTTCAGCTTATCCCAGTTAGGGGTCGCCACAGCGGAACTCCGGTCCGCTAATGTTTGGTAGTGGATTTTTACGTGCCGAGTTACCAGCCCTGATGCACAACATTTAACGAAGGCACGCCCATTCACGCATGCCTCCACACAGAAGACGTTCTAACTGAGAATCAAACGTGACATTGTCTTGCTGTAAGGTGACAACGCTACTGCAGCGCCGCTATATTTCCCTTCATGTGATTCAGTTTATTATCATCCACACACTGGTGAACTATAAATGTTTTTGTTGCCTGTGTTTTTGCCTCTGCCCTTAATTTCCCAAGACACAGTGCAAACCATTTTCTGAAATCCCTTTCCTGCTAGGAATGCATTATCCCCTTTAATTCTGTACCTCATTTCATTCTAAGTTCTCAGCGATTCTTTTTTTTTCCAGAAGTGAGTCTGGCACCTTCTTGCAACCGATGTCTAAGGTCTATATTTTTATATTTTTTTGCTAATGTTTTGCTCCATCTTTCGTGAAGAGAACTAATTTCTGTTCACTGCCACTTCTTATAAGGTACATATAAGTGAACAGCATAGTACTAGGTATCTCTTTATTGAGAGGGGTAAGTCCTAACATGTCTTATTGTTTTGATCAATGTATGAATTAGAAAATATTTTATAACCCTTTCTCCTGTGAATACATTGGCACCAGCCCACTGCTGAGAATACATTTGTTCATTAGAGTAGATTTTTTTTGCCTATCAAACAAAAATATTGATTTAGAAATAACTGCACTCTTCCTTTCACCCTCTGCCTACCACCACTCCTTTATCATGCCTCATATCAGTTTTTACAGACAGCTTATAAACAGGGTTCTGTTGTTGTAGTCTATCATGCAATATGGTGAGGCTCCCCTGAAGAGCTGGTAAACATTCTAAATATAATTTGGAAGAATGCAGGATGAATTTGTGAGTGTCCTGAAACTGTCCTTCAGACGTCCTACACCTGTTCTGATGTCCTGGCAAGGTAACCACAGTTAGATATAAAACAATAAAAGCATGTTTCATTGAGTTCTGACTGCTAACTTATTACAGTGTAGTATATAAAACATCAGAGAAATTCACATTATTTTGGGTTGGTTAAGGTATTACTGCTAACCACAAGGAGCATTTGACACATGATAGCAAAAGATACTCTGTTTAGTATAGCTGCAGTATACAAATATTTATTTAGCGATAATTTATCCTACTGTTCATTGAGCAGCAATATATCAATAAGCAGAAACAATTTACAGGAAAGGATCAAGATGCAAAGCCTCATGATACATAGCATTATTTAAAGAACTACAACATGTTTTAATTTCAAAATACTTGTTTTGATTTCATTCAATGCTATGTTACACCTTCCTCGAATGCTATTATTCTGTCTTCTACATTACTGTGTTGCTCAAATGTTATCATTCTGTCTTCTATATTACTGTGTTTTAGTAGTTTTTGAAAATTGCATTGTACTTGTTAACTTTCTTGATATTAGCATTGTAAAATTGTATATGGAGGTTTTTCTCCCCGGGTCTCCATTGAAAATGGGCTCATTCTGGCCAAATGGACTTTCCCGGTTAAGAAACTGCAAATAAAATAACTAAATAAATAAAAAATGTTTAGTAAGTATCTGATAAATAAATTAAAAATTACTGTTAGAGGTCAAAACTACAACCAAAAAAGCCAAAAGAGCAATAACCATAAACACAATAATGCACAATAAAAGGACTGTATGAGAAATAGGGACTGCAGAGAAGTTGGTATGGAGAAGTGTAGTGATAGAAATGGATGCTTGAAGGAAGTGTAGTATTACACACTTAGAAAGGCAATCTCAAAAAGTCAGTATAGGTAATTTATATAAAAGATCAAGACTGTGGAATTGGAGAATTCCTCTTACTTTGAGGAGAACAGTTTCATAATTAGTATATATAATTATCATAGAAATAGCACTGAAGTTGAGATGGAAAACATTTTAAAAGTGTTTTATCAAGTTTCAGATGTTGATGTGTTCCTTAAAACTCACTCTTTTGTGTGCTTTAAAACTCACTCTGTGTTTCTGCCATGGAGCCAAGATAAAGAAATGTATATCACCTTAATGTATTGTGTAAGTACACATCAGATTGTTAGCAAACAATATGTAGTCCCATCTTAAACCTGTGTACAACTGAATTAAATAAGGTTAATGAAATACAATGAATAAGTGGTAGCAGGGAGGACAGATGCTAGTATGAGCCCTAATTACAGAAGCTGATTTAAGGTGACATATAGATTGCCCATACATGTCAAGCAGAGTGCCTCTTTGGACCTCTTCAAGAGGAACCTTGACGATTGGATGGGAGAAAGGAAATTCACCCCAGGGATCATGTCAGTCACCCTGCTAGACAGGGGTCCAGGAAAGTAAATAATGTGGGAAGAAATAGCCAGGGAATTGTTATGGCTAGGCTTGTATAGGCCCTAGGGCTGATAGCCTAGTACCAACCTTTGAACCTATGAACCTATGAACATTATAAACAGTGTTAGAAGTAGAAAAATATTATGATTATTCTCAATGCTATCAAATAAATGTACCACTAGTCACCAGAAAAGTGCACGTTTGTAGAAAGGTCAGTTAGGTAATCAGCCAGCAGTGGTATTTATGTAAAGGATAGCATTACAGAAGAAAACAGCAATTAATATATGAAGAGTGGCACAGTTCAGGTAAAAGGAAGAATAAAAGTAGTGTGAGTAAAGGTAAGTAGACAGGAAAATAAGATGGGTTGTTGTGCAGTCACAGCTTTGTTCAGGTGATGTCCTTAAGTGATCATTTGCATATATACCATGTTACCTCTAATTCAAAAGGTTTTAAGGAATCATACAGTGGAAAATCTAGCTTGGCTGGGTTTTTCTTTTGGTTTTTACTGATTTCTTTTTCTGTGTGACCTTGTTACTCATTGTTTTAGTTTGTTAGTTGGGATATTTTGCAGACACCCTAATGGTAATGAACAACAGCTGGGTATGACAACTTTGTGTTTCTAAACATTCACCAAACAATCCACTTATGCTATGCTGATAAGGTTGCAAGAAGGCTGAAACATACATGTAGGTATAACTAACCAATTTTAGCCAGTCTCACTTTTGCAACCTATTGCAAACACTAAACTGGAACCCATTGAAATATCTTCTCTTAGATGAAGCAGTACATTACTTCAGTACTGTCTTTATAGATACTCTTAACTCCATAGCCCCCATAAGAAAAAAGAGAGTTAAACATAACCATGCTCCTTGGCTATCTAAGTCAACCAAACAACTACTGATTAATAGAGACCAAGCATGACACAAATGGAGAAAAGATAAGACCCCACCCAGCAAAACTGCCTTCAAAATACTTAGAAACAAAGCAAAACAGGCCATTAATCAGGACAAAAAGACCTACTTCTCTTCTCTCAACAAATAAAGACCCACAGTAATAATCACAGACTTTTCTGGCCATCTGTCAACTCATTACTAAATCCTGGCAGAACCCAAAACCCATCTCCATTTCCAGACAAAAGCCCAGTTGAAATCACCAAAATATTTAATAAAAAACTTAAGTGATATTATCCTTACATTAGTAAATGCAGCAATACCCCAACCCCCATTAATCCATCTGTGACGACAGTGCCCCGGCCCAGCAATCAAGGAGCCTCAATCCTCACCACTAACACCAGGGAGGGTGTCTCAAATAAGAGGAAAGGATAACAAATACACACAGTAACTTACAATTTCCCTTAAGTGCACACAGAGATCACAGTCAGTCTGGGGCTGGTTGCTCCCTTGCTCTCCAGGTCCCCAATAAGACTCCCCACTGGCATAGCTATAGGGTCCAGATCTCAGCCTAGCTAGCAAGCTAACCTCCAGTACCCTCTCTGTCCCACCAGTGCTTCGTGCCCCTGTCCAGGTAGCTGACACACCACACACACTTTGAGATAAGTATTTATACAACTTCACAGACACTCCTGGGAAAGGCTGACACAGATTCTCTAACTTTGCCCCTTTACCCAGACTATACGGTAGTAATTTCTGCCACCACCAGCCAATACTTATCAGCTACCCAAAGGCCCTTAAAAGGATGTCCAGTTATTACTGTGCAATATTATTATCTAATTGGTAATGTGACTATTCAGTCTAAGGCTTATTAGAGTGGCTTATTACAATAAACTCTATAAATATGCAATGTACTCTAGAGCTTACTTATCTCTACACAAACCAGCCAAAGGTAAAGGTTTTTAAAAATATTTAATAATAAATAATTAAAAACACAAGACAATACTACTACACCACAGTGATATCTAAGCATTCAGAGATCACACAGAAACTTAAAACAATACAGTAGGAAAGTTCTGATATAACAGAAAAACAATTGTCTAACTTTCTTCTAAGTTCCTAGCTATTACTATAAGAAAACATACTTCTAAGACACTACTTATATAAGACAACAAGCAGAGTACTGATAAGTGAGATATCAAGATCAAAATGCTCTGTCTCTCACTGAATAATAGTTTTTAAACTCACTAACAAACATCTTTGCTAGGTCCTCCCAGATTACATCATTTTGACACTTAGGTTTTCCCAGTACACACATTACATAATTTTGACACTTAGTCTGGAGTTCCCAGGCCAACAAACTGCATTATATAGCAATCTAACACCTGCTCAAGAAACTACAACAATAAAAGGCATTTCACATGTACACTCTAGCAATTATTCCTTAAGGTAAGACAATAGAAAGAATGTGTTCAGCCAGCCACTCTGGCACCACTATATAGATCATTTTAACTTCAAAGAACATTTGAAATGCTTGACTTAGTTTTCCTTACAGCAGCAATGTTGCAACAATCTTGAAGTTCACATTTTACAGTGGTTTCTTTCATTTAAGAACACAAGCCTGTATTTTACATTTATATATATACAAATTATAGAATTATGTATCAAATTCTATTTGACTAGGCTGGCAGCCTTCGCCCATCTTTCTCCAATCTTCACACCATCCACCATACTTCAAGGCAATATCAGTTCCATATCATCCTTTAACTTCCAACCTGTAGCAACCTCTCAAATACAAACATTACTTGGCAAATTGAAACCAGACTCCTTATCCAATGATAATCTCCCCCCAGAATACCTCAAAATCAGTGCTAAGCCAATAGGTTTCCCAGTAAGTATCCTTATAAACTGATCACTTGCAGAACACACAGTCCCCCAGCACTGGAAAAAATCAATAATCACCCCACTTCATAAAGGTGGAAACCCTCATGACCTATCTAATTTCATACCCATTTCCATACTGTCCCCTCTATCTAAAATAATGGAAAAATGCATCCACAAACAACTGGTTGAATATCTAACCAGCAAAAACCTACTATCCCCTTCACAACATGGTTTTCGATCATCCCACAGTACCATTACTGCCCTAGTCTAATTCACAAATTTAATCTATAATGCCCTAGATAGTAACCTACTTACATCAGTCCTGTTCCTGGATCTCTCAAAAGCATTCAACACAGTCTCCCATATTAAACTTATCCAGCAATTCCACTCACTAGGGTGCTCTGATGCCACCCTAACCTGGTTCACTAGTTACTTGGAAAACGGACAGCAATCTGTAAAATGGCTGAATAACCTAGCTTTCTTCCAAATAACATAGGAGTGCCCCAGGGGTCAGTCTTAGGACCCCTACTATTCAACATTTTTATAAATGACCTACATATAGCTTCCTTGGACTGTACTACCATATAATATGCAGATGATTCAACCATAATCTGTACCTCCAATAACTTCTTTAACCTCCAAAAGTTAACACAAAAAGCCTTTTCATCCATACAACTCTGGATAAACCAATCACAGCTATTACTTAACCCTAATAAATCTAAACTACTCATCTTTGGATCTAAACCTGTTCTCACAGACTTTACTATATTCTCCATAAACAAAACCCAAACAGAGTTAGCAAATCAGGCCAAACTGCTTGGAATTACTATTGACAGCAAACTTAGCTTTGACATGCATATTAATAATGCAATAAAAAAGACTCACTTCAAATTAGGCAAACTTTACAGAAACAAGCAATACTTAGACAAATCCATCCGAATAAAACTTTCAAAAAGTCTTCACCTTCCAACCTTACTCTATGGGTCTCCTATCTTCACCAATCTCCACAACTCTTTGCCACACAAACTGCAGTCCTGCTATTATAAGATTGCAAAATTCACATCAGCCCAACCAAATCACACCCACCATTGCCAGGCCACTAGAGAACTAAACTGGCTAGAATGTGCACATTACCTACATTACACACAATTTACCTTTGCCCATAAACTCATTTATAAACCAGAGTTTTGCCCTTCCCTGAAAAATATCATTAAACCTTACGTCCCATCCAGAAATCTGCACTCTAACAACAAACACCTACTTAAAGTATTGAAACCTAGTAAAAGAGCAGGTAGCAGCCTCTATTCCCATTCCATAACTAAGCAGTGGAACACCTTCGCATCATCAGCTACAGAATTAGACAACATAATCTTCTTTAAAAGAAAACTAAAACAACATCTCACTGATAACCCCAGCTGCACATGCAACACATATCCACAGCCTCCTTAATCTAGCAAAACTGTTTCACATAGCAAATATACATGTGCATATGTCATACTGTTACACCATATGAGTTATCCCTAATCTTTAGTGTCCTAGTCTCCTAGTCCACACATCTATACAACTATCTTAACACATTTTCTCTTCTGTCACTTTCTACTTTTAATACTACCATTAAATACATGCCTCCTATAATTTACATATTCCCACCACCTAGCTATAAGTCTAACTATATCTATCCTACCTTTAAGTTTAACTCTCTAATTCTACCTTCCCACTACACTTACCTTTCCCTTTTCCTACCCCTCGCAAAAAATTGACCTGTATTATTAAAAATTTCTGTTTAATTTGAGTTGTATTGTTAAATATTTCTGTTTAATTTTACTACATGCTAATCTTCCATTGTTACTGTATTGTGCCTTTTTACAACATATGTGCTGTTTAGATAGTTTTATATAAGTAAAAATTTCCTTACAAATTCATGTAATGATTTTCATGTAACTTGGAGTTTTTCTCCTCGGGCCTCCACTGAAAATGGGTCCCAAGCCCAGTGACTTTCCCGGTCAACAAATGTCAATAAATAATAATAGTGGGGTTTGGTTTTATTGGCCTGAATTTGTCCATAATAATCTTAAAAACTAAAAAGTCATGGGCATTAAGAACTGCCATATAGCTAAAACACCTGATGTCTTTAATGGCTCATTTCTATATATCCCATGTTACCTCTAATGCAAGAGGTTTTAAGGACTCACACAGTGGAAAATCTAGCTTGGCTGGGTATTTCTTTTAGTTTTTACTGTTGGAAAAAACTCTGTAATGCAATTAGACGGACTGTCAAGTAGAGAGAGAGAGAGGTTGATTGTAATGCAGTTACATGTCTGTTGTTAGTGTACTGATGTTTAAGTACAACAGGGTAATTAAGCATACAGAGTGCTGAGGCTTACAGGAGTATCTCTCAAGGCAGCAGAAAAGTAGGAGTGAGTGAGAGAGAGAGAGAGAGAGAGAGAGATAAATGGTAGTGTTTTAAGGAGTCACACAGTGGAAAATCTAGCTTGGCTGTGTATTTCTTTTAGTTTTTACTGTTAGAAAAAACTCTGTAATGTAATTAGACAGACTGTCATGTAGAGAGAGAGAGGTTGACTGTAATGCAGTTACATTTGTGTTGTTAGTGTACTGATGTTTACGTACAATAGGGAAATTAAGCAGACAGAGTGCTGGGGTTTACAGGAGTATCTGTCAATGCAGCAAAAAAATAGGAGTGAGAGAGAGAGAGTGAGATAGATGGTAGTAATTAGGATAAACAGATAAGGTTTTAGGAAATGAGTGAAGATGGTTGATTTGGGACAGTACTTCAGTATCATCAGGTACATTACACAGTAATGTACTGTTCTAACTTACAGCTTTTGAGTAATTGACTGGCCCCAAAATGTGTTGGATAGATTAGGCAAGAAAGCAAGAAGGATGATTCATGCTCGTCAAATGATTTATAAAAATCAGTGCATACCAAGATTATATATTCTCCTTTCCGAAGGAGGGATGGGCCTCCTTGAAATTGATTACATGTATAAATCTGCAATCATGGGACTGCACACATATCTACTGACCTCATAAGACCCAAATGTAGTGAAGGTTTTGAAACATGAGGAGAATAACTCTAAGATGACTTCTCTGCTTAGTCTAGCAGAAGCATATCAGCGTCAAGCATGAATGGAAATCAAACCAGAAATAGATAAAAATCAGGCAGCAACTGAATGTATCAAAAAAAAAGAGAGAGAGAGAATATAAGGTGAAACATCAGATGAGAAGGCAAAAAATGTGGAAAATGCATAAATATAGTTGCAAGTATAGAAAACTCCTGGAAGAACCTCATGTAGATCAGGATTGAATGCAGGAATGGTTAAAAAGAAGCAAATTCAAACCAAAAGATGAAAGGTTAATATTGGTGGCCCAAGATAGTGGGGTACGTACACGTTGGTTTTGGGAGAAACAGACAAATGTAGGTTTTGTAAAACAGAATTGGAAACAATTGCACATTTTGTTGCTAGTTGTGACATACTAATAGCAGAAGGACTGTATGCTGAAAGGCACAATAATGTGACAAGACTGTTGCACTGGGGATTCTGCAAACATTATAGTACTGAAGTAGCTGAAAAACACTGGAAACATGAGCCACAACGCATCATAGAAACTGAAGAACTCTAAATCACAATGGGATCACCCCTTACCAACAGTTCAAAAGACAGACACGAGAAAACCAGATATAGTGGTCCATGAAAAGAAAACAAAAGTAACATTGATCATTGAAATCGCTACACCCAGTGACTACAGTGTCTTGTGTATAGAGCAACACAAAGTCATAAAATATAAGGATTTGCAGGCAGAAATGAGAGCAATGTGGAGGAAAGATAGACAGATAGCTCCAATAGTAGTAGGAGCAATGGGTCTTATAAAAAAGAATCTGCAGTCATATTTAGATATGTTACCAATACATGTAACTCCATACGAATTGCAGAAGGAGTCACTACTGGGCATATTGCGGGTGCTGCAAAGAGCACTTCTGGCTGATATCAAAGATTGACACAACACTAATTTCATGAACTTTAACCATACTTTAACTTAGGAATAGGGTCGAGTCCCATTATGGTATTAGAAACCCAAAAGATTTGGAGAAATTAAAAAAAATAAGGAAGCCTTGTGGTAGGTTCAGATCTGAGGTAACAAAGGTGCTAAAGTTGTCAGTATATATTCAATGGATAGTGATTAACATGATTAAAAGAGGATGATGAAAGGCATATGCTTATCCATTAATGGCAAATATGGTTTCTACTCCCTGTGTATCAAATAAGATATATTGTATGATGTAAACTGACAGCTGGTGTACCTCTTGAGTTCTTTGAATATTATGATAGATTTCTCTGGTAGTATATGCTGGCTTGTTAAATTATAATTTCTGGGTAGCATGTGTTAGTTGTTATGATTTCTGCGGTATCATATGCTGGTTGCATTAATTACTTTAGTGACCATTTCTAATTATGAACGTGTACATTTTGTCAATGGAGGTCACTACAGGGGAATTCCCCTTTCACCAAGATTCAACAAGACAGCAGCTGATAATATTAGATTTGGCCATATCGTGGCTGAAGGTCCTTGTTTTGGGGCTCATAAGTAGTTGTTATGCATTCAGTCCAGAAGACCACCAAGGAGTCTATCCCAACTTCCCCAGAGCATGGTTTGGTTGAATGTCTTACTTAGACCTGCACATTAGATTCATAGGTAAGTACTAAGCTAGCTCCCCTTGTGGTTCATTTTAAACGTAGCCAATTTCCCTTTCAAAGGTGACAATCAGACCTTGTACCTTGTTTCTGTAAGGTAAAAACCTCAGCCATTTTACCAACCAGGGTAAATCAAACCCAGGACTACATAAAACCACTCTTTAGCAGTTCATAGCCCTAATCCTTTGTACTACCTGACAAACTAATGATTTTACTGGGAACTGATCCCAGAACCTTTGATGAAGCCAACTTGATAATACGACACTGCAGATCCCACAGAATAGCTTGAGCCTGCAGGTCTTAAACCAGCATATATGTTTTCAAGAGTTCAGGATGTAGATGCAAAGTCCACCCATATAAATGCTAGATTAGAAATATATCTGAAATGCTCAATTCAGGCACAATTCAAAATCATAATGCTATCAATGATGACATGAGTCAAGTCATCTGCTCTTAACTGTTGAGGAAAGTAAGTTCCAGGTGTTTAATACTGATGCTCACAGTAAAGTGCCCACCTGTTTCTTGTGTGACCTTGTATTTTGCAAAACGGCAATAGTTAAATGAGTTTAGTGCTCTGTGAGGCAAGTGATAGTTAACCTGCAGTTAATAACAGGAATTTATACGAGTAGAAATTGTTGTACAGTACTGCAAGTTACAATGATTCATTTTCCTTTCAAGATCTCTCCAAAGGTTCATGATTGTGCCAGTGATGCATTGTGATTAGATTATTTGTCATAAAGCATGCCTATACTTTATATAACAATGAAAATGTGCCCATATTATAGTCTGGGATATCTGTGAGGAAAGCAGCCTCAGTTAAAGACAAGGTACCACTATGGTGGTAAAAATCTTTTTATTAGACTTATTGATTATTGATTAGAAATACTTTGGTGAGTATAATCTGCCAAGCAGATTTGCTTTAATAGCATTATTGTGGAGCTTTATGAAGTGAAAGTTGTGGTCACTGTATTCATCTTGATATTTAAAGGCTTATACCTTTTCAGTGGTGCAAAAGTCAGTAACACATATACTGAGGAGGAGGAGGTTTCTGATACCTCCTGTTGAGTCAATACATAGCATGACTTTGCTCGTTAAAGAGTTTAGTAGGAGACCTTGTGGCTTGTAACCACTGGTGAAAATTATTGAAGTTTGCATCATCAGAACACTGAAAATCTTTGGTGGTTTACTGTAGGCAGACATGTTATTGACAAAATAACTAACAAAAGGCCAAGGGCAGACCTTGGAGCATACCAGCAGTATAACCCTAGGAGTTAATTGTCAGTGAAGCCAGCTGGTATACTGTGTATAGTTAGCCAGGTAGCTATAAAACCACTTGAACTTCTAATGACTATGTACTGCATTCACACAATTTATTGAAAAAATAGAATGATTAATAGTGTCCCGTTCTTTTGGATAAGTCCTTTGCTAAGGTTTTGATGATTGCATTCATTTAAGAAGACTGAAGCTGCGTGAGCACAATGATGTAGTAAAAAGCCACACTGGGAGTTAGATATACTGGAGCTGACTGTCAGCTGAGATAATGTTTGCCAATGTGCCCATCTTTTTAGTTAGCTACGTGAGTTTAGTGAAGCATTGGGTGTCTAGTTAGTATGCTGATCTTCAGGCTCTCCTTTACCAAGATAGTCTGCAGTAGCTATTCTTACACAACTGCGGAACATTTTCTCCTTCAAACTATGGTTTGTGAGAAAGGGTGTGTGTACACAGTAGCCCATGCAGCCATCTGGAGGTGCTTTTGGTGTATTAGATGCAGGAGATACACAACACTTGTTCCTATTTAGAACTTCCATAAAAGTGGTGTAAGAAACTGGTTGCAATGTAAATGCATTTACGGATTCCTTATTTATTGAACTGGCACTATACATTTGTGACTGAAGACATGACTTGGACACAAGGTAGAAAAGTGTACCAAATTCTTCTGCAATAAGAGCATCAGAGGCATTGGTAACTAATGACTGCATCCTGTATTGTTGAGTTACTGGTTAATAGTTATCCAGATAGTCTTACAAAAGTGAAAAATTATATTTTTGTTTGGAGAATGAATGCTTTCTGTCTCTGTACTTAGCTTTAGCACTGACTGTGCAATTTAAATTTTTATAGAGAATGTTCATTTGTTATGTACATTATAATTTTTCCATTGATGATTCTTTGGTGACAAAAGATATTTAAGCCAAGGAGTAGTTAGTATCTAACTGATTACATTTAAGTCTGTTTTTCATAATAGGTGCCATTGAACTAAGTATGCCTAGGAAAGGATTGATAAAATATAAGACATCGTCTAAAGAATACACTGTTATCATTGAATTCCAGCTGGTATGCAAACCTCTCAACCTCTTAGTACAGGAAATCTGGATAAAGCCTACATTTTGGGGAGACAAAGACCCAAAAATAGGGACAGATTTTAAATATTGCTCTTACAAACTTAGAAAATTGCTAGAATGACAGGTTTTGAATTAGCACGCATTTTTCAAATGATATGAAGTCTGCAACTCAGATGAATGTCATTATTTAGTGACTTCAACCCTCAGTGATTTCCCAGAAAACCACAAATTTTATGAGGAACAGACTAAAAATATGAGGCAGAAATCCAGACATTCTGCGAAAATCTGTACAGTTGAGAGGTATGCTAGTATGACTTATGTTGTTTAAACAACGTTGCTTTTGACGTGAAACATTTTTAGAATACATACTATCTCCCAGAAAGCAAAAATTAGCCCATGGTCAGTAAGACTGTCTAATATTATTCCAGATGTGGAGAGGGATAGGGGCTTAACAGTGGGCAGCTATTCCAATGTTTTGGTGTGTCAGTATAGTTATCAGTCTTTGTGGTATGAGATATTAAATGGGATAGGCCATACAATTTGCAGGTATAGTCTTATGTGATTAGGTTGACAAGCTTCCATGCAATATTAGCAACACCCAGAACAATAACTTTTTCATTTGTGATGCAAAAAATGTTTTTCAATTTGACCTTTTGCATACTCCTTGGGAATGTAACTGTAGGCTGCTTCTAGGAGAGGGTCCTTTCCATTAGTAAAAATAATATTAATAATTGCAAAACATATTCAGTTGCTTGGTGATAGCTGGCTGGTGAGCAGTACTTTGTTAATGGAACTTTCCAGAAAGGTGACTGAATCAAAGTTATATTGTGGAACTGGCAGATCTGAGGCATAAATAACCTTTAGGCAGAAGTAATATGAGATTTAAGCCATGTTTCTCTTAAAGGGATATGTGGTTTAAACAGTCTGTTCCACTAGTAGATGTTCTCATTTTATTCACAATGCTCTTTTTATTTAAGTGTATAATTTTCAGTAATTCTATAGTTTTCTAGTTTGTGTCTTCCTGCATGGCCAGAGATTCCTCAATTTTGTCAATGCAAATGCTTTGGAACAGTTAGTTGATACCCCCACAAGAGGTGATAATGTCTTGGACTTGGTATTAACCAGAGTAACCACTGCAGCATCCCTGCAGTATCATCCTCCCTTGTAAGATCTGACCATAAAGTGGTCACATTCGAAGTCACTATCTCCCCCACCCTCCCTCTAGCTAGGGTCAAACAAAAACACGTCTCCAAAGCTGATTACAGCCTCCTGAGGTATGGTATAAAGAGCTTCACAGCTCTCTCCCCCTCTCTAGGAAATGGCAACAGTATCCAAAACTATACCAAATTACTGTGCGAACATTTATATAGATGCATGGAATCAGGAATACCTGACAGTACTAAATCATTCTCCGCAAGGAAGAGTAAACCGGTCTGGTGGACATCTGCAATAAATAAACTCTATAACAAAAGAAAAAAAAATTGCTGTCCGGGACCAAGGAGCAAGTTCCCAATTGGAAGCAATCTCTCCTTAGCCTAAACAAGTAAATAAGGGCATTAGTGAAGTCCTCCAAAGCAACCTTTGAGTCCAAATTGGCCACATCAACTAGAGACAATCGTAAGACCTTCTTCACATATGTCCGTAATCACAAAGGTAGCACCCAGATCTGTTCAGAACTGGTGGTCAAGGACACCACATATACAAATGCCGTAGATATAGCAAACTTGCTGGCTGACAGATTCAGTGAAGATTTCACCCCTCTGTCCCCCCCATCAGTAAATCAGGACATTCCCAGTACCTGCCCCCTTCATCTTATATCTAAGGATCAGGTCATCACTGCTCTCTCAAAGGCAAAACAATACAGCCTCCATGGGACCTGATAACATCCCAGGCTGCATTCTATATGAACTCAGGTAGGAACTTGCAGCACCATTAGGCACCCTGTTCAACCAAAGCCCGAGTACTGGCTTTGTCCCAGCTGAGTGAAGGACAACCACTGTAATCCCTTTACACAAAGGTGGAGCATCCACCGATCCGGGAAATTATAGACCCATCAGCCTAACTAGCCTGATCTGCAAGGCCATGGAATGGATTATCATGGACCTCATTAACAAGGACACTGGCAATCTCCAAACACTCAATTCCCACACAGTTTGGCTTCATCAAGGGGAGGTCATGTCTGTTAGATTTGGTTGACTTTTTTGAGACAGTCACCAAAGCCATGGATGAATAGAAGACAGTGCACACTGCCTACCTTGACCTGGCCAAAGCCTTCAACAGTATTCTCCACTCAGGCATAATAGATAACCTTTCTCAACTAGGCATCAATCCGTATGTTACCAGATGGGTAGGTAACTGGCTCACTGATAGAACCCACCTAGTCAAAATAGGGGAAGCTACCTCAAGCAGTACACCTGTATCGAGTGGCGTACCCAGGGTTCGGTCTTGGAACCTCTGTTATTTGGGATATACTTTTCTGAGGTGCAGGCCAAAACCAGTGGGCTATGGCTGACCAAATTTGCAGATGACTGCAAGCTGGGAGCTGTCATCAATTCCCCTAGTGATGTGGACATCCTCTAAAAGGTTCTCACCCAAACAAATGACTGGTGCCAGAAACATGGCCTCAAGCTGAATACAAAAAAATGCATTATCATCCCCTTTGGGGAGAGTGGCGTCCCCACAAATTATCACATTAATAACAATGTCCTAAGCATGCAGTCAGTCATGAGGGATTTTGGGACCCAGATTGATAGCAACCTGACCTTTGACCACCATGTTGCTTCCATTGTATGGAAAGCTTTCTACATGGCCCAGCTCATAAGTAAGGGTATCTCATCCAGGGACAAGGAGGTAATAACTTCCCTGTATTCTTCCCTTATAGGGCCCATTATTAAGTACAATACCCCATTCGTCATGTACCTCGCAAAGCATATGCAGCAGCTGGAGAGACCACAGACGTTCCTCACCAGGGCAATCCAGGGCATCAAAAATCTACCACATACAGATAGGCTAAAAGCCGTATCTCTCTACTCTGTTTCTTACAGACTGCTCAGAGGTGACCTCTGTCTGGCATACAAGGTGATCTCAGACCCTGCCTTGATGGGACTGCTGCATATCCGCAATTCAAGCTCCACTCGAGTAACCCGCACACGTGGCCTCAACCTGGTCTGTGATATCAATAGGGCTTGTTGGCGGGACAGATTTGTGTCCCAGAGACTTCCCCATCTATAGAATAGACTCCCTTTCCACGTCAAGCACAGTACCTCTTTACCCCTTTTTAAGTGCAACCTGGATAACTGGATGGGAAATAGAAAATACGTCTCTGGGATTCCACCCGTGTCCCTGCTGGACAGGGGCATCAGGTGCTGATTTGTCTATACATAGGCTAACCTCTTTGTGTGCTTATAAGAGCCTCAGGGCCAATAGCCTAGTAACTTCCTATGATACTATAATCCTTTGGTTAAGCAGATCTCTGTCTGTCTGTTGAGGTATAGGGATGGGATGCATATTTCCATATGATATCTTTTTTATGTAAGTTTAAAGTTATTCTTTATGCACTGCATAGAATATTGCTTTGCTGTAAAGCAGGTATAACTGCAGTCAATGTGTCTTTAGATATTTTATTCTTAGAAGGGGTCTCCAAGTAGAACAGAACTTCTGAATTCAGATAGGAGTTATCCTTTGCTCATAATGATGATACATTCTTGCCATCTCCTCTTGACAGCCCTGTCCTTAAGGTGGTAGTTTATAATCAGATCACCTGTTAGAGCAGCATTAGAAAGCTTTGGAAGTGTTTTGTAAAGTTTAGTGAGTAGGTTATTAGCTTAGCGTGTAATGACAACAATGTGTGACACCGTAGTGGTAATAATACTGCTTTTGGGGTAGATGGCTTGGGGTGAAGGTTGACTGAGCTGGCCTAATCCCAGGTGTACTTCTATGCAAAAAACAATTAGTGGAACTGCTCTTAAGAAGCAGAGTGGTGCAAGACAAAGAAAAAAAAAACTATCCCGACAATGGACAGGCCAGAAGAAGAAACTATTTTCTTCAGGTAAAGGCCAACAGAAGAAACTTTTCACCAGATAAACTAGCTCTGTGAAGAAGCTTCAAGTTCTTCCTTAGCTGAGAATAAGGAGCAGTGTTATTACCTGGTTCATTGTGTACTATAGAGGAAAGCCAGACAAGAAGAGAGAACCTGAATGAATGCAGAGAGATTATGTCTAGCTGAAGTATTACAGTAAAATGCTCACAGACAGAAGAGGAAGAAGACAGACTCTACAGTTTATACCAATTAGAAACTGAGGTGGAAGGTAGATGACTAGCAAGTAAGAAGCAGGGATAGGGCAGTGTGACAGGTAAGTAACAGGCGGGATACACAGGGGATATATATATATATATGTATATATATATATATATATATATATATATATATATATATACATATATATATATATATATATATATATATATATATATATATATATACATATATATATATATATATATATCTAGAGAGAGAGAGATAGATAGACAGACAGATAGATAGATAGATAGATAGATAGATAGATAGATAGATAGATAGATAGATAGATAGATAACATCCGAGTAGAAGTCAGTAAGTAGGGTAAATGGTGACAGATGATTGTTAGGGTTTACAGACTTAGAAGAGAGCAAGGACCTAGGATGAAAAGTAAAAAAGTATTACTGAGAGAAAGAAAAGAAGTCCAAATTAGTAAGTCTAGTCAGGTGATGACAAACAGAGGGTAGTAGATGAAAAAACAGGCACCATTCCTATCCACTGTCCAGATTTTCACAGAATGTCCAGATTTTTCCTCATATTGTTGGTCTGTTCCTCATAAAATTTGTGTTTTTCTGGTACTTCAGTGAGGACTAAATTCACTGAATAATGACAAACATTTGAATTTCAGACTTCATATACTTCAGAATATGCTTGGTAAGACAAAGCTGTTTATTCTACCAGCTTTATAAGTTTATAAGAGAAATAATTAAAATGTGCCCCTATTTTTAGGCCTTTCTCCCCCTGTTATTTTTGGCTTTGTCCAGATTTCTTGTGCTAAGAGGTTGAGATGTATGCCAGGTACCCATAGGAGTACATGTAGTCAGGTCAGCTAGCTGTGGAAGCAGCATATGGAGAAGACAGTGAAGTTGCTTGGTGTACCTAAGTTTGTGCTAAAAGGGTTTTGATGAATATATTGCATGACCTGGGAAAGCTTAGTGGGTAAAGATGAGAAATTCTGGTCTTGGGACATAGACAATGCAGCTGTGGCTAACAGTCCAAAACAGTCACACAAACAAGCAGCACGGTGTAGCGCTTAACAGTGATCTACCACTGTGGATTAGAACGTTTACCTAACAGTTTTGTATCACTGTGAATTATTAGATTTACCTAACAGTATTGTCACTCTGGATTATTAGGTTTACCTGACACTGTCACACCACTATGGATTATTGGGTTTACCTAACAGTATTGTGTCATTCTGGATTATTACATTTACCTGACAGTGTCACACACCACTGTGGATTATTAGATTTATCTAACAGTATTGTGCCACTCTGGATTATTAGGTTTACCTGACAGAGTCACACTACTTGGCATCATTAGATTCACCTAACAGGACTGTGTCACTCTGGATTATTATATTTACCTGACAGTGTCACACACCACTGTGGATTATTAGATTACCTAACAGTACTGCACCACAATATCAGTTATAAGATTCTAACTGTAGTGGTAACTGAACTACAAATAATATATTTTGACAGATTAGATAACTACAAACAGTACAAAGAATTATAAATTATGTCTTTTAAGATGCATAACAAAATTAGAGATATTAAATGTAACACTAGTCACAAGTAGTTTCTAGTAAAAGAAAACCTTGTAGAATGTAACTTCACTGTTTGTCAAACATTAAGAGAAGAACACTATAATTTTATAATACAATATTGCCTTACTACCATAGCATAGAGGGATAAAGCCCTGCCTAAGACCCTGAATACCTGAGACTGATTAGCAGCTTGGATGCTGGAAGAACCAGACAAGAGAGGATGAGAATAAGCAGCCAATGCCAGTTTGCCCACCATGGGGGAGTGTGGAGATCCAAGCTGCTGTGCCATTTATGGATATATATTGGGAAGGACACATTAGACCCAATATTTGGGATGTTTGCTTGGTGCCTGCCAAGCTAAGGAAATGGTAACCTTCATGGTATATGTGAGGGAAATACTTCTCTTCATTTAAAGGCACTACATACACTCACATCTATGACTATGCACATGACAACCAAGGGAAGGGATTAGAACTGTATAACACAAAAATCCTGATAGCTACGTGAAGGGTGGTCTACTGAGACCATTGACTGACCCATCAAGGACAGTAAGTAGGTTGGTTTGATTGGGGTAGGACTGATGGTTGACAAGCACAGAGAGAAAAATATAAAAAAGTATTGTAATATAAAAGAGCACTTACAGGAAAATATTACGTGGCTTGCCCCTGTTTAAGAAACATATTTTTTTTCATCAAAATTTTTTTTTTATTTTTCAAATACATTTGAATGAATTCCATAGTATTTATACATAACATCTTAAATAACTATGTACACTATTTACATTAGTCTGACACTATAACAGATCTTAATCTATACAGTTACTTTATAAGTATGTCCAATCCATTATCAGAGTGTCTGATCAATTATTGTATAGCGTCAATCAACAATAAGACTTTTCCCCAAGGGTTGTTGGTAAATGGCTTTGGATAAATTCTTAGTTCTTTAATTTTAATTTCCAATAATGCTGTGGTCTTCAGTAGGCTATAGAAGTCTTCCAAGGTTGGTATTGTGTTTGTATTCATTACTTGAAATTGCAAGTATAGTCCATACTAGATACATGTTTGACCTATTCAAATGAGGACCTTCATTCACATTTAATAATACAAGAGCTATAGTTAAATAAAATGATTCATTAAATAAAGCTTGTAGAAAGGTATTAATGCCATTCTAAAATGGCTTAATTTTAACACAATTAAAGAAAATCTGGTTCCAATTTGCATTGTGTACTTCATCACATCTCCAACATATTCCTTTTATGGAAGAGCTAATTTTACTGATTCTGTATGGGGTTAAGAATGCTCCGTGCAAGCATTTCCAATTAAAAACTTTCCAGTATTGTGTAATGGATGTATATTTTATTGATAATAAGATATTTGTTTTAATATCTTCAGTTAACTGTATAGAGTCTCCTTTTGTTATATATTTCCAATATGAGGTTTGGGGTATTGTTTTATAGTTTATCAATATTTTGTAAAATTGTGAAATACTGTTTCCCATGTCAAAGTCATTATATATGATTTCATATATGTAATTCGTAAATTTAGGTATTTCTTTAAATGAAGAATTGTTAATTATTCTACTTAAATCTTATGAATATGACAGAATACTCTGTAAAGTTAGCCAGTCCTGTTGTGGAATTTTGTATGTTGTTTTTATTACTTGCATATCTAAAACATTTAGTTATTTGATACATTGGAGCCAACAAACAAATCCTTTCTGTTCCCAGGAATTAATAATTTCTCTATGTATTTTATGTGGAAAGTTCTTTGTGACTATAAATGGTGTTAAAAGATCAAACCAGATTTTTAAACCTATATTTGCATTAATAATTTTCCTAAATGAGTCAATGTAATAATTAAACATACACGTTTCAGTGGGTTTAGTTATATTATATTGCATACTAATACATATGTGCCATGGAAAATTGTTTTTATCTGTTATTTGAATTTTTTTTGTAAATCAAATTAATTTATTGATATTACAGTTAGTAATTCTTTCCAATTTGCAGAGTAATTTGGACTTATCCAGTCTGTGATTGTTTTAGATATTGATGCTTTTATATATGTTTCTATGTCAGGAAAGTTTAATCCTCCCTGTTTCCATGGTCTGATATGATGTATTAAAGCTATTCTCTTTCTTTTGGGAAATCATAAAAATTTTATTAGGCATGAATTTATTTCTTTAAGTATATTCCTTTCTGGTAACAGTTGTATTGCCAAGGCTATATATAGGATCTTGGGCAGTAAAACCATTTTTATTAACAGTAGTCTATCTTCAAATGTTAATATTATTTTGTTCCATTTTTCCACAGAGATTTTAATTGTATTGATTATATTATTGTAGTTTTTTGAGACTAATCCATTATTATCCTTGAATAACTCAATTCCTAGATATTTTAAGGTAGATTCTTATTTCCCTATGATGTGATCCCCCTTAGCCTGCTGTTCTTTTTTTATTTAAAAATAAAAATTTTGATTTTGATTTATTGAAATGGAGTCCTGAAGTCATGTGAAATTTGTCAATTAATATATCTAATTCTTCTAATGTCTCTTTTGTATTAGATAATGTTAGTAATATGTCATCAGCAAATAGTATTACTTTAGAATTGTATTGTTCATAAACATCTATTCTGTTGATTTTTATATTATTATGAATTGAATCTGCCAATATTTCAATAGCCAGAGCAAATAGAATTGGTGACATGGGACATCCTTGTTTAGTGCCTTTTGTTATATGTATAGATTCAGAGGTAAAAGAACCTAACTTGACATACGCTAAATTATATATATATATATATATATATATATATATATATATATATATATATATATATATATATATATAGTATTCTTTAGGAGATGAACAAATGATGTTGAAAATTCAAATAGCATTAGAATTTTGAATAAAAGGCTTTCTCTATATCTAAGCCAATCATGAGTGTTTCTTTATTTTCTTTATTAACATAATCTGTAAGATAAATTATCCTTTTAATATTGTCATGTGTGTGTCTATGATATATAAATCCAGTCTGATTATTATTTATTGTTTTGGATAGTGGTATTTTCATTTTGTTAGTTAATATTGTCATAAATATATTATAGACATTATTTAATAATGATATAGGTCTATATGAGGTACAGAGGTTTGGGGATTTGTTTTCCTTTAGGATTGGTGTGAATAAGGAATATCTCTAAGTTGGTGGTATTAAAGCTTGTGACTGAATTTTTAATAAAGTTTTATGAAAGAGGGATAGTATCTTTGAAGGAAAATGTTTATATATTTCCATAATTATGCCATCTATACCTGGAGCTTTATTATTTTACCCTCTTTCATTTTATCTGTAATTTCTTTGTAGGATATGGGTGCTTGCAGATCTAGTTTTAATGTTTCTGGTATTTTTTATATTAGAACATTTTTCATCTAGATTTAATTGATCAATATGTATATTTTCATTTTTGAAATGTTCCATATAGTGATTTCTATAGGCCTCAAGAATGTCACCTATATCCGAGACATTTTTCCCTTTCTTTTTATGGAAGATACTTTTAATGTTATTAGCTTTTGATTGTATTTTGATTCTTGTGGATAAATTATGTAGATATTTGGAAGAAGTGCCAAGTTATTAATTTTTAGTTTTTCTAAAGCTAAACTAGTTTTATGTGTTAGAATTTCATTGTATTTATTGTTTAATACTTCTACGTTCTTTTTCATCTCCAAATGATTTTGATTTTTTTCAGCTTTTACTGGCAAATGTTTGGATTGTAGGTCTAATAATTTAGAATCCCACTCTCTGATTTTTTTATACCAAGTTAGGGTTTTACCATATATGTAAGCATTTAATGAGTCCCATATCATTATTGTATTTATCTCTATGGTGTAATTAATATCTAAGAATAACTGTAATTCAGATAATAACCAAGGTTTGAACTCTTTAATTTTAGTTATATATGCTGAAATTCTGGAGTTAAAGATTAATGGTTTGTACCGATTTTGAAGTTTTAGTATCAGTGAATTGTGGTCTGAAAAGGGACAGGAAGTGATTGAGAAATTAATGATTTTAGAGTATAAGTCATGGACAGCAAATATTCTATCTATTCTAGTTTGGGTACCAAATCTGTGATCTTGATGGGAAAACAACAAAGATTTATCTTCTTTAAATTTGAAAGAATCTACAAGATGAAATGATTCTACCCACTTGTTTAAAACTTTTGATACAGCAGATGTATGCAGTGGCCTTTTATTTGTAGTTTCAGAAATATCAAATATACAGTTAAAATCTCCTAATATTAAGTTGCCTTTATAATTATTGGAAATGAAATCCAAGTGTTTTTAGCAGTTCCTACGAAGAAACATATTTTTTTGAGGCCCAAGTAATGCATTACAAAAACAGACAGGGAATGCTTTTATATAACTGACATACTATCATAATCTATGGTAGATGTTTGGCTACATTTAAATAAAGCACACTATCATTATGATTGAAGTAAGTTGAAAGTGGAAATAAGGTTGTAAAGAAGTTTGTTTTTGGCAAGATAATAACACAGGCAAGAACTGGAATGAACCAGCAAAAGGGTCACATTAGGAACTTATTTTTTAGGAAATTTAATGAAATTTAGCATTTGACTGCTCACTATTAGTTGTAGGGTAAGCCAAAACATAAAATGTAGATGATGCTCTTCAGCTGTTCTACATAAGTGACCTTATTAAAGTGTCAAATACAGTGGCGTTTGAGCCACAGTAGTACAGAATTTGTTTTTGCAGCAGCAGCTTGGTCAGAGATGGATCAGTTACACACTAATAATGCATTATGCAATATTAGTGGACATGAGTAAGTAGTCAGTAGTAACCAGGTGAGAGGAAACAGTCATAAAACAGTAAATGGTATTTAATCAGTGATGGACACAACTATTAGACTCGAAGTACAGTTAGAAAAGAGTACAAAATTGGTAATATCAATGCTTCATTTGCAGTCCATATTACACTGCAAAATATGATAAGCATATATTAGTTTGTTTTGCTCCCTAAGACTCTAAAATTGTATAGGTATTAAAATGTCTTCAATAAGGAGCGACCATGGGATTCAAAAATATGCCTAGTGGGACCATTGATTGTCTTCTGGAAGTGCTCATAACACAGTGACGCCCAAAGTCTTTATCAATTAAAAATCTGAAAACGTACAGCTTTGGTCTTAGTTAATTAGTAATCCCACTCGTACTTGGAGCAGGATCTGTTGTGAGGTAGGAAAAATCTGCAGTCACAGCTACAAATGAGACAAATTGCTTAGGAAAGAGGATGTATGTACCTCTGCATGTGCATTTGTACCAAGAAATGATAATATGGAAAAATTGCAAATGATTAAATCTGTTTTTTTTACCATATAGGGCAGTAAGAAAAAGGGGTAACAAGCAGAGGATAATACACAGGGGAAATAGGAAAGGTAAGACTGGAAGTGGGGAGAGGGAGGGATGGAGGTACAACACTTTTGTGGGACAGGTGCACATTTGTTTTCAAGAAGCAATGTTGGGGAAGGATATAATGGAAGGATACAATGGAAGATGAAGGTATGGTAAGAGACTGAAGGTTAGTTGCAGGGGTAAACACAAAAGCATATAACATATACAAAGACTGACTGGGAAGATGTATTTCCTTATCACTGTTGCAGTATTTCTTAATAAAGGGATATCCTGCTGAGGATAGCCAAATGTCTCGCCAACATAGCAAAACCTTAGCTTCTTCCAGGCATTGTACATCATACATATGTCCAACTTCTAAGACATAATCCTCAGGATGTCTTTGCTGCCAGTCCAAATTCAACTTTTGAATTTGGTCTGCAAGTTGTTTGTTGCAATGCTTCAGTTACTGAGCTTTCAAAAGATAAGTACCCCACCGGAGGCTCTTCTGTCCTTTTTTCTTTGATTGTATTACCTATTACATGTCATCTAGGAAGGGGAAAATGTGAATCTGGGAGGCAGATTCCCCATAAAGATAGACATGAGATGTTCTTTTTTGTGTAGATGCTACCCATGACCATGCTCAAGTGTGAAATTTGTCAGGTGTTTGTGCCAAAGACTTTGCATAGCTGTCTGTCTTCCCTTTCCATATGTTTAGTGAACCAACATCTGAAGCTATTAGCTTAGGGAACCATGGCTTCTGAATCTGGATGCCCTAACGTTCAGGCACAGCTTAAGAAAAAGTCTGAAAGTCTCATCCAGATGGCTCCATCAGGTTAGATGAAGAACCCAAGGAACATGTCCAAGGGTCAGTTCCATTGATTTCTCCTGTCCACCTGGTGAATCTGGGCATACTGGGGCAATGCAGCAAATGCCTCATGCACACAGACATCCCTCTCCTCCTACCACCCAACACTACAATCTGTGAGAGATGCACTTACATAACCAAACTGTAAGCAAAGCTCTCTCCACCCAAGATTGTGCTAGACAGTCAAGAGGAGAAGGTTAACACCCACACTACACCTCAAGCAACACATAGCCATTCTAAACTCACACCAACACCCACACATAGCAACACTAAATCCACATATGCGGAGGCACTTAACTGTAACCTGCACAAGCAACAAGGACCTCTGAAGCTGAAACGCAAACAAACACCAATCACAACCAAAGTGTCACATAGCTCACAACACCAGTGTGCCACCCAGCAACAGTCCCTAAGGCAAGACAACATACCTAACACTTTAGTCATAGGTGACTCTATAGTCAGGCACACTGATGTCTCACTCACCAGGCTGAACAAGGAGAAAATTACAGTGAGCTGCCTGTCGGATGCCAGGATCCGCCACATAACTCATGCACTCAAGTCACTCCACAACAAGTACAAATATGACTCTGTCATTGTCCATGTTGGAGTGAATGACTTGAGACGTACCTCCCTAGACTACATGTAAAGAGACATGGAAGAGCTCTTGGATCATGTGGCCCAGGCAGGTATGACCCTAGGCCTAAGTAGCATCCTGCCTTCGCCCAGAATGATACCACAATATAAGGACAAAATGACTGACTTCAACAATTTGCTAAGCTTCTGGTGTCATTCAAAGGGGATCCAGTATCTGACTGCCTGGGATGACATGATCGACAGACCATGATGCTTTGCCAGAGATGGTCTGCACCTGTCACCCTTAGGATTCCGGTTACTGGCAAACGCTCTTGCCACCCCATATAGTGCCTTTTGTAGGCAAAGTTCAAAGGAAAAAAACACCATTGTAACAGGTACAAGCATGCAAAATCTGAAGGTAATGCTACTCAATGCTAGAAGTCTAAACCTCAAAATGCACTCTCTCGAGGCACTCCTAAAAATGGAGAACATCGATATCTGTGCAGTAACTGAGACCTGGTTCAAGGCTCCAGAGGGCACCCCTGCAATACCACACTTTTCGGCCACCAAACCAGGATCGAAACACTAAAGGTGGAGGAGTGTCCATATTCACCAAGGATATTCACACCACCAGGTTAGTTGCCCAACACAATGCGTCTAACTTCTCCAGGTGCAACTAACACTAGGTAAGACTGCAATCCAAATTGTAGCTTGCTACAGTTCCCCCACCATGGCCCAAGATTCTCACTACACCTTTCTAAACATACTGGAAAATATTAATATACAACCAAACACCCTAATACTGGGTGATTTCAACTACCCTGCCATTAACTGGGAAAACTACTCGTGTACCAACACCTTTGTCCAACGGTTCTTGGAATTCATACATTCCAATGCCCTGGATCAACTAATCCATAGTCCCACCAGGGGCTCCAATATCCTAGACCTGGTCATTACCAACATGGGAAATCGATGTTCCACACCTATGGTCACCCCCTCGTTGGTCAGGTCAGACCATAAGCTAATCACCCTTAACATCCACATCCCGCCCCCACCCCCCAGTAAGGAAACCTCCATAAAAAACTTCTCCAAAGCCAACTTCATGTAGCTCAGGTCAGAAGTTACAAACTTCATGACACCCATGCAGACGGGAACTGAAAGTTCGACTGCTGAGTCCTACACTAAGGCACTGTATGAGCACATCGACTCATGCATGAATCGTGCCATCCCAAATAAAACCAAGATGCTCTCCTCCAAAAAAAGGAAGCCAATCTGGTGGTCCTCTGCCATAAACAAACTTTACAACAAAAGGAAGAAACTGTTGCAGAAAAGAGAAAAATCCCAGGATGCAAAAAACTCCCTTACCAGCCTCAGTAAGAAGCTGAGATCCCTCATAAAATCCTCCAAAGCTAGTTACAAAAATAAAATTGCCAAAGATTCCAAAGACAACCACAAGGCATTCTATAACTATGTCAAGAATCTAAATGGTAATGCTCAGATCTGCTCTGAGCTACAACAGAATGGCATTAAATATACTGATCCCAATGTTATTGCCAATATCCTGGCAGATCGATTCAGTGCCAACTTCACCCCCCCTCTCACTCCCTAAATGGCCCATCTCAATACCGGAAGATTGCCAAATTCCGGTAATAACAGCCACACAGGTAAAAAACGCACTCTGCAAAGCTAAGAATACAGCATCCATGGGACCAGATGACATCCCGGGCTATGTACTACATGAACTACAAGATGAACTGGCACCTCACCTAATTGTCATGTTTAATCATACCCTCACCTCAGGCTTCATGCCCGCTGAGTGGCGCACAGCTACAGTTATCCCACTCCACAAAGGGGGATCCACCTTGGATCCCAGGAACTACTGCCCCATCAGTCTGATGAGCCTGATCTGCAAGGCCATGGAAGGTATTATCATGGAACTTATAAACAAAGACATTGGCAACCTTAAAACACTGGACCCCACCCAGTTTGGGTTCGTGAAGGGCCAATCTTGTCTCCTGAACCTGATTGACTTCTTCAAATCAGTCTCCAGAGCTGTGGAAGAGGGTAAGGAAGTCCACACAGCCTATCTGGACCTCGCCAAGGCCTTTGACACCATCCCCCACTTTGGAATCATAGATAAACTTACTAAGATGAGCATTAATCCCTACATCACTCGATGGGTTGCCAACTGGCTTATTGAAAGAACCCACTGTAAAAGTAGCTGACTCCAAATCCAGCTCCAGACAAGTGACAAGTGGAGTACCTCAGGGTTCAGTCCTGGGACCTCTCTTGTTTGGCATATACTTCTCTTAAGTATAGGCCAACACTAAGGGACTCTGGCTAACAAAGTTTGCAGATGACTGCAAACTGGGAGCCATTATTGAATACCCAAATGATGTCAATACTCTACAAAAGGGACTTACAGAAACAGATGCTTGGTGCCAGAGCCATGGGCTCAAGCTCAATGCCAAGAAATGTATAGTTATCCCCTTTGGGAAAAAACATGTACCCATGAATTACCACATAAGTGGCAGTACACTAAATACTGAAAGTGTGATAAGAGACTTAGGGACACAGGTGGACAGTGGTCTCACCTTCAATAACCACATCGGCACAACAGTCAGGAAATCCTTCTATGTGGCACACCTCATCACTAAGGGCTTTTCATCCAAAAAAAAGGAGGTCATTGTCCCACTGTACTCATCTCTCATTAGACCCATTATAGAATATAACGCCCCATTTGGTATGTACCTCTTAAGACATCTGCAACAACTGGAAAGGCCGCAGAAATACCTCACTAAAAGAATCACAGGCCTAAAGCAGATGCCCTATGCTGACCGCCTTAAAAAACTTCAACTATACTCTGTCGCATATCGTCTACTCCGAGGCAATCTCTGCTTAACATACAAGGCCATGTCAAACCCAGAGCTGTTGGACATGCTACACTTAAAAAAATCCCAATCCTCAGAGCCACACGCTCCAGGGATCTAAACCTTGTCATCACAATAAACAAAACATGCTGGAGGGATAGGTTCCTGTCCCAGAAACTCCCCAGACTCTGGAATTGACTGCCCATACATGTCAAGCAGAGCACCTCTTTGGCCCTCTTCAAAAGGAACCTTGATGACTGGATGGGAGAAAGGAAATTCACCCCAGGGATCACGTCAGTCGCCCCGGTAGACAAGGGTCCAGGGAAGTAAATAGTGTGCGAAGAAATAGCCATGAAATTGTTATGGCTAGGCTTGTATAGGCCCTAGGGCCGATAGCCTAGTACCAACATATGAACCTATGAACCTATGCTAGCCTCCTCTGTCATGACCCATTTGGAAGCTGACATGGGGCTGCCTACCTACATGTCTGCTGAGGCTGTGCCTATGTCTGCTGCAGACAAGGAGGGGGAAACTCAGCTGATTATTTCTGATTGGCCTAGGGAGATTTTCCAGATTCTTGTTAGGGAAGAAGCTCCTGCTTCTCTTATTGAAGTCAGGCAGAGGTCTGAACCCCTTCAGTTTGTCAGGGGGTTAAAAAGAGAAACAAAAAAACAGACATGTGGCTCAGGTAGCTAAGGATCCACACAAAGAATAGCAGGACTTCAGTTTTTTCAAAGCTCTTCTGGCTTTGAGACATCCTCAGGGACTATCTGTTGCCTGATCTTTCTACCATTCTAAATGCCTTTGAGATTCTGATTCCACTGAAGAGGATGTGGAGTTAGATTCTGAGGAGGGGTCCTTAGCCTACTCTTCTCAGATCCATTCCCCTCTTGCTCTGAAGAAGAGGATTCCCTTTCCCCTGACTCCCCCACTGAGAAATTTTCTTTTTTTGACACTTGTTCACATGATGGAAAATTTTAAATGGGAATGTTCAAAAATTTCTAAAATCCAGAAGACGTACTATGATTTCTTGCAGACTGACTCACTTCGGGCTTCTGCAGTCCCTGTTAGACACTTTTTCTTCTGCTTCCCAGACTCCTGTCTCCAAGCCTCCTGCTCCAAAGAAATCTGACAGGTTCTAAGTGTCTGAAGCTCAAACGTTTTTATATAAAAGCCCTTCTTCTGACCTTGCAGTATTTCTATGGCTATTGATAAGCCTTCTAAGTTACTGTCCTTTTCCAAACTTTTACTTTCTAACAAAGACAGTAGGGCTATGGACAGGTACGGGAAAAAAAGTTTATACATCTGACACATTAGTCCTCAGAGAAGTAATCTACCAGACCCATATGACAAGGTATGTGTTGGCTGTTCTTTCTAAACTTGAACTTCTATCTGATATGCCTGATTCAGAAGCTAAGTCTTCTGCCATTTTTCTTTCAAACTCTACTTCCCAGGTAGCTTGTCATCTATCAGATGCAGTTATGATGATGCTGATACCTTTTCTAGGGCGGCTGTGTCAGGGTCTGTTATGAGGAGATATTCCCGGTTAAGGTTACAATCCCTCACTGAAGACATTAAGACTAAGTTACTATCAGAAACTGTTTGGGTCTGCTGCTGCTGCTGAGCTCTTCAAGACACTGAAGGATAAGAGAAAGGTCATGCAGGACCTTTCTCCTATTCCTAAATTTTAGAGGAATTATTTATCTAAATCCCCCTTTGTATGTAACCAGCAAAGACAGCCTCCCAGAGGTAAGAGATCTTCCAAGAGGGATTTCCTGATAAGCTTTTTCAGGGTACTAAGTGTTAAAAGCCTTCTTTTCCTGACAAATCTGCCTCTGCTTGACATTCAGCCATATGTACCCCTTGACTATATTTCTCTTTCCCTCAGACTAACTTTGTCTTTTGCAGTTTGGCAAGAAATCACCACAGATTTTTGGGTGCTTTCTGTCACTTAAAAAGGTTATTTCATGGCAGGAAAGTCCCTTTCTCCTTTTTCTGGCATTCCCCAACCTCCTCTTTGCCAACTTCCTCACTTTCATTCAATTACTCAAGACCTTTTGGAGCAAGATCCACTCAACATTTTCTGCACTGTCAGTGGGGCAAAGAATTTTGTTCCAGAATGTTCCTGGTTGCCAGGAAGGGGGGTTCTTGGAGGCCCATTCTGCATCTTTCCTTTCTCAATACATTTGTAAAATTTCCCCATTCAACATGTTGACTCTCCGGTCTCTGTTTCCTCTGTTGTTTCCTCAGGCCTTTCTAGTGTCTTTAGATCTGAAGGATGCCTACCTTCACATTCCTATTCACCCTCTCTTCAGGAAATGTTTACGTTTCTCTGTTTCATTCTCACATTATCAGTTCTCTGCATTGCCTTTTGGTCATTCTACAGGTCCAAGAGTTTTTATCAAATGTTTTGCCCAAGTGGTAGCCTTCTGCAGACTTCAGAGAGTCCAAAACTTTCAATATTTGGATAACCTGTTTCTAACCCTCTCTCAGCAGTATCCGCTTCAGGATCTATAATATGCTATGATTCTGCTCCACAGTGTGGGTTGACTTTAAATCTTAAAAAGTCTGTTCTGACCCCTTCTCAGAGTCAAGTTTTTCTGGGTTGCCGGATCCAGACACTGTCACTGCTGGCTTTGCTTCTTCCTCCCAAAGTCCTTTCTTTGGTAGTTTATTTCCAATCCCTTCTTCCTCTTCAAGTGATTCCTGCAATAGAATTTCTTTAAACACATGGATTCATGGCATCCACCATTCCTATGGTCCCCTTCACCAGACTCCACAACAGACAGTTTCAGTGGTATCTCAAAACTGTTTGGCTTCAACAATGCCTTTCTCTGGACTTTCTCATTTCTCTCTTGCCTTGCCTTACACTCGGGCTCTGGTGGATTCATCAGTTGTTCATAGGTTCATTGGTAAGTATGCCTAGGTAAGCTGCCATTGCAGGCCATTTTAAGCCTAGCCACTTTCCTTTCTGTGCTTGAAGTAACCTGTCCCATTTAGTTAGAGAATGGCCTTACCCATCTTACAGTTGATAATTATATATTACCCGTAATGACAATAACTGGGATCATACCACAGATAATTTGAAGAGATCTATGCAAGGGATAAAGTATTTATATGCTGCCTATGTGCATTAGTAGTAAAGGGGACAGTCCTAGGGTATATATTCTGTTTCCCATCCATAGATCTAATTATGCTTGAATATGGACAGGGATGAACTTTGTTTTATGTGAATGGGGAGTCTGTTCCAGAGCATCTTCTGCAAGATATACCTGTCCCTCCAAACCATTCTGTTGATGTTGCAGAAGAGGTTTAGATCCTTAGACTAAGTACTTCTGATGCCATTTGACTTGCTGATGTGCAGTAAATCCAGCAGTAATGGGTTGAAGGATGCCTTGTATTTCAGGCACAGGTCACCTCTTAGCAGTCTGTAAGATACAGAGTATAGTGATAAGGCTTTAAATCAGTCCATGTAGGACATGTTGTTTAGGCCTTGTATCCTTTTAGTAAGGTACCTCTGTGAGCATTCCAGTTGTTGCATGTGTCTGGACAGATATAGTCCAAAGGGTTCATTATATTCAATGACTGGCCAAATGTTGGCTTATTAAAGGGGGACAATGACATCCCTAGGTCTAGACACAATCCTTTTGTTTATAAGTTGTGCAATACAGAGGCGCTTTCTTACAACAATGGTCACATGTTGGTAAAAGGTTAGGTCACTGTCCACATAAGTTCCCAAATCCCAAATCTCAAACAACTGGGTTAACTCTTAGAGGTGTTGGTCAATATGGTACCCTGGGACAGAAGATTTCCAAAAGGATACAATGATGCTTTTTTTGGTATTCAGTTTCAGTCCATGATTTTGGCAACAGTTATTTATTTGGAACAAACCTTCCTGCAGGATGGCTAAGTAATCTGAGGATTCAATGTCTGATCTTCAAACTTAGTCAGCCAGAGCCCTTTGGTATTGACTTTTACTTCTGAAAAGTAGATGCTGAACAGGAGATATCCCAACAAGGAACCTTGGGGGAATCCACTGGTGCCTGGTCTATTTGTGGAGGTAACTTCCCCTATTTTGATTATCTTCATGCTATCTGTGAGCCAGTTGGCAATCCAGCATGTGACATAGGGGTTTATTCCCAGTTTATTTAGCTTTTCTTTTGTGCTATTCTCTGAAACCCAGCCTACCTTTCCATGTTCCTCTTCCCTCTCAAAACCAATATACAGATGCCTCAGACCAGGGTTGGGGAGCCTCTTTCAATGACACCAGTGTTCAGAGAGTTTGGTCTTCCCAACAACTGACAGATCATATCAACATCAACTAGATGACCTCTGATTATAGCTGTTAATGCTTTGTGCTCACTTTGGGTCCCAGGTCCTTTCCATATTTTCGCAGACAACACCACAGTTATTTGGTACCCAAACAAGTAAGGGGGCCCAAAATCATACCTTCTTTGCAGACTGGCTCTTCAGGCTTGGGATTTTGTGATTCATCATCAACTGACCCTTCAGGTGGTCTGCATTTCTTGACAGCACAATCTAGTGCCAGACAATCTGAGCAAGTCCAGGACAAATCCTCATGAATGTATGCTTCACAGGGAGGTATTCTTGGATATTGTACATTTGTGGGGTACTCCTCAAGTAGGCCTTTTTGCATCCCCCCTGAACAGGAAACTTCCCAGGTTCTGTTCCAGATTGCCAAGGCCTCTGACTTGGAAAATGGATACCAAGTCTTTTTCTTAGAAGGGAATGCTTCTGTTAGAATTATCTTCCTTTTCCTCTGTTGCCAAGAGTCCTGCACAAGATCATGTGGGGCAGACACAAAATATTGTTGGTGACTCCTTTTTGACACATATAGCACCAGTTGCCTCCTTCTGTTTCATCTGGCCAGGGGCAATCATCACAAGTTACCACAATGGATGGATCTCCTTACACAGGACAAGGGATTTTTCATTCACCCTCATTTAATCACCCTTCATTTGACTCATTGAGTGATAGGGTTTTGATTCCTTTTAGAGACCAATTTTCTGAGGATGTACTTTGGGTTTTGCAGGAGGCCAGAAAACCCACTACTAGAAAAATCCTATGAGGCTAAGTGGAAGGGATTTTCTATTTGGTATCACAAATAAGAACTGGACACTTTTTCTGTGAGTATTCCTACAGTTCTTTCTCATTTCTGTGAGCTGGTCAATTCTGGCATGGCATACATGTTTGTTAAAGCTTATTTGCAGGCATCTCTGCTTTTCTGCCCTTGAATCCACCTCTTTCTTTTGGTTTAAAGTAAAAAAAAATCTGGAATGCATCCTTCATATTAGTCCCCAAGAAAGCCTACTCTTCCATCTTGGGACTGGGTCAGCCATCTTTTAAGCCTGCAGTTTGTTCCTTGCAGATCTGCAGATCTGTACTTGAAAAACTGTTCTTTTATTGGCTCTTACTTCTGCCAAGAGGGTTTCTGAACTTTAAGCACTCATGGCAGTTCTCCCTTTTCTAGTTTTCACAGAGACAGAGCGTCTCTTCTTACTAACCCTTCTTTTTTACCCAAAGTAGTTAATGATTTGTGTTTAAATCAGCCCATTCATCTACCTTCTTTTTTTCCCTTCTCCACAGAATGATAGTGAGAGGATTCATTATACCTTAGATCAGCACAGACAGCTCAGATATTACCTAGATAAGACTAAGGATATAAGGAAATCTGAGCAACTTTTTGTTTGTTTCCATTCCAGGAAATTGAGTTTAGCTGTTCATAGGTTTATAGGTTCATAGGTGTGTACTAGGTTAATGGTCCTGGAGCCTTTACAAGCCTAGCCCACAGAAGTCCCTGGCATCATGCTGCCCGACATTAATTTCCAGTGCTTCTATCAAGTACAGACACTGGAGTGATCCCTGGGTTGAGCTTTCTATTACCCATCCACTCATCAAGATTTCTCTTGAAGAGGGACAGCAAGGTCCTCTGCTTGACATGTATAGGAAATCTATTCCAGAGCATGGGCAGTCTCTGGGTGAGGAACCTGTCCCTCCAGCATGTTCTGTTGATTGTGGTAATGAGGTTGAGGTCTCTGGAGCATATTGTGCGGAGCTATTGGGATTTCTTTAGATGTAGCATTTCTAATAGAGCTGGGTCAGACATGGCTTTGTAAGTCAAGCAGAAATTGCCTCTAAGTAGGCGGTATGAGACATAGAATAGCTGGAGTCTTTTGAGTCTGTCCATGTAGGACAAGTGTTTAAGGCCTAGAATCCTCTTTGTGAGGTACTTTTGTGGCCTTTCCAGCTGTTGCATGTGTCTAGTGAGGTACATGCTAAATGGGGCATTATACTCGATGATTGGTCTAATGAGGGAAGAGTAGAGAGAGAGATGATGACCTCTTTCTTCCTGGATGCAAAACTCTTGGTAATGAGATGTGCCACATAGAAGGACTTTCTGACCACAGTGGCAATGTGGTAGTCGAATGAGAAGCTGCTGTCAACCTGCATCCCCATATCTCTTATAACGCCTTCAGTGTTCAGTGGGCTCCCATTGATGTGGTAATTAGTGGGAACTGAGTTTTTCTCAAATGGGATGATGACGTATTTTTTTGGCGTTAAGCTTAAGGCCGTGGTTTTGACACCAGTCATTGGTCTCAGTGAGGCCTTTCTGTAGGATGTCTGCATCACTTGGGGAGTTAATAATGGCTACCAGCTTGCAGTCATCTGTGAACTTGGTCAGCCAGAGTGCCTTTGTGTTGGCCTGGACTTCTGAGAAGTTGATGCCTAACAGGAGAGGACCCAGGACTGATCCCTGTGGGACTCCACTCGTGACTGGTCGTCAGTCTGACTTGGAGTTCACTACTTTCACACTGTGTGTTCTATCTGTAAGACAATTTGCAACCCACCTAGTGATATAGGGGTTCATGCCTAGTGTGGTGAGTTCATCAATAATTCCCAAGTGAGGAATGGTGTCAAAGCCCTTGACCAGATCGAGGTAGGCTGTATGCACTGCCTTACCTTCATCCATAGCCCTGGTGACTGACTCAAAGAAGTCAACCAGGTTGAGCAGGCATGATCTCCCTTTCACAAAGCCAAACTGTGTGGGGTCCAGAGTTTGGAGATTTCCTATACCTTTGTTAATCAGGTCCATAATGATGCACTCCATAGCTTTACATATCAGACTCGTCAGGCTAATGGGGCGATAATTCCCAGGGTCTGTAGTTGCTCCCCCTTTATGGAGAGGGATGACTGTAGCAGTGCGCCATTTGTTTAGTTTCTAAGCAAACCATCTCCTCTTGGATTTTTAAGGCCATTTCTTTTTGCTATTCTTTTCATGGTGAGCATATTTCTTCTGTTCATAGAGTCACAGATTTGTGCCAGGCTAATGACCCGGGGGAGGGGGGGTGTTAAGCCTAGCCAAATTTTCCTGCAAGAATAATGACATCTGATATCCAAACAGGACATCAAGAGACAGGCATTTATAAGCTATCTCTTTCCATAAGGGACATGAGTGCCAGGCTGGATGTAAATTTCCTATTCCTCATCCACTTGTCTGGGTTGCACTTAAATTATGTAATAGATTAACTCAGCTTCACATGGATGGGAAGCCTGTCCCATAGGAGGGCCAGTCTCTGGGACACATATCTGTGTCTCCAGCATGTTCTCTTTAAGTCACAGACAAAATTCAGGTCCTTAGACTTTGTATTTCTGATACTGTTTGACTTATGAATATGCAGGAGATTCATACGTGTGGGGTTTGTGGATGCCTTGTAAATCAGACATAGATTACCCCTCAGCAATCCATAGGAGACTGAGTAGAGGGAAAAAGCTTTAGGACACTCTGAGGTTGTTCTAGGTGCTGCATATGCCTGGTCAGGTACATACTGAATGGAACATTGTATACTATTATTGGTCTGATAAGGGCAGAGTACAATGGGATACTGATCTCTTTGGACCTAGATGCCATGCTCTTACTCATAAGTTGCGCAGCATAAAACAATTTCCTCACCACTGTGGCCACATGGTGTTTGAAGATAAAGCTACTGTCTATCCCTGACCACTGGGTCAACTCTTAGGGACTCATTTTACCAGGGTGTTGGCCTCCTTTGGTGCTTTTTTCAAGGGTATGGAAAATTAAATCCATTTTAGAAGCTGCTACTTGGTCTTCTGTACACATCTTTACTAAACACTACAAGCAGGATGTGATTTCTAGGGCCAGAGCTGGTTTTGCTAGGGCCATCCTCCATGGTTTATTGGAGGACTCCTCTGTGACTTCCTCCTCCCATCCTCTCTAGTAGCTTTTGTACTCTACCTTTGGTAAGGAATACTGCAACATTGATAGTCATTTGAAAAGTAAAACAATACAGTCTCACAATGAAAACAGACTCAGCATGAGCAACAGTAAACTTCTCTGTCCTTGAAACTTACATTCATTGAAACTACATCAAAACCCACATTCATAGAAAATGCATCTGGCCAGTAGTGGATTAAGAGTACCTTTGGGCTGTTTTCAAACCATCCTCTGCACACAATTTTAGGACCATACATACATTCAAGTGTTCTTTAATTCACCTTCCTGATATTAAATTATATTCCTTGCTTTGTACAGCACCACTTGTGTAGTTTTGAAAAAAAATTTTCAGTAAGCAGTGAAACAAAGCACATGAACCAATAATGACACAACTACCCATTTCAGAACATTTCAACCATAAAAGGCCAGTCAAACTGCTGTCATTATAATCCACCAATATCAATCAATATGCATAATCGTTGCAGAGATAAAAGTCATGTGAATAATTCCACATTAAAGATAACTGTAACTAGTGAACGAATGAAGAGGTTGCTGCTGGAAAACAGCTTTGCATTTCAGTGCTTCATCTACAAATTCAGTATCTACAACACTTGAAAAATAAATTGCCTATGTTGTATTAAAAACAATAAAATCAGTGCACTGGTGATATGCAATATGGAATGGCTGACAAACCAACATCAGGTGCATAATTACTATGCAAGTCAGCCAAAGGAGAGCAGGAGTGATTTATCAGCTGAAGCACTATTGACTGAGACAGAGGAGTTCCGTACCTATCTGCATGGGGGGATCATTGTCATCAGTATCCCATCATGGGGTGACAGATATTGGAGGTAAACTGCAGCAGGCCCCAAGAATCTCCATCAGAAATGCCCCAGGTGTGTACCTGTGACATTGCAGGTTACTATATAATGAGTAAATGTGCATTGTACTGCATATCACTGAATGTAGATTCATTTGTTATGTAGGAACAACATGGCTTCAAAGTAAAAGACCAGGTATATAAGGTAAGAACTATCTTATTGTGTTCAACCATTAAATGGAGTATTTCACATTTGTTCACTGGGCACAAAGTACTGGTGATGGGTCTTACTTATTGTGGGTATTTTCATGTGATTTCTTCACAAATCATGTACTATCCAACTCCTCCACCATGGATATACCACTGTCTGATGCTGGAGACAAGTCTGACTCTAACAACGATGCTAATGAAAATTTATCATGATCAGGTGGTATGCTGTCTGTACTGAAAACAGGGAATGTGGGATCCAGATCCCCTGTCCAGTCAGTAAACATGACCTCTGCATGACCTCTTGTCTGTGGATCCTACCCCAGATACAAAGGTAGACACTGAAAAACAGGGACTTGCAGACAGATGTAGATGGGAAGAGATATCCCCCCGTTATTGAAACAAATACATTCAAGACATCACCTGTTTTAAATAAGAGCCCACAAGTCACATGATAGCAGCCCATATCATGTGACCAAAACACAAAATCAATACTATACATATAAAATACATCTAAATACACATATCATAATTTAATACGTTGCAACTTCATTAAAATAGGTTTAAGACTTATAGCAGAGTTTAGGCCAGGTGGACGATCTGCTGCTAATCGTAGTATCCACTCATACTCTCTAGTCTCAAGGATGTTATTAATAGCTACACAACAAGAACAATTCAAACACTTAGAAGTACCAAAGTGAGTCAGTCCAAATAAATCTTGAATCTAAAACTGGTGCAAGTATGAATTTATTTGGACAGACTCGCTTTGGTACTTCTAAGTGTTTGAATTGTTCTTGTTGTGTAGATATTGTTGATATTTCCACTTCTTCTTTCTATATTCACCCTACTACTAATAGAAATTGCAAGTTTAATGTTACGGCAAACTGTAATACGGTTAATGTTGTGTATATGGCTACTTGTATAAAGTGTTCTTCATTCTATGTGGGTAAGACTACACGTAGGTTAAAGGATAGGATAATTGAACACAAATCTGAGATTAGGAGGGAAAATGTAAATAATGCTTTATTTAAGCATACACAACTTTGTGGGGTTGAACATAAGTTTAGGTTTAGAGTTATAGATATTGTTATATCTTCTGTTAGGGGTGGGGATATTAATAACATCCTTGAGACTAGAGAGTATGAGTGGATACTACGATTAGCAGCAGATATTTTATATGTATAGTATTGATTTTGTGTTTTGGTCACATGATATGGGCTGCTATCATGTGACTTGTGGGCTCTTATTTAAAACAAGTGATGTCTTGAATGTATTTGTTTCAGTATTGAGGAAGGGTTTCACCCGAAAGCTTTTCTATTCTGATAAAGTTCTTTTTATCCAACGTGTTGTGTTTCTTTATTGGATTTCTTTTGATTCAGCTCCTATTTCCTTCAACAGATATCCCCCCCCCCTGTGAGACAGCCCCCTGGTTGTCACAAGCTACACTGAGCACAGATAGGACAAGGGGTGGTCAGCATGCTGCTGGTGGCCGTAGAAATCGTGGGTACCAGTGCCCCCAAACTAAAAGTCTCAATATCAATGACCCAGCAAATATGCAAGGCCATCATAGAGAGGCAGGTTAATGATTCCTAAGTCTTTGTTGAGATTGGATATGTTTTACAAGGTATGTGAGATGACCAGAGGGACTTTATATCCCATATGTGTGACATACTTCATGTATTTAATAGTTAGCTTGCACAACTCAGGTCCCCCTCTACTCACAAGACACATGCCAGGCACATACACATATCACATGACTGCACCACTTTTGTCTCCAGTGCTGAGCGCCATTGTGGGTGAGGAAGGTCAAGGTCAAGCACATGTAGTGCCACCACTTGTACACCACCATTTAGTGTGGGAGAGAGTAGGGACAGATGCGGACATCAACAAGGGAGTGGAGCTTATTACATAGACATGGTCAGTACATGCCATTGCTCTCATTCAGGCAGCATGCTTTCCTCTAGGCAAAGACTTGTTAGTGCTTAAGACCCTCCCTGGAGAAGAAACTCCTATGGATGTGGTGTTACATTATTTATATTTTTCTGTATATGTGCTATTATCTGGCCCATAGGTATCAGCCAGGCACTGCTTCTTAGCCAGTGTCATGGTCTCCTTATTGTTCTTGTCCTGCACTGCCAAGTGTGGTGGGACATGTCCCTCCTGCATGAGTATTCCATGCTGCAACTGTTTCCTCAATACTATGTTATGTATGTAACATAACGCAGACTGAAATTATCTTACCATATGTACCATGTTATAGTTAATATTCTAAAAGCCACATAAACCTTGGTATCCACAGGGATAAGATGATGCCTATAAGCCTGCAGATGAAGGCAACACATTTCAACCAAGTCCTGCATGGTGACTCTAGTCACATGGTGGCAGTCCACAATTTCAATATCAGGAAGGCATGACATGTTAAATTTAAATAGATGACATGGCACCTCTGAAAGCACCAATGCACAACATTGTGATTATTTGAGATAAGCACAGTCGGTGCATATCATCATCTTCTTTCGGCTGTTCCCATTAGGGGTCACCACAGCGGATCATCTGTTTCCATTTCTTCCTGTCCTCTGCGTCATGCTCTTTCACACCAACCACCTGCATGTCCTCTCTCACCATATCCATAAACCTCATCTTAGGCCTTCCTCTTTTCCTCTTACTTGGCAGCTCCATCCTTAGCATCCTTTTTCCAATATACCCAGCATCCCTCTTCAGCACATGTCAAAACCAACGCAAACTCGCCTCTCTTGCTTTGTCTCCAAACTGTCCAACCTGAGCTGACCCTCTAATATACTGATTCCTAATCCTGTCCATCCTAGTCACACCCAGTGCAAATCTTAACATCTTTAACTCTGCTACATCCAGCTCTGACTCCTGCCTTTTCGACAATGCTACCATCTCCAACCCATATAACATAGCTGGTCTCACTACCCTCTTGCAGACCTTCCCTTTCACTCTTATTGGTACCCATCTGTCACAAATCACTCCTGACACTCTTCTCCACCCATTCCATCCTGCCTGTACTCTCTTCTTCACCTCTCTTCCACACTCACCATTACTCTGAACTGTTGATCCCAAGTACTTAAACTCATCTACCTTTACCAACTCTACTCCCTGCATCCTCACCATTCCTCTACCCTACCTCTCATTTACACGCATATATTCTGTTTTAGCCCTGCTGACCTTCATTCCTCTCCTCTCCTCTCTAAAGCATATCTCCACCTCTCCAGGGTCTCCTCAACCTGGTCCCTACTCTCACTACATATCACAATGTCATCTGCAAATATCATAGTCCACGGGGCCTCCTGTCTAATCTCATCTGTCAACCTGTCCATCACCACTGCAAATAAGAAAGGGCTCAGAGCTGATCTTTGATGTAAACCCACCTCCACTTTAAACGTATCTGTCACTTCCACTGCAGTCCTCACCAATGTCACACTACCCTTGTACATATCCTGTACCACTCTTACATACTTCTCTGCCACTCCCGACTTCCTCATACAATACCACAACTCCTCTCTAGGCACCCTGTCATATGCTTTCTCTAAGTCCACAAAGACCCAATGCAACTCCTTCTGACCTTCTCTGTATTTCTCCAACAACACTCTCAGAGCAAATATTGCATTTGTAGTGCTCTTTCCTGTCATGAAACCATACTGCTGATCACTAATCATAACCTCCCTTCTTAACCTAGCTTCCACTACTCTTTTCCATAACTTCAAGCTGTGAATGATCAATTGTATCCCTCTGTAGTTACTGCAGCTCTGCACATTGCCCTTATTCTTAAAGATAGGTACCAAAACACTTTTTCTCCACTCCTCAGGCATCCTCTGACTTTCCAAAATTTCAATAAACAATCTGGTTAAAAATTCCACTGCCATTTCTCCTAAGCACCTCCATGCTTCCACTGGTATGTCATCTGGGCCAACAGCCTTTCCATTCTTCATCCTCTTCATAGCTGTCCTTACTTCCTCCTTGCTAATTTGCTTCACTTTCTGATTCACTATCCCCACATCATCCAACCTTCTCTCTCTCTCATTCTCTTCATTCATCAGCCCTTCAAAGTACTCTTTCCATCTACTCAACACACTCTCCTTGCTTGTGAGTACGTTTCCCTCACTATCTTTTATCACCATTACCTGCTGCACATCTTTCCCAGCTCTGTCCCTCTGTCTAGCCAATTGATACAGGTCCTTTTCTCCCTCTTTAGTGTCTAATTTCTCATACAATTCTCTATATTCCTTATCCTTAGCCTTCGCCACCTCTCTCTTTGCCATGCGCCTCATCTCCTTATACTCATGTCTACTTTCTTCATCTCTTTGACAATCCCACTTCTTCTTCACCAGCCTCTTCCTCTGTATACTCTCCTGTACTTCCTCATTCCATCACCATGTCTCCTTGTCCTCCTTCCTCTGTCCAGATGTCACACCAAGCACCTTCCTAGCAGTCTCCCTTACTAGCTCTGCTGTAGTTACCCAGCTATTCGGTAACTCTTCATTGCCTCCCAGTGCCTGTCTTAACTCTTCCCTGAACTCCACCTCACAATCACCCTTTTGTAACTTCCACCATTTAATCCTTAGCACTGCTTTCACGATCCTCCTCCTCTTCTTGATCACCAACATCATCCTGCAGACCACCATTCTATGCTGGTTAACTACACTTTCCCCAGTCACCACTTTACACTCTCCAATCTCCTTCAGACTGGTCCTCCTACATAAGATATAATCCATCTGTGTGCATCTTCCTCCACTCTTGTACATTACCCTATGCTCCTCCCTCTTCTTAAAATATGTTTTCACCACAGCCATGTCCATCCTTTTTGCAAAATCCACAATCATCTGACCTTCAGCATTCCTCTCCTTAACACCATACCTACCCATCACTTCCTCATCCCCTCTGTTCACTTCACCAACATGCCCATTGAAGTCCGCTCCAATCATAGTCTCTCACCCTTGGGTACACTCACCACCACTTCATCCAACTCACTCCAAAATTTTTCTTTCTCATCCATCGCACACCCAACTTGTGGAGCATATACACTAACAACATTCATCATTACACTATCAAGTTCAAGCTTCATAAACATCACTCTATCAGACACTCTCTTCACCTCCAAAACACTCTTGGCATACTGTTCTGTTAGGATAACCCCTACCCCATTTCTTCTGCCATCCACACCATGATAGAACAATTTGAACCCGCCTCCTATACACTTGGCCTTACTTCCCTTCCATCTGGTCTCTTGCACGCACAATATATCAACCTTCCTTCTCTCCATCATATCACGAGCTCTCTCCCTATACCAGTCATACTGCCAACATTCAAAGTTCCTACCCTCAGTACTACACTCCTAACCTTCTTCCTCTCTTCCTGCCTTCGGGCATGCCTTCCCCCTCTTCTTCTTCTTCGGCCAGCAGTAGCCCAGTTGCATATACAGGTTTGTTAATCATGTAGGAAGCCCAAATATTGTTCCATTATTCTCCTCCTGTAACGTAGGATTTTATGGTGGTCAATTGTTCTGGAGCTAGAATATGCAGTCAGAAAATCTATCCATTTTGAATTGCTCCACCATATTGTTTACCCTCATTTGTGTCCACCAGACCCCTTGTTTTAATACTGTTGTGCATTGCCATGTCATTATTCTGTCTTTAGCATACAGTGTGAGCAGCTAGATTGCTCATTCACAACCATTTGCACCCACTGTATCTATGAATTGAATACATACGTGGCCAATCATCATTCACAATAGCTGACCAGGACAGAGAATGTTTGCAAGTCCCAGGCCACATGAAATTAGTAACTAGCGACTATATCTGGCACAGTATAATGAATGGATAGAACTCTAGCCTTTAGTAAATAAAGAGGAATTAATAAGTAAGCAATCTTAGAACAATGGGTTGCAAAAGTCACATTAGTAAAACTAATGGTTTAATTTAATTTATAAGTTATAAATGTGAAAGGTTACTATGATGCAAAACATATACGTCTGCATGACTGCGTGTGGTAGCAAATCATTTTGTTTGATGGTTTACTGAACAAAATCCATAGTATTAGGATAAATAAAACTGCAGGTCATAAAAATGCTTTATATAGCTGATAAGAAGAGCCTAATGTCCCAAACTACCACACTAATATTATCATAAATCTTCTGTCCACAAGTAAGATTTCATCACAGACCAACATAACTAACTTATAAGTCCTGAAATAAGATCACATTAAGATGTCTCTCCTCAGTGCCAGAAGTCTAATCTTGAGGCCCTCCTGCACTTGGAAAACAGCCATATCTGTGTAGTTACAGAAACTTGGTTTAAATGTAAACAAAGCACTCACTGTATTCAGGGTTTTGTGCTTTTCATGCCTTCAGGTCTGATGGCAATTGTGGTGAAGTCTCCATATTTGTCAAGAAACATATTACCTCTTGGCAGATTCATAGGGACCCACTAACTGAACCCATTGATCTATGTATCACTCTAGATAGAATTAATTATCTACTAGTAGCTTGTTGAAGAACATCTTTTTTTGTCCACTTATGATCATTTAAGATTCCTCAGTGTTCTAAATTAACTCCTTATTTGCAAAAATTCCCTTATTTGGGGTTATTTTTAAATACCTTTCAATAAACTGTGACACCTATACCTTCAATGTAGAATATACCCAACAATTACTAGACTTAATAAACAAAACTTCCCATGAGCAGTTGGTAAATAAACCTACCAGAGGACACAGCATTCTTGGCTTATACTCCTCAGGTATCTCCTTTCTCACTGAAACCTGTCTATAAACTTTTTACTTCTCCTTTAAACTCCCAAATGCTCCTACAACAAACCCCACTGAATGTAAAGGAATACAAATATTCTGCCCCAACCTACCCTGTGATTAAATATCAACATTCACTTACGACTGCATCTCTCCTGACCTTAATATAAAAGCAATATTCACTAAGGAATTCCACACCCATTTAGAAAAATGTATAGACATAGCAGTCCGTAGCAGAGCTAAGTATCACAGGAAATTCGAAAACATACTACCTTGATAATCTACCACCACAAATAAACTATACAACAAAAGAAAATGACTCCTTAAATTATTTATTAGATTCAAAAACCTCTCTTCTCAAGGATAATATCAAAAGCATTACAAAAAAATGTCATATCCACTAAAGGAGCAAATGAACTTAGACTGGCTACTGAATCCAATGATAATTATGAATGCTTTTTAAGATATATTAGAAGAATAAGAAAAATACCCCACATTACTCAGAACTTAATCATACTGACTTTTCCTATTCAGACCAAATAGACATTGACAAGTGGAGCTGAGGGAGAGAAATGATTGCCTACTGACACACCTGCAGCTTAGCTGAATTTAAGTGGTTTAGTTTGTTGTTAGGTTCACCTTTTTGAATTGATCAGGGCACTTTATTTAATGTCTGGGATTGGGTAATGTCAGGGGGATTGTGCATATGTTGGAACTGTGTTCAAGCAAGCTATCTTGTGCAAATTTGTTTTTGTATTTTGTATTTGTATTTGTATTTTCACTCTTAGATTTTTTTGGACTAATCCTGAATGGTTCCATTGAATTCGCTGAGAAGAATGTTTGCCAGTTTACTCTTTATGCAATGTCCATTTCCTTATAAACTCCCCTCCAATCAGTATTTACTTCTTTATGCCAATCTATGTAGGCACACTAGCACTCACTAGACAATCATTTCTTTTCCCCTAGCTATATTCCATTTCCACCTATTTTTCTCCAGTACAATCAAACCCTCTATCAGCCAATCCAGATATATACTTTACTTATAGGTTATTCCCTAGCCAATCCTCTACTCTCTTTACTTCATTTCCCCTCCCTTGGCATGCAGGATTAGTATATATGCATGCACAAAATAGACCTCATGAGGCCCTACATTTAGGGAGAAAGTCAGTGTGTTATATTGGCATTTTCCAAATTGAGCTTTGGTGCAAAGTATGCTTCAATTAGTAAGCCTTTTATTTACCAGTTAAACTTATTTGGGGCTCCCAAAATTGCACCATTAAGGTTTATTGGAATTATATAATTATATTTGTGTGTGTGTGTGTGTGTGTGTGTGTGAGTGTGTGTGTGCGTGTGTGTGCGTGTGTGTGTGTGTGTGTGTGTGTGTGTGTGTGTGTGTGTGTGTGTGTGCACAATAAGTGTATATATACATACATACAATATATAGGAATGATATACCAAGTAAGCCAAAAGTAAAAGGTTATTAAACTTAGATATATGGCCTGGTTGATTCAGATGCATCCTGCAACATGATGTGTGAATAGTATTTCCCAAAAATCTACATGCAGTGCTATGTCTCAGACCTGTGCTGAACAAGGTACTTGCTCATGACTTAAGTGCTCCTACACTAGCTTTAGGACACTTGGCATCCAGAGTTAAAACATAATTAAAGTAGTATAGCACAATTTCATCTGCTGAAAGTTTTGGTTCATTATTAATGAGGCATCAACAGCAAAGTAAGTAGAAGCATCCAGATATTGAATGAAGTCAATATAAAAAAGGTTAGTAATAAATAATGTGATGAAAGGCTACAAAGACTTATTGATAAGACTGAGAAAAATTTAAAAACTTCCTTTTAAAGTTATGTATAGTGTCCAATTCCAAAAAACCTGCTCTCAGTGTAAGTGACCACTAACAATGAGAGCAGGTGTTTTGGAATTTGTCCACCCGTGTAAGCCTGTTTATAGATAGTAAGTAAAAAACCAACCCAGCTCCAGGAAAACTTAAAACTTTAATGGACCGAACACTCGAAACAACAATGAATAAAAACAGTAATAAAAAGTACTGTCACTAAGCGCTTTCACCCGTTATAGCAGTTGGGCATCATCAGAGTAACAGAACCTGTCTAAAGCTTCAGCTTTTAAATAACTCAAGAACACGCGCCCCCTAATTAAGACCACTCGGAACTCTACCACAATCAATGAATTATTATGTTTATAAATGCATAAATAAGTGTAAAATAAATTAGATGTAATTAAATAGTTACTTCTAGATATGTTTATGTTAAAAAAATACATAAATAAGTCACCATTATAACTTGTATACAAACGTGTATAAAAATGTATGAAAATATATATAGATCAATTAGTAACAGCAAGAAAAAATGTTGCCTACTATGTTGGTTTAAAAATGTGTATCCCTTTGTAAATTGGAATTAAAAATGTTAACAACATTAACGAGCAAAAACTTCCTTACGATGTCAAGCAATCTGAGCCCCTTACATCTCAATAACAGTGTAGTTAGATGGTGCAAATACACCAGAGCTATCTCAAAATAAAGTACTAAACGTTGTTTATAACATGTGTAAACTATAAGTTAATAAATCACTGTACCAATTGTCAATTTATATACAAAATACCTGTGTTTTAGAATGCTAGACAGTGAGATGTGGTCATTAATTCCTGGTGACTTAGATGCATCTCACCTAAGCTGGCACAAACATTCTTTGACTTCCAGTAAAGTCTTGTTGTCACCACCTCTGTCATTAAATGGAATTCTATCCACCACAAAAAATAAAAATTTTTTAAACTTGATACAATTCTGACTGTGTGTGTATATATATATATATATATATATATATATATATATATAGGGCATTAGATGTTTTCTTGTTCCTAATGTCCCTTGCATGTTCCAAAATTCTAAGCCTTAATTTCCTGATGGTTTTCCCTACATAAAATGTGGGACAACTGAGGCATGTAGCAATGTACACCACCATCTTGGTGTTGCAGTTACAATACCCTGGACATCTGATGGTCCTATTAAAATTCTGGACTACTACATAAGGGCCATTGTTGATGTATTTGTAAGTGCTGCATAGGCCACATTTACTCATTCTAGAATTCTTGTAAGTCTCTAGATTAGATTCCATTTCCATCATTTCTTTAAGGTTCATACCCCTACTATAAGTGAAAACTGGTGTTTTGCCAACTACACTTGTTATGTCATTGTTAAAAACGCTTCACCACGTGTCAATAATAATGTTCTTAATTTGTCCAGCAACTTCATTGTAAGGTAAAATCATAGCCCATCTCATGTTGTGAGCATTTGTTTTGTCAATGTGAGTGGTGTGTTCACTAAATTCTTTAACCAAACCTCCTTTGAGTATAGGTTTGAAGACAGTGTGTCTTTTCACCTCTATCTCACATCTTGTGTTCATCAAAATGTCATAGGGGTAACCTCTCTCAGTAAACATGTCTATCAATTTTGATAGTTCGGTTTTTAAACGGTCATCCTCACTAATGAGTCTAGAAAGTCTAATCATTTGTCCTTTGACTATATTCCTTTTTTGAAAAAAAGGATGGCAACTTTGAAAATTCAAAAAAGAATTAGAATATGTCTTTTTGCGATATATACACATTTTTAAACCATCATAGTAGGCAACAATTTTTCTTGCTGTTACTAATTGATCTATATATATTTTCATACATTTTTATACACATTTGTATGCAAGTTATAATGGTGACTTATTTATGTATTTTTTAACATAAACATATCTAGAAGTAACTATTCAATTACATCTAATTTATTTTACATTTATTTATGCATTTATAAACATAATAATTCATTGATTGTGTAGAGTTCCGATTGGTCTTAATTAGGGGGGAGTGTGTTCTTGAGTTATTTAAAAGCTGAAGCTTTAGACAGGTTCTGTTACTCTGATGATGCCCAACTGCTATAACGGGTGAAAGCGCTTAGTGACAATACTTTTTATTATTGTTTTTATTCATTGTTGTTTCGAGTGTTCGATCCATTAAAGTTTTATATCTATAAAATTGTTAAAAAAACAAAAAAATATCATGAAAAATCATATTGGGATTATTATACTTTAATAAACAACCATCCACCAATCGAAGAGGAAAAAAGTAATAGTCTAAAATCTTCCAAATTTTCTACATTATCAAAATACTGGCAATTTTTCACTTAGAGATATCTACACAGAAGTTTCTATATACCACATAGGCTAGCCAAAATATATTCTACTGAAGATCAATGTTGGAGATGCCATATCAAGATAAAATCAGATTGGTAGCATGTTTTTTATGAATGTATATGTCTCAATATGTACTGGAAGTCTATTAACTATTTTTTTGCAGACTGTTTATAATGATAATTTTCAATTAACAAAGTCTTTAATTTTATTCAACTCTCCTATTCCAAACTGTGTACCAAAAAAAGACACTAAAATCCTAAGGTCACTATTGGCAATTTCACGTAAAATCATAACTATACACTGGAAAAATGAGGCTTCTCCTACGTTCAAGGAATTTAAGAATTTAACATCAACAGTTGCTCATATGAAAATATTAACAGTGAAGAACAGAACTAAGAGATCTACTTCTTATTATTACTCTTGGATGAAAGTACTGGAAATACTCGAAAAGACTGACGAAGATATATCATCTTATGTTTCTAACTTTATATAATATAGAATTTCAATGTTATTTGCATAGACACCAATGTAAATAGTTATATAATGGTTGGAAGTTAGTAATGTTTTAGAATTGTAAATATGTTATTTATCTTTATTTCATGTAATGTTTCTTAAGACATCTTATTTGAAATAATAAAAAAAAATTAGTGAAAAAGTTGAAGTGGATGTCAGGGGTGGACCATGGAAGACAATGTTAGAATATAGGGAGTTATCTGGTAGATTAGCCTCGACTCAGGGAGACCACCCGGCTTAAATGACAATATTAGCTTAGTTCCTGTTCTTAAGATGAAAGCAGCAAAATTATAAAAGTACATAAGGTTATTTAAGTTTTCTTTTCTAGGTTTAAACCCTTTTAGTGTTCACCAAAACTCCTACTGAGTCATACAACTGAGGCTTGAGATCACACACACCTATTTTTTCTTTTAAAGAAAACACAGAATATTTTTTTAGATAGAATTAGTTGTTTTGTCAGCATTTAAGTTATACATTTTATTTGTTGTAATTAATGTTTATGCCTTTTATATACTGTTTTTTATGGGGGGGTTATAATGTTTTATATTTAGATTTTAATGTATGGGATTTTAGAAATGACATGTACAATTAATGTCATGTTCGTATTGATTAATTTTGACTGACCATTCAGTTTCTGTTTTTATCTGATGAAGTCTGGGGAGACTAGATGACAATGCTGTGACTGTATTAAGCATTAATACTATTTTTCTTGCCATTAGAATAAATAAAGTGGTGTTTGGATACTTGGTCATTTTGCCTGCTCTCAAGCATTAACCCATCTCTTCGAAATATTTATTTTTGCTATGGCCAGGATATTCAATAAGAGGTAATCATTTTCAGAATTAATTTGAAGATTCTCTGGAATGTTAAATAATATTGTTGAGTTGCTTAATACAAAATTGTCTGACTACAAGCCCTGAAAAAACTTGATATCTTCTTACAGTATTCAGATAAAAGTGAACATTCATAAAACATATATGCCTAGTTGGCCTTACAAACTATTTACATCTCCAACAATGGACAGTTTTATCACAAGTAAATTTTGAAAGTTTATGAGGTGTTATGAAAGCTCTATGTAAAAATGTGTCAAAATTGTACCACTGAGGTAGTTGCTACTGATTTTAACAAGTAGATTTTGTTCTTTTCAGCCAGCTATGCAGGTTCATCCAAGGTAATACATTTTCAAAATTGGTTATTTAGATTATTATTATAAAAAGGCTAATATTCTATATAGATTAGAAATTACATTTCTTGGATTACTGTCATCATATAAAATGCCATAAAAATATAAAATTAATTTAGGGGTTCTTTATAAAAGGATTGTCATAAAGTTAAAAGCTTGCTTTCTGTATGGGTTCTAATGCCCTGCAGAATGAACCAGTCATTGTCTTCTAGACTAGAATCTAATATTAATGAATGGATTGATTTAATTTCCACACTTCTAAGACAATTAAACCAAAGAAAAACTTTATTATTTTTCCATTGAAGAAATTTCTCACAATGGATTCATTCCACATATTCTTTGGTTATAACAAAAGGAATTAGAGTACCAAACTACAACTTCATTTCTGGATTGACAATAATAAAAGGGTCGATATCACATAGCCGAAGTTCCATAACTCTGAACACCTAATGGTCGAACCATTATGTTCAAAGTTACAAAACTTCGACTACGGGGAAAAAATGGACAACAAAATAAATTGTTGTAAGCAGGTGGGCAAGCCCCCCTACACTCCCCACATGGGAGGCTGTGCCCCCCACACACCCCTACTTAAATATACCAACTCCGAGATTGCACCACATTGAACAAAATGGAAACCTCCGCTTATGGAGGTTTCCATTCAAAAGCTCGAACTTTTACAACTTTGAACTTATGGTCTCGACTATATGTGGTTCTAACTTGTAAAAGTTTGACTACATGATAGGAACCCCAATAAAAGCTTTGGACTTTTTTTTTAGAATTACATTAATATATATAGATTAGGTGGGGGAATAAATGTTGCAATGTATGGAGTTGCAAACAAACAACCATAAAGTGTTATTTAATAATTCTAAAGAGAAAGCATCAGATTTAATTTTTTGAGCATTAAAAAAGGTGAAATGCAAAGACTTCCAATTACAGATGTAATTAGGATCAATCCGTTCCACAATAACTGTAAGCTTTGCCACTTTAGCATAAAGTTCTACATCTAGGAAATTGATTCATCCTAAATTCCATGGTCTAGTGTGGTGAAGATGGCCTATTCTGGGGTTTTGGAGATACCAAAAAACTTTAAAAGTAACTTTTTAAAATTTTAATGTCATCTTTTTTTAGGTGGAAGTGCTAAGGATTGTATTATATAAAAGATCTTTGGAAATAAAACCATTTTGATTAACTGTAGCCTGTCTTTATAGGAGATTATCAATTTGTTCCGTCTAAGTATCACAGTGGATAAATCCTGAAATATTTTCTTATAATTAGTATTTTTAGTAGCTATGAAAAGAGGATTAGTAATGGTGAGATCTGATATGATGCAATATTTTTGCAAAGGAGAAAGCTAAATTAATCAACACAAAAAAGGCAGCCCCAAAAATATTTGAAGAGAAATACAAGGAAAAGCATCCAGATATGGAAAACAAATCACAATAAAAAAATACGATCACAAAGAGGGAATGCAGAACAGAAGATTAGTAAAGTAGATGTTAAAAAACAGAAGATGAAGTTATGGAATATTTATGAAGTGAAGGATTTAGTGCAGAAAGTCTAACACAGGTTATATCTCAGCATGACAAAACAACAAGTCCCCAAAATAAGGAGAAAAAGGAGGAGCAGGAGACATCTGAAGAAGAAATATGGACTTAGGAAGAAAAATAGATCTAATATGGTGCAAAATTTATGCAAAGGAGAAAGCAAAATCAATACAAAAAGAGCAGCAACAATGATACTTAAGGAGAAATACAGGCAAATGCAACTGGACATGGACAATTTTACAATACAAAAAAAATTAAGAATACAAGGAGGAAAAGTAGAAAAGAGAGTTAGTAATGGAGAAGTTAAAGAAATAGAAAATGAGGTTATGGATTACCTGTGAAGTCAAGGATTTAGTGCAGGAAATCTAACTCTGATAAGACCACAGCAGGATATAGCAATGGATTCCCAAATTATGGACAAACCAGTGGAGCCAGAAACATCTGATCAGTTGCCATATGAAGATTCTTTGGAGCCTTCCATAGGTAAGCAGTACAAATGTTCATTTGGAGTTGCACAGCAAGGGAATGAACAGGAAACTGTGGCAACTCCAATGCAGTCAATGTTGTGGAGTGATAGGCCCAGTGAGTTCCCGTATGAAAAAGCAACGGATGGCACAGAATGAAACTGAAGAAAATGTGGCACAGGAAGATGCTCTGGAACTAAATTTCTGTAGAATACCTGCAGGAAATGGAGAAAAAAGACAGTGCCTTCAGTTTAGAAGAACATGATCTAAGAGAAGAATTGCTTGAGTTAATAGAGATGGACAGATATATTAAGATCAATAAAAGAAATAGACTACAGAAAGTCAATAAAACCCAAAAGTTAAAAGTTTGATAAAACAAATGACCACAGTAATTAGGACTGTTCATAGAAAGTCATTCAATATAACAGACATAAGCAGAATATATTACTGTGCAGCTAAATTGATAACAGATAAAGTCCTACCACAAAAGCACAGGGCAGTAAGGGAAAGGAAGGGGAGAAATCAAATGCCATCATGGAAGTATAGAATAGAGAAAACTATAAAGCAAGTAAGACAATAAATGTTACTGTTAGAAGAGCATAGAAGAGGGAACAGATCAACAAAAATACTCAGAAAGATAGATGTGATAAAAACAATGCATAATATCAGAGCAGATCAGGATCTATTGTGCACTATCACAAATAAAAACTAAAAATATCAGCACAGACAGAAAAACTTAGAAGATATGCAGATAAATATATAGAAAAAAGTACAAAATAAGCAGTTTATTGATGACCCAAATACATTTTATAGAGAATTGGGAAACAAGACAAAATGATTTGAAACACCACCAAAAAAAGAAGAAATAGATATATTTTGGAGAAATATCTATGAAGATCCTGTGGAACATGACAAAGATGCTGAATGGATAGAAAAAGTAAATAAAGAATAAAAAATTCAAATGTACAGTATATAAAATGGGATGCAGCATCAGCCAGAGAAATTGAAACAAAGTTAAGAAAAGCTCCAAACTGGAAAACCCCAGGCACAGATGCAGTACCTAACTTCTGGCTAAAAGTATTAACATCTTTACATGAAGATTTAGCCATGAGTAAGAGCCTGACTAACAACAGGAAAAATAATACTCCTACTTAAGAGCAAACCTGCAAGCTATCCTAAAAACTATAGATGCCTTCCAATGACATCTAAACTATACATCATAAATGATGCTGACAGAGTTTATAGTCATTTAGAAGAAAATTCAATCATGGCAATAGAACAAAAGGGTACCAAAAGAAAGTCATATGGAACAAAGGATCATTTGTTACTAAAGTCAGAATGGAGAACTGTAAAAATGGGAAGAATCTAAGTATGGCATGGATAGACTACAAAAAAGCATTTGACAGTATCCCACATTCATGGATAAAAGAGTACTTAAAACTGTATAAGATACACCCTACACTGATCAATTATATTACAGCGAGCATGAAACAGTGGCAAACCACTTTGTAGTTAATCCATGATAAAGGACAAATTGTTATTCCAGGGATAGAAATTCAAGGAAGGATATTCCAGGGTGACTGTTTGTTACCACTGCTGTTTTGTCTTGCCCTTAACCCATTAAGCTGTCAATTTAACAGATTGGGTCATAGCTACAGCCTGGCTCCCAGAAAACAACGAAGTGTAAAGACTTCTCATCTTCTTTTTGTGGATGATTTAAAACTGTATAGTTCATCAGATGAGGAACTGAAAGTACAATTGCAAGTGGTCAAAACTTTTTCAGATGATATAAGAATGTCATTTGGTCTTGATAAATGTGAAAAATGACCTTTAAAGCAAAAAAGCTGCAGCACCAAGAAAACATCAGGCTGGGCATCAGGCTGGGATAGGAATGTGATATAAAAGAATTTGAGCAAGAGGGAGTGTATACATATTTGGGAATTGATGAAGAATCAACAATAAAACATAAATAAAACTTAGTAAGGAACATTTTAGAAGACTAAAATTAATACTGAAGGCAGCATTGACATCTAGAAACAAAGTCCATACTATAAACCAGTTTGATCTTCCTGTCCTAGCTTACAGTTTTGGTGTGATTGACTGGCCCCAAAAGGTGTTGAATCGGTTGGACAGGAAAACAAGAAGGATGCTTCATGCTTATCAAATGATTTATAAAAATCAGTGCACACCAAGACTATATATTCCCCATTCTGAAGGAGGTACGGGCCTCCTTGAAATTGATTACATGTATAGATCTGCAATCATAGGACTGCATACACATCTGCTGACCTCACAAGACACGAACGCAGTGAAAGTTTTAAAAACTGAGAGGAATAAATCAAAGGTGACTTCCCTGCTTAGTTTAGCAGAAGTATATTGTTGTTAAGTGGGAATGGAAATCGAACCAGAAGTATTTAAAAATCAGGCAGCAACTGAATGTGCCAAAAAACAAAATAAAGAATATAAGGTGAAGGATCAGATGAGAAGGCAAGAAATGTCAAAAAATGCATAAATATAGTTGCAAGTATAGAAAACTCTTGGGACAACCTCATGTTGATCAGGATCAAATGCAGGAATGGTTAAGTAGAAGTGAATTTAAACCAAAAGATAAAAGGTTAATATTAGTGGCCCTGGATAGTGGACTGCTTACATGTTGGTTTACAAAGTCCATTGGACATGTGGGAGAAACAGACAAATGTAGGTTTTGTAAAACAGAATTGCAAACAGCTGCATATTTGGCTGTTGGTTGTGACATACTAATGGCAGAAGGACTGTATACTGAAAGGCATAATAACGTGGCAAGACTGTTGCACTGGAGGATTGTGCAAACATTATAATATTGAAATAGTTGAAAAAAAATTGGAAACACAAGCCTCAAAGCATTATAGAAAATTATGAAGTTTATATCACATGGGATAACCCATTACCAACAGTTCAAAAATAGATGTGAGGAAACCAGATATAGTGGCCCATGAAAAGAAGACAAAAGTAGTATTGATCAATGAAATCGCCACATCCAGTGACTACAGTGCCTTAAGTACAGAGAGACACAAAGTCATAAAATACCAGGATTTGCAGGCAGAAATGAGGGTATGGAAGAAGGATATCGAGACAATTCCAATAACAGTAGAAGCAATGGGTCTTATAAAAAAGAATTTACAATCCTACTTAGATATGTTACTGATACATGTAACTCTGTATGAATTGCAGAAGGAGTCAGTACTGGGCACACTGCGTGTGCTGCAAAGAGCACTTCTGGCTAACATCAAAGATTGAAACAATTCTAATTTGATGAACTTTAATCATACTTTGACTTAGGAATGGGGTCTATTCCTGTCATGGTAATAGAAACCCAAAAGACTTGGAGAAATTAAAAAGTGACAATGGGAAGGATCACATACATATGACATACTATAAAATATAATTGGCATACCATATAGTGTAAACCATATGCCAGTCATACTCACCTTGCCATACTATCCTGTGGCAGCCCACCTTGTTCAGCTGTTTCTCATCATGTGCTGTAAGATGAAGGTGAACATCAGTACTCTGTGAAAGGTAAAGGATGAAGAAGTCAGAACGAGGCAGGACTGTCAATATTCTAAATAATGTGAAGTACTGATACTACTGCTGACTATTCTTATGCAATGGCTGCAACAGATGTACTGGTGCAATAACAGCAATGTGTATTAGACTATGTGATGATTGCAACAGATGGTGCAATAACAATAGCGTGTATTAAACTATGCGATGACTGCAACAGATATACTAGTGCAATAACAATATCATGTATTAAACTATATGATGACTGCAACAGATATACTGGTGCAATAAAAACAACATGTATTAAACTATGTGATGATTGCAACAGATGGTGCAATAACAATAGCGTGTATTAAACTATATGATAACTGCAACAGATATACTGGTGCAATAAAAACAACATGTATTAAACTATGTGATAATTGCAACAGATGGTGCAATAACAATAGCGTGTATTAAACTATATGATGACTGCAACAGATATACTGGTGTAATAACAACAACATGTATTAAGCTATGTGATGATTGCAACAGATGGTACAATAACAATAGTGTGTATTAAACTATGCGATGACTGCAACAGATATACTGGTGCAATAACAATATCATGTATTAAACTATATGATGACTGCAACAGATTCATAGGTTCATAGGTCCATAGGTAGGTACTAGGCTATCGGCCCGAGGGCCTACATAAGCCTAGCCAACAAGATTCCCTGGCTTACGCCACCCAAGAAAGTTATTTTCCTGTGCCACTGTCGAGCAGAGACACAGAAGTGATCCCTGGGGTGTATTTCCTATTTCCCATCCACTCATCAAGATTTTTCTTGAAGAGTGCTAATGAAGAACTTTGCTTGACATAGATGGGTAGCCTTTTCCAGAGTATGGGAAGTCTCTGGGACAGGAATCTATCCCTCCAGCATGTCCTGTTTATTGTGGTGACAAGGTTTAGGTCCCTAGAGTGTGTAGCTCGGAGGGATTGGGATTTCTTTAGCTGTAGCATGTCCAACAGCTCTGGGTTTGACATAGCTTTATATGTTAGGCAGAGATCACCTCAGAGTAGGCGATATGCTACGGAGTAAAGCTGGAGTTTTTTTAAGACGGTCAGTATAGGGCATCTGTTTGAGGCCAGTAATCCTCTTTGTGAGGTACTTCTGTGGCCTTTCCAGCTGCTGCAGATGTCTTGTGAGTACATTCCAAAAGGGGCGTTGTACTCTATAATGGGTCTAATGAGTGTTGAGTAGAGGGGAACAATTACCTCTTTTTTCCTGGATGAGAACCCTTTTATGATGAGGTGTGCCACATAGAAGGACTTCCTGACTACTGTGGCAATGTGACTATCAAAGGACAGACTACTGTTCACCTGTGTTCCGAGGTCTCTTATTACACATTCAGTGTTAAGTAGACTGCTGTCTATGTAGTAGTTCATGGGTACAGAGCTTTTACCAAAGGAGATGACAATGCACTTTTTGGCATTGAGCTTGAGGCCATGGCTCTGGCACCAGGCATCTGTCTCAGCAAGACCCTTCTGTAGGATTTCCACATCATTTGGGGACTCGACTATGGCTCCTAATTTGCAGTCATCTGCAAACTTCATTAGCCAGAGGCCTTCTGTGTTAGCCTATACTTCAGAGAAGTAGAAACCAAACAGGGGAGGTCCCAGGACTGAACCCTGTGGTACTCCACTTATCACTGGTTTGACATCAGATTTGGAGTGTGCAACTTTTACAGTGTGGGTTCTGTCAGTGAGCCATTTGGCAACCCATCTTATGACGTAGGGATTTATACCTAGTTTAGTGAGTTTAGCTATAATTCCAGAATGGGGGATGCTGTTGAAAGCCTTGGCAAGGTCAAGATAGGCTGTGTGAACCACCTTACCCTCATGTACAGCTTTGGTGACTGCCTCAAAGAAGTCGATCAGATTCAGGGGCATGATCTGCCTTTCACAAACCCAAAATGGGTGGGATCCAGAGTTTGGAGGTTACCAATGTATTTGTTTATGGGTTCCATGATGATATGTTCCATGGCCTTGCAGACCAGGCTTGTCAGGCTAATAGGGCAATAGTTCCAGGGATCAGTGGTGGCTCCCCCTTTGTGGAGTGGGATAACTGTTGCTGTATACCATTCAGTGGACACAAAGCCTGATGTAAGGCTATGACTGAACATGGTGCTTAGGTGGGGAGACAGTTTGTTCTGAAGTTCGTGTAAAATGCAGTCTGGGATGTTGTCCGGTCACATGGATGCTGTGTTTTTGGCTTTAGAGAGTGCAGCTTTTACCTGCCTAGTTGTGATTACAGAGACTCTGCATTCTTCCTGTATAGATATGGGCCCTTTAGGGGGGTAAAGTTAGCACTGAACCTATCTGCAAGGATGTTGGCAATATCAGTTGGTTCTGTAATTTTTGTGCCGTTGTGCTATAACTCAGAGCAGATCTGGGTGTTGCCATTGAGATTCTTGACATAGCTATAGAATGCTTTGTGGTTGTCCTTAGAATCAGTGCCGATTTTGTTTTCATAGCTAGTTTTGGAGGATCTTATAAGAGATCTCAGCTTCTTACTGAGGCTGACCAGGGAGCTCCTCCACTCATGGGATTTTACTCTCTTTTCCAACAATTTCTTCCTTCTGTTGTACAGTTTGTTTATGGCAGGGGACCACCAGATTGGCTTCCTTTATTTGGATGAAAGCATCTTGGTTCTGTTTGGGATAGCATGATCCATGCACTCGTGTAAGTACTTATAGAGTGCATTTGTGTATGATTCAGCAGTTGTAACTGTATTGTCCATCTGCATGGGTGTCATGAAGTTCACCACTTCTGTCTTAAGAAGCATGAAGTTGGCTTTGGAGAAATTTTGTACAGTGGTTTCTTTAATGGGGGGTGGGGGCAGGATGTGGATATCAAGGGTGATTAGCTTATGGTCAGATCGGACCAACGAGGAGTTGACTTCAGGTGTGGAACACCGGTCACTCATGTTGGTAATGACTAGGTCTAGGATATTGTTGCCCCTGGTGGGGTTGTGAATAAGGTGATCTAGGGCATTGGAGTTTATGAATTCCAGAAAGCGTTGTGTGAAGGAGTTGATACATGAGTAGTTTTCCCAGTTAATGGTGGGGTAGTTGAAATCACCCATTATTAGGGTGTTTGGTTTAACCCTAATATTTTCCAGTACATCAAGAAAAGAGGAGTGGGAATCCTGGGGCATGGTGGGGGATCTGTAGCAAGCTACAATTTGGATTGCAGTTTTGTCCAGAGTTAGTTGCACTTGGATAACCTCAGATGCATTATGCTGAGCAACTAGCCTGGAGGTGTGGATATCCTTAATGAATATGGACACACCTCTGCCTTTGGTGTTCCAGTCCAGGTTATATGGTTGAAAAGTGTGGTATGAGTTATAGCCTGGTAGTGCAGGGGTGCTCTCTAGAGCCTTGAACCAGGTCTCAGTCACTGCACAGATATCGATGTTCTCCATTTTAAGGAGTGCCTTGAGTGAGTGCATTTTGAGATTTAGACTTCTAGCATTGAGTAGCATTACCCTCAGTTTTTGCTTGCCTGTTCCTGTTACAGTGGTGAATTTGTCATTTGAACCTTGCCTACAAAAGGCACTATAGGGGCGGTAAGAGCCTTAGCCAGTATCCGGAATCCAAGGGGCGACAGGTGCAGGCCATCTCTGGCAAAGCATCGTTGTCTGTCGGCCATGTCATCCCAGGCAGACAGATACTGGATCCCCTTAGAATGACACCAGAAGCTTAGCCAATTGTTGAAGTCAGTCATTTTGTCCTTGTACTGCAGTATCATTCTGGGCGATGGCAGAATGCTACTCAGGGCTAGGGTCATACCTGCCTGGGCTACAAGATCAGATAGCTCTTCCATGTCTCTTTTCATGTAATCCAGGGAGGTACGTCTCAGGTCATTCACACCAACATGGACAATGACAGAGTCATATTTGTACTTGTTTTGGAATGACCTGAGTGCGTGGGTTATGTGGCGGATCCTGGCACCCAACAGGCAGCTGACAGTAACCTTCTCCTTGTTTAGCCTGGTGAGTGGGACATCAGTGTGCCTGACTATAGAGTCACCTATGACTAGTGTGTTGGATACGTTGCTTTGCCTTATTGGCTGTGGTTGAGTGGCACAGTGAGTCTGTGGGCTATGTGTCATTTGGGTTGTGTTGGGGGGTGGAAGTTGCTTGTGTTTCTGCTTTGGAGGTCTCTGTTGCTTGGGCAGATTATTATTCAGAGCCTCCGCAAATGTTTTTGTGTTTCTATGTGTGGATTTTGGTGGTGTAGATTTAGTGAGAGCATGTGATGTGTGGTGTGGTACAACTGTTTACCTTCTCCTCTTGAATGTCAAGTTCAGTCTTGGTTGGAGAGATCTTTACCTTCAGTTTGGCAAGATAAGTGCATCTCTCACAAGTTCTATTGTTGGGTGGTAGAAGGAGAATGTTGTCTTTGTACATGAGGCAATTTCTACATTGCCCCAAAATGCCCAGATTCATCAGCTAGGCAGGAGAGAACACTGGGAGCTGACCCTTGGACATGCCTGAATAAAAAACTATTTTCCTCTAGATAAGTGAGAAAAGTGAATACAAGAGCTGTTTTTCTCTAAGCAAGTGAGGAAAGTAAGTGCAAAAAACTGTTTTCCTCTAGGTAATGAGGAAGGTTGAGTACTATAGTAATTAGTAGCTTATTTAGTGCTTACAACAAGTTCTGAACAAGTACTGAGCACGAATAAGCTAATTCAAGTGCTAAAACTAAGAACCTGTATCTGCACTAGACTAGTTACAGGAAAGAAACAAGTGCAAATGCGGGCTTTCAAATCAGAAAGTTAAGAGAGATGGAAAAGATTGCCCAGATGGCCAATAACTACAATTTCTGGGCCAGAACCACTCTTTATGTGGTAGGCAGGTTACCTAGTGCTTACCACTCCCACTGACAAGCTAGAAGGTTTCCCTCCAACACAGAAAGGCTTGGGGGGCTCAGAAGCTTACATACAGTCCTGGATACAGCAAATCTGTATCTGGACTACACTAGTTACAGGAAAGGTAGGAAACAGGCTATTATACTGGTGCAATAACAACAACATGTATTAAACTATGTGATGATTGCAACAGATGGTGCAATAACAACAACATGTATTAAACTATGTGATGATTGCAACAGATGGTGCAATAACAATATCATGTATTAAACTATGCAATGACTGCAACAGATATACTGGTACAATAACAGTAAAATATATTAAACTATGTGATGATTGCAACAGATGGTGCAATTATAATATCATGTTTTAAACTATGCAATGACTGCAACAGATGTACTGGCGCAATAACAATAGCATGTATTAAACAGTTTTTGGCCAAGTGTTGCATATTCCTAACCTGCTCCATGCAATATATGCCACAAGTACAAATATATCGACATATAGCCATACCCTTCATACTGAGTCAGGTAAAACAGCCTCTGAGAGTACATGTGTTACTTGGATTCAGTGACACACAGACTGCAAATACACTTAAATAATATATACCGTGTGCAAAAAAGTTGCAGATTGGATTCTACAACACATACAGAGAGCACCTGATACATAAATTCCCTGTTGACTGTCTCTTCTGAGAATGTAATTACTTGACTGCCAGGCATGCAGACAGTATGAAAAATGCATTTAATAATTACTTATAGTACATCTCTGTGTGCTGTTATTGAACCTCTTCTTCATGCTAATAGTAGAGGTTGGGGGGCATTGTCTGAGGTTATCATAATAGTGCCTACAGCGCTGTGTGAACCACAAGATGTAGCCCATGATACTATCTGGCCCAGATCATATCAAGCATCCACATTTTTAAAGTGGTCATCATACATACGCATAAGTCTGCTCTGATAGTCCCTCAGCAGGAAATAAAGAAAGATCTTTGTTCTCTAGACACCAGGCAAGAGACCTTCTTCACGTACAGCTATGCAACTTAGGTCAATGTACAACACTCACTCTGCAACTCCAGTAAGATGGTGGGCAAAGGCATGCATTACCACATGTTTCTGAATTGCAAATATTGGTGGTGAGCAATGCAGTCATGCAGTATGTAGCCAAATATTGGTGTCTTGTACACACATTTTGATATGTCACCACTTGACGTGCATCACACATAAACTACATATAAACATTCTAGTGCACAAAGCCATGATTAGCTATTCAAAGACATCCATACTACAAGCACAGAGTTGATTACAGGACATGCAAACATTATATAATTTGGAAATGTATTTGTCTTTTATTTGCTTTTTAGTGTAAAACATGAAGTAATGTATACTGATGTTAGAAAGCTATTTGCTATGCTATTATATCTGGGTTTGGCTGGTAAGGTATATATTTTTAGTTTTGACTATTGCACTCACGCATCAGAATCAAATAGTATACTAGCCAGCTTTGTCAGTTATATTCATATGGTCAGCAATAGTTTATTTTGTCTGGCTACACTAGAGCCTGAAATATCATATGCAGCTTCAATTTGCTCTATTTTATAAATACAGAGAAAGTTGCACTTTTCACCACATAAATATATACCTAAGCTGTTCTGAAACATGCTGCATACACAAATATTTGCCTACATCCTAGATCATCCCCACAATGGCTTGTAGCTGATTGAAGAATGATGGGTCTAACAATGTACTGTTAACAATACCAGCAGTGGAATAGAGGCAAAGGTTGATAAGTAGCTCTTACTAGGTATATGGAAGTGGGCCCTCATTTTCAAAGGAAACCAAAGCAGCTGAATTTTTGCCTACAAGACCTACTAATGTTCTGGATAAGACCTCTCCAATGTTTATGTTATTTAGATGTTCATTTCTGACTACCATATGGGCAGAAATACCTCTGGCTTTATTTAACGGTTAGTCAACAACATGGTCTACAATTCTGTTTCCTTTTACCAGCTGTAATGCTCAGATCCAATCACGTGCCAGACATATACAGTGTTTATACACGCTGACGTTATCATGCAGCATATCTTGCTTGATCATTTTAAAAGCTTGCCTCAGTCATGACTTAGTATGCTGTGGCACAGTAAGGCTGCAGGGCCTTCATACTGTGAATGTGTGATTATGCAAAACAGATGTAGCATCACTAGATGAGTCAAGGCCGGGGAAGCATGCCTTTAGCACACCAAAGACACATTCTGTGACATTACAGGTTTCAGCACAGGAAGTGTTTGCTGCATTTCAGACACAGTTTGCAACACACAACAAAATCTTTTTTTTTTGTGGAGGGGGCAGTGGCTCAATGGACACTTTCTGTGTCAATATATATTTACTTTGCACAATAAGCTGCATTTGCCAACCAAACAACCTACTGAGAAATCACCTCAGTGGAGACGATGGTAGAGGTGAGATGTATGCCAAATATAGGAATCATGAGAAATGTGAGAGTGATGCACAAACACATACAAACGCGTGCACACACACACACACACACACACACACACACACACACACACACACACACACACACACACACTGGAGACAATTCCTTCTGTAGTACAAATTAATGGCCATTCAGGGAATGGTAGCATTTCTTGTTTACATATATCTGTGGGAAAGGCCAGGGGAGGCTTTTATTATACAAGAGTACAGCCTATAGCATCCAGAACCTCAAGGAGGCATATGATTTTATAGAAGCCACAAAGAGTGGTGCCTCTGTCTTCTGCTGTCCTAGGAAACCAGATATGCTCTTCAGCAGGCAGAAGGATCATTTTGAGAAATGTGTTGGGTATTTGGAAGACAGAAGCCTGTGATATATTTAACATGTCCTCAAGTAGTAGCTAAAGGTTCCCAATGGATCAAATAGTAAGTACTACAAATACCTTGATTTCCATAGCAGTAGGAACACAACACATTTTCCTAGATTCATTATGTGGGTAATATATGTTTATTAGACTCATTACTATGTCATGATCTGTACAGAACAGGTCAATTATTATGCCATGCTCTACACATAAGAGATCAATTCATCTGCTGATCAGTTATGTTATGGTATGTTATTTTCTGTGTATGCCTTTATTATACCTGTTCATAGGTTCATAGGTTGGTACTAGGCTATCGGCCCTAGGGCCTATGCAAGCCTAGCCATAACAATTCCCTGGCTATTTCTTCCCACACTATTTACTTCCCTGGATCCCTGTCTAGCAGGGTGACTGATGTGATCCCCGGGGTGAATTTCCTTTCTCCCATCCAATCGTCAAGGTTCCCTTTGAAGAGGCCAAGGAGGCGGTCTGCTTGATATGTATTGACAGTCTATTCCAGAGTCTGGGGAGTCTCTGGGTCAGGAACATATCCTTGTTTATTGTGATGACAAGGTTTACATCTCTGGAGCATGTGGCTCTGAGGGATTGGGATGTTTTTAAGTGTAGCATGTCCAACAGCTCTGGGTTTGACATGGCCTTGTATGTTAAACAGAGATCGCCTCTGAGTAGACGATATGCAACAGAGTATAGCTGGAGTTTTTTAAGGTGGTCAGCATAGGGCATCTGCTTTAGGCCTGTGATTCTTTTAGTGAGGTATTTCTGCGGCCTTTCCAGTTGTTGCAGATCTCTTGAGGTTGGGAGGGTGGCCTAATGGTTAAGGTGTTTGCCTTACAAACACACGGTGCAGGGTTTAAGTCTCACAAGGGATAATTGGCTAGGCTTAAAATGGCTCACAAGGGCAGTTAGCCTAGTACGAACCTATGAATAAGATAAGCAAATATTTAGGGTTGGGAGGGTGGCCTAATGGTTAAGGTGTTTGCCTTACAAACACAAGGTGCAGGGTTTGAGTCTCACAAGGGATAATTGGCTAAGCTTAAAATGGCTCGCAAGGGCAGTTAGCTTAGTACTAATCTATGAACCCATGAACCTATACCAAATGGGGCGTTGTATTCTATAATGGGTCTAATGAGGGATGAGTATAGTGGGACAATGACCTCCTTCTTTCTGGAAGAAAAGCACTTAGTGATGAGGTGTGCCACATAGAAAGATTTCCTGACTGTTGTGGCAATGTGGTTATTGAAGGTGAGACCACTGTCCACCTGTGTCCCTAAGTCTCTTATCACACTTTTGGTGTTTAGTGTACTGCCACCTATGTAGTAATTCGTGGGTACATGTTTTTTCCCAAAGGGGATAACTATACATCTCTTGGCATTGAGCTTGAGCCCATGGCTCTGGCACCAAGCATCTGTTTCTGTAAGGCCCTTTTGTAGAGTATTCACATCATTCGGGGATTCAATAATGGCTCCCAGTTTGCAGTCATCTGCAAACTTTGTTAGCCAGAGTCCCTTAGTGTTGGCCTGTACTTCAGAGAAGTAGATACCAAACAAGAGCGATCCCAGGACTGAACCCCGAGGTTCATAGGTTCATAGGTTCATACTAGGCTATCTACCCTAGGGCATTTATAAGCCTAGCCAGAGTGTGTTTGGCTTTTGCCACCCATTTTAAATTAATTTTGCTATGCCCTTTTTCGAGGTTAGTATACTGTGCCTCTGTCTAACAGTGACACAGAAGTGATACCCGGGGTAAACCTATGATCTCCCATCCACTCATCAAGATTCCTCTTGAAGAGAGTCAATGAGGGACACTGCCTAACCTGGACTGGGATTTTATTCCAAAGTGAAGGGAGCCTCTGGGTTATGAATCTGTCCCTCCAGCATGTCCTATTTATTTCAGTGCTGAGGTTCAAGTCTCGAGCACGTAGCTCGATGGGATTTGGATTTTCTGAGGTGCAGCATGTCCATTAATTCCGGGTTGGACATGGCTTTATACGTCAGGCACAGATCGCCTCTGAGCAGGTGGTATGCCACTGAGTAGAGCTGGAGTTTCTTTAACCGGGCAGCATATGGCATCTGTTTGAGCCCTATGATCCTCTTGGTGAGGTACTTTTGGGGTCTTTCCAGTTGCTGCAGGTGTCTGGTAAGGTACATCCCAAAGGGGGCATTGTACTCAATTATGGGCCTGATGAGGGATGAGTAAAGATGCACGATGACCTCCCCTGATCTAGATGTGAATCCCTTCATGATTAGGTGGGCTATATAAAATGTTTTTCTAACCACTTTGGCCACGTGGTTGTCAAATGAGAGATTGCTATCAACTTGGGTCCCCAGGTCCCTAATTACTTCTTCTGTACTTAATGGATTACCACCTATGGAGTAATTTGTGGGCACTTTGTTTTTGCCAAAGGGGATGACTATACACTTTTTGGCGTTTAGCTTGAGGCCATGGCTCTGGCACCAGTTGTCTGTTTCTATGAGGCCCTTTTGGAGGATGCTTGTGTCAGCTGGAGAGTCGATTATGGCGCCCAGTTTGCAGTCATCTGCGAACTTAGTCAGCCACAGTCCTTCCGTGGTGGCCTGTACCTCCGAGAAATATATACTGAACAAGAGAGATCCCAGGACTGAGCCTTGGGGGATGCCACTTGTAACTGGTTTGGAGTCTGACATGGCTCCAGCAATTCTAACCATGTGGGTTCTGTCTTTGAGCCAGTTTGCAACCCATCTAGTGACATAGGGGTTTATATTTAAGCTGGTGAGCTTATCTATAATGCCCGAGTGGGGTATTGTATCGAAGGCTTTTGCAAGGTCCAGGTAGGCTGTGTGGACCACCTTCCCCTCGTCAATGGCCTTGGTGACTGTTTCAAAGAAATCAGCCAGGTTTAAGAGGCAGGATCTGCCCTTAACAAAGCCGAACTGGGTAGGATCCAGTGTCTGTAGGTCCCCAATATCTTTATTTATAAGGTCCATGATGATCCTTTCCATAGCTTTGCAGACCAAGCTAGTTAGGCTTATGTGGTGATAGTTTCCAGGATACGTTGAGGCACCACCTTTGTGGAGAGGGACTACTGTTGCTGTACGCCACTCTTTGGGTACATGTCCTGTAGTAAGGCTAAGATTGAACAGTAGTTTTATGTTTGGGTTTAGCTCTTCTTGGAGTTCATGTAGGACACAGCCCGGGACACCATCTGGTCCCATTGATGCTGTGTTTTTTGCTTTGGAGAGGGCAGCTCTTACCTGAGCATCTGAGATGTCAGGGGGCAGCACTCTGCTGGGATAAATATTTGCCCTTTTGGTGGGGAGGGGGGGAGAAGTTTGCACTGAACCTGTCAGCTAGGATGTTGGCAATGTCTGTGGGTTTGGTGTATTTTTTGTCATTTTGGACTAATTCTGAGCATATCTGGGAATTCCCACCCAGGTTCCTAACATAACTAAAGAAAACCTTGTTATTATCCTTAGTGTCCTGTGCAATTTTTCTCTTGAAGCTGGCCTTAGACGATTTTATGAGTGCCCATAGTTTTTTGCTAATACTGATCAGAGATGCCTTCCCTTTTTGGGATTTTTCTCTATCATGTAGTAGCTTCCTCCTTCTATTGTATAGTTTGTTTATGGCTGGGGTCCACTAGACAGGACGTCTGCCTTTGGAGGATTGGGTCTTGGTTTTATTTGGGATTGCATGATTCATGCATTCCTGAAGGTGTTCATAGAATGCGTTTTTAAAGGATTCTGTGGTCTGGGCCATATTTTTCACAGGCCCGGGGTCTTTGACCTTGATTTTGAGGAGTGTGAAATTTGCTTTAGAGAAGTTTTTCACTGTGGTTTTCTGGGAAGGAGGTGGAGTTGGGATGTGAATATCCAGTGAGATTAGTTTATGGTTTGATCTTACCAGTGAGGGATACACTTCTGGTCTGGAGCATAGAGTCCCCATGTACTCCATTTATCACTTGTCTGGAGCTGGATTTGGAGTCAGCTACTTCTACAGTCTGGGTTCTGTCAGTAAGCCAGTTGACAACTCATCGAGTGACATAGGGATTTATGCCCAACTTAGTAAGTTTATCTATGAGTCCAGAGTGGGGGATGGTGTCAAAGGCCTTGGCGAGGTCCAGATAAGCTGTGCGGACTGCCTTACCCTCATCCACGGCTCTGGAGACTGATTCGAAGAAGTCAATCAGGTTCAGGAGACAAGATTGGCCCTTCATGAACACAAACTGGGCAGGGTCCAGTGTTTGAAGGTTGCCAATATCTTTGTTTATAAGTTCCATGATAATACGTTCCATGGCCTTGCAGATCAGGCTTGTCAGACTGATGGGGCGGTAGTTCCCGGGATCCAAGGTAGATCCCTCCTTGTGGAGTGGGATAACTGTAGACGTGTGCCATTCAGTGGGCATGAAGCCTGAGGTTAGGGTATGATTAAACATGACACTTAGGCGAGGTGCCATTTTGTAGTTCATGTGGTACACAGCCCGGGATGTCATCTGGTCCCATGGATGCTGTATTCTTAGCTTTGGAGAGTGCTTTTTTTACCTGTGTGGCCGTTATTACCAGAATTTGGTAATCTTCTGGTATTGAGATGGGCCGTTTAGGGGGTGAGAGGGGGTGATCTTCCACAATACACAAATGGGCCAAAAGGGGGTGGGGTTGGTGTCATGGTTAAGGGGGCAGAGTTAATGTATTGGGTATGGTCCGGTCCTTATCTCACAGACACAAGGTACAGGGATTGATTCTTACCTCTGGACACTGTCTGGTTATTGGCTAGGCTTGTAACACTGATTGCCTGGTATCTACTTATGACTAGCCACAGTAAGAACAAGCAAGTACTGCTAAGTGCAGACTGCAACTTCTAGTAATTTCTTGATATGTAACTCTGAAATCGTCCAGGTGCTCTGCGTGTTTGTAGAGTCATTCAGCAATACATAAAAGGTGATGTACATATACAAATATGGATCATGATACTGTTTTGCCTTTCTCATTTGCATGTGATTATTGTCTCATTTGATAGTACAACTTCATTTATATCTTTTTATGCAGGCATTTGCGTATACTACATAATGTTTAGTGCAGACGTCTGCACAACTGTGCATCTTATGTCTATCCCACACCCTATGCACGGTCCCTAACTGCACACATTGCTGCTGTGTTCTATGCAGTTTGTTTACAAGTTCTAGACCCTTTGTGTATAAATTTGTTTCACCCCCTTTAAATTTGATGCAGAAGTATTTAAATCAGGCTGTGTCAAATAGAATTACATACTATTCTAATAACAAAAGTGCTAGTATCTAGTGGTGCCTAGTGTTGTTCTGAAGATGTTCACACATCTGTTCACCTTCTGCTAATCAATACACTATTCCAGCTGTTCTTAAATAAAACTATTAAAAAAGTGTTGAAATGATGTGTCAGTTAATTACTTTGTAATGAGGGGGCACATGGTGTAGAACACCCAACTATAACTCTGCCAACACAACAAAGACACGGACTGAAAACCCATGCTCACCATTTATAGGTTGTACCAATAAGATTAGATTTATTTCAGTGTTGTTGCATATTATTTTGCAGAGAGCAGCCTTCAGTTTATTGTGTATTTTCTCTCATGTAGCATTTAAAAACAGATCCTAGTATATAAGCTAAACAAACGCTGCTGAAGAGGACTATAATACAATATGTGCCTGTGTGGTTGCTTTCTCTGTAGTCCATCACATAAACTAAACATTTTAAAGTCCTAAAGTAAGTTTAGGGTCATAATATATGCTTCCTTTGAGCACCATTTATGTAGAGAATATGTACATGTGCCAAGCAAGCAGTTGCATTTTTATATATGAACATTTGGCATAAACTGATGTCTCCTGAATAATTTTCACATCACTAGTTTGTGGAAACTCATTACCTACTGCATTTGTCACCATCATGACAGAAAAAGAGATATGGGGGCAGAAAGAGGCAAAGAAATGCAGTCTTTAGTCATGTGACAATGCCCAGGCCTCTCAGTACAATAAAGTAATTGTTTGCTGCCACTAAGGAACCAACATAAACTGCAAGCCACAAACAATGTGCAGCTGTTTAAAGACTCATGAATAAATGTAACAAAAATCATTTTTCTTGTGCCAAGCATGAAAGGAGACTTGTTAAATAAATGCTGTACAATGATTCTACACATTCCCGGTACCTCAGTGCAGTTCTGGCTTGGTTTAATAGTAAACTACCAGTGATAAATGGATTTAGAACAATTCCTAGAAAGAAATATTCTAGCATTTTAACAGAGAATTCCAGTATTTAAGGAATGTCGAGCCTGTCATGTTTTATGACCATAATTCTCAGTTTTAGAGTACAGTCAACAGCAACTCCAAACTCCACACATAAGCAGCAAGTTTTTAGCAGAAAGCTTGAAGTAAATGCAGACTTGCTGCCTTTAAAATGAATCTAACTGGCTGAGCATTAGCCTGTGTGCAAAAGATGCATTTTTGTTGAGTCATGCATTGGATGAATGTTTTTCATACATTTCATCATAAAACCGCATAGATTATCCTAAATATAAACATCCTGGTAGTGCACTGTATTTTATCTGGGGTCACAAATGAAATGGATACTAAAAGCTATTATTCAAGACTATAACTTCACTAAGCTGAGACATCCGCGGTGGTGCAGCAGTACCGTTGTTGCCTCACAGCAAGAGGTTCTCCCGTTCGATTCTCGGCTACAGTGCGGGGAGTGCCTTCTGTGTGGAGTCTGCATGTCCTCCCTGCGGTTGTGTGGGCGTTCAAAAGACATGCGTAAATGGGCATGCCTTAGTTGAAGGTTGGACGTCGAGCTGGCACCCTGGCATTCATGAAACTCTACTACCAATCATTAGCGGACCGGCGTTCCGTTGTGGCGACCCCTAACTGGGAAAAGCCGAAAGACAAACAACAACATTACTTCACTAAGCTGGGTACATTAAAATGGCTCTAATCAATACCTGCTCACCCCAATACTAGTTGTTGCTGCTGTGATAACTGCCCTATTAGTAATCATTGTAATTTAGCTAAGCTGGTATTTTCAGTTTATCTTTGTTCATTTATTTGTAGCTCACATCCTTGGATTCAGTGTAGAGCGAACAGCTTGTCTATAAATTATGAAGGAATTATCAGGCATCTCTCAATTCTTAAAAAAATAATGTAATTGAAAGTCCTGATTAGTTGAGGTTGGTTTCTTAAAAAGTGCTGGTGTAACCCTGGAGTTGGCTATTTTATAAAGGTTGTTGAAGGTGAACCTCCCCCCCCACAAACAACTGAGGGGTTTGGGAGTGCAGCCCCCCTCCCAAAAGATCTGTCCTAGGGCTGCAGGAGCATTTTAAATGAGAGCACACAAAATTCACTCAGACTGTTAATTAAACCAATTTGAAATTAAATATCACTGTCTTGCCTGCTGTAAAATTATTTCTCTTCTGTACTATTTGCACTGTACTGTTACTGTGGAACTTTCTCCACAAATCTTCTTTGAAGTTATCTTTTAACTGTTGGGACTTTGTAGTATCCAAAATATAATACACATTTCTAGACAGATTTGCTCCCTTGATTGCACTGCAGATATCAAATTAATAATGTTATCAATGGAGTGGTATAGATAACTCTCTGTTACCATGCCCTCTGGGTAGAACCCTAACAGACACAACATAAACAGAATAAAGGGGTCACTGGACAATGTTGACTAGTTCACTAAACAAGCACATTATGGTCCTAAGCTGCAGAACACATTGGGTTTATAACACTGTCCCTTTCCTTTTTGTCTTTAACTTATAAATCCTTTATATCCATGTTTGGCAAATTTGAACCCACCACTGCTTTTCTGCCTCGTTGGCTAGAAGCATGTACAGGTACTCACCTCTCTTCAGACCTACTGTCAGAATTTTTGGGGTTGTCAACAGGATTAGAGAAATCATGAAGCATCTAGAAATATCAGTAAAGTCAGAAATCTCCGTAAAATTAGGAGTACGTACAAATTGTACAAAAATCAATGTCATCTGGTAGGATATCACTGTCAGGAGATCCCAGGTAGCCATAGCAGAGCTGAGGGCAAAGGAGGAACGGTATAAGCAAGTTCAAGGTGGCATCACTGAACTCAGTTACTAGACAACAGTTGTTAGCTAACTTTCAGCTGCATATAATTGGCTTGCATGCACATGTGGGCATACACGCACACACACACACACACACACACACACACACACACACACACACACACACACACACACACACACACACACACTTAGTAACAAATATTTTAAGTTTCAGATGTAGAGCCAGCGATTTATTTATGTTTAAGAGAGTGGGGGAAATGCTAGCCATTATAGCTGTTGTGCCAAATGTATATGTTGCTGCCTATATCACTGTCTTAGCTTCTGAATGTGCTGCTCTGGATGCTGCTGCTGTTATCTATAGCGCTGATGCAATAAGACAGTGTTAATAAAAATATTAACCTCCTATCATATAAAAAAACACAATTCGTATGTCATTTTAGATGGGAATTAGCAATAATGTTTAATGATGTAATTTATCACTAAGTGGCAGGGAGAGCAATGACTATCCTAGTAGCTAACCACTATATTGAATAGTATGTTGCTATTATGGGAATGTATATTTGTTTTTAGTGAAACAAGTCCCTTTGACAACAGTATTTCATTTTATAAATGGTTTGTGGATGATATTGTCAGTAGTAGATGCAGAACAGGATATGGCAACTAGGAAATTCCTGCAACAGGTTTACCAAGTGAATGATCCTATGAATAATAAGCAAAAAGTTTTGAAAAATAGGTTAATGACAAATAGACCATTTTAGGTGAGAGAGAGCTGCTGAACTTCTGGTTACTGATAATGTAAGATGGCATGGACAGTACCACTGCCACCTCTGGTTACAGAATCACTGGCTCTGATAGGGATCAAATCCCCCCACTACCAATCTAAATGCCTCCTGTTTATGTGGATATGCTCCATTGCCCCAAATAGGTCTGATAATTATCAGAGCGAAGGCTTCTCAAATTAATCCACTTTTACCTGACAGGTTAGAGTAAAAGAAAATAGACATAAATTTGATTCAGTAATCAGTTCACTAAATGAAAGTTCCCAGGCATAAAGAGAATACATACTGCTTTACTGAGCATGGACTTCTTCCATCTATATCCATACTAGGACTGTACACTGATCACTAAAATAGCTAAGAGCTTGGACTAGTACCTTAGGCCACTCTCTCACCACTCTCTGACTGAGCCACAGTGTCTTCTACTGAAACTTAACCATTCAAATGCTTTGCAAGCAAATTATTAGTTTCATACACACACACACACACACACACACACACACACACACACACACACACACACACACACACACACACACACACACACACACACCTCCCAGGGAAGACTGGCAGAATTTTCTGGTTCCTCATAGCTTTCTCCTGGCTCAGACACACACACACACACACACACACATATTTAGCTCTTGATTTAGCCAAATATAATGTATAGCAGTTGATGTTTCACTGAATGTATACTCAAGTGATCTAGCTAATTGAAGGGAGAAGGTACAGCTTTAACAACCTGCAGTTTTAAATAATGACAAACCTCTCATCAAACAATAAATAACCATAATGCATATATAAATAATAAATATCAGACAAAAGTTTACTTAAATAATAAAGACAAAGGCACTGATATAGATTTGAATAAGCAGACAAAAAAATAAGTCAGTTGCAGACACAGAATATGTACAGAAAAGCCTGACCTATAGCTAAGTAAATAAATTAGCTAATCCCTACTGAATAAATACTGTCCCTTAACAATTCTAACTTAGAAAAACTAATGCAAGTCAGAACAGCAGACAACAAATTTGCAGGAAAGTGGTCACCATAATATCTTCAGCAAGACCAGAGAGTTCCCCAGTTTCAGATGCAAATATAGATTTATTTAGCATATTACTCCTGTAAAGAATCACTGAGATCATCAGATTATATCATTTCCATTCCCACAGAAAAACACTTGTAATTATATTGCTTTCTTAGCTCTGATGATATGCCTCCATGAAATACATGGCAATTACACTTCTATGCCCCATGGATTTCGTGTCTTCTAACTACTGTGTGAACTTAATTATACGCAGACTATTAAGTCCTTCCTGAAAAACTACAGAAACATTATACTTGCATTTTAAATACAAGTTTCTTCTCCATTTTATGTCATTTACGGAAAAAATGTCACATGGTCACAAGGTTATACATATGTTTAGGCCACAAGAAGTATACATATTGCTTTGCAAATGTGGTAGTAGTACGAAATAACACCGGAAAATATATCACATCTTTAAAAAAAAATTTCTAGCCTGGCAGCCCTTGGAAGCACATAGTAAATAATGATAAATGAGAAAGAATATACTATGCAGCCATATACAGCACACACTTTTAACAGGTAGTAGAAGACACATTCTAAGTGCAAAAGTGACATAACCAACATATTTTGAAGAGCCATCATTTAACTTTGAGAGGGTTAATAATTTGAAGAAGTAGCTTTGTCATAAAAATCAGCCAGTGGTTATAGGGAGCCAGCTGGCCTTTTTAGAGTGATACAGTGATGCGCTGTATGTGGTGATAAAGTAATAAAATGACAAATTGTTTTGTAAGTGGTCTGCAGCAGGTTTGTTTTATGGGATAACTTAAGAACAAGTAGGGGAAGGTTGTATTCCATTCGTGGAACTATCATACCTTTGGCTACAGAAGCCCTGGATTTGGTAGTGGGATAGTTTGAAACAAAGTAGCCCACTTTAAGCTGTGAGCAGATAAACTGTGAGAAGACTTTTCCATTACTTTCTCAGCATGTTTTCTGAAACTTAGTGTGGGGTCAAAGAAAGTCCTAGGTACTGAGCTATCTTGTTTTTAATAGCGTCAGATATCTCAACAGTGTTGCAAACTCTTAGTTTTTGTGGCATGCTGAATTCTGAAAGCTGAATGGCTTCGGGTGAAGTTTATTGTGGGAGAAGTAAGTATAGATTGATGTGAACTATTTTTGAAGAGCTGTTTTTAATTCTTTAACAGCCTGGGAGGAATTATATAGAATGATGTTGTTACTATATAGGACAAGGGAATCATGGGGGAATTGCACTGGTGATATTTTAATGAAGAAGGGAAAAAGAACAGGGTCATGACCAGATCCTAGAGAAAATCTAGCAGCAAAACTTCCCATAGAAAAGAGTTGGTCATTATTTTAAATACTGAATGTCCTTTTAGAGAGATACTTTGAGAGCCACTGAATCATATTAGCACCAAAGCCTAATGTTTATAATTTTTGAAGTAGAAGTTGGTGATTCACTCCTTCAAATGTTCTTTTGAAATCAGTAAAATTCCCTGCACAGTGAAGTCACTTTTCCAATCTTCCATAGATACTTTTATAGGTAGTATACAGAGCAGTGAGAGTATTATGACCTTTGTGGAAGCTATGTTACGGATTTATAAGTAAGCCAGAAAAATATATAATCTGATTATAAAATATTTTTCCAATTTGTTTTTATTATGGGATGGATTACAGAGACGGGTCTGAAAGTCTTCAGGACCAGAAGAGTGTTGAGTCTTTGAGGGGGGGGGGCTATAAAAGCACAATCGAATTGTATGGGAACAATACTTGACATGAGTAATAGGTTGTAGATGTAAGCTACAAGTATTGGCATTTCTATATGAAGTTTTAATACATAGGGGTGAGAGACATTGAAGTTCTGGTTGTGCTTATTATCCACTTTGCAATGTAACTGTTTAACTGCTTTAATTGTAATATTTGAAATAATCAAGAGGGTAGAGGAAATCAAAAAGAGGTTGGGATTTGGTGGGGGTTTGCTGAGGCAACAGTTTTAAGGGTGAGGTTAAGGGGATGTTTGTGATGTGATCCATAAATTGTTGTAACAACTGCTTATTCTTTTTATATGCTTGTCTTGTATTAGTCTGAAAGTTAATACTGGATTGTTCCTTTATGGTTTGACAGAAAGGTTTAGGCTTAGATGACATTAACATTTTTCTGTTCCTTAGAAAGTAAGCCTTGGATGTTTTGAGAGCAAGTTTGCATATTTTGTGTAATACCAGGTGTTTGATGTAATCTGAGTTGAAGAAGTTTTCTAGCATATCTATGCTTATTCCTGGCCTTTATGGTTTGTCTGTTGATAGCAGTTAACCTGGAACAATTCTTACCTTTAACTCCTTGATTGAGAGAGAGAGAGAGAGACATTTTTGTTTAGGATGTCCAGTAGTATAACATTAAAGTTTTCAAAAAGCCTTGTTAATATTGTTTTGACTGTATAGAGGATCCCAGTGAATTAACCTAAGCTCTGACGCAAGAATATCCTCTTTGGATTCTGGGAATTCTCTGCATATTATAATCTTAAAATACCATATGGAGGATTTAAAGGAAATATTAACTGAGACAGGGCAATGATCATTAAGTAAGTTTGGTATGAAGGAAATAGCACAACCTTTTGGTATATTTGTGATTAGCAGGCTAATAAGGAAGTGTTTACTGGTATAGCAGCAGTATTTGACAGTTCAGGTAATAATTTGTGACAGACCATGTTGTAAGAGAAGTCCAGTTACTTGCGACTTTTTGGGACTAGAGACATCAAGATTAGAATCTCCCAGCAAAAGAAGTTTGTTATTATTTGAAAGTTTGAGAATATCTTGCAAGGTATTTTCCATTGTAGATATGCTGATAGGAAATGGAGGCTACACAGAAACTATATATTGAATCTTATGGAATTGCTTACTTGGAGCTGAACTAGTATCCAGTTTAGAGAGTCCTTGGATAGGTTATTACTCTTACCTAGAAGTGAAGGCTGAATTTTTTGGTGGATTTTAATGAAAATAATGACTCCATCTCTGTATGCTGAACCAGGCCTATTGTTGGTAAATAGTGTGAAGTTATTGAGTATGTAGTATGGGGGACATAGTTCTAAAGGAATTAAAAGTATGGTATAGAATCTCCCATCTGCTTATTATTGAAGCTCCAGCAGCTATAGCCAACAATGTCCACATTCCTCATCCTAGGTATGAGCCATCATTAACCTGTCTATAGTCCTAACGAAACCATTGCTCTTCAAACAACCAAAAATAAAATACTCTTGATTCTTTCATTTTTCATAAAAGAGGGAACACCACTGCAAAACCACGCAGAAAGCCAAATGGTTACCAGCTGATTCAAGAGCAATTTTTTATTAAATACTCTAACTCAAAAGCCATAAAATGATAGCTATTGCCTGCCTTTAAAAATCACACTATTAGTCAGAAGCCTCATTGTAATCTAAGCAGTTAAGTCACCCTAGAACTACAAGGACCTCAATTTACGATGCAAGAACAGAAAAAGCCTTCTACAAAACTACTCCTGTGACAGGAAATAACTTACCTGACAAAAGACAAAAAGCAGACAAATTAACTCTCTTTGAAAAGCTATTGAAAGTACACCTCATTAGCAAATATAAGTGCAATTATAATAGGGAAAAATGCTAGAGACATATAGATCACATGTGGGGAAGTCCTTTAAAAGAGTGCTTCCTCTCTTAACACATCAATGAACAAGATGTTTGTCGGTGATGCATACTTTCTAGACTGGCTTCTTAGTTAAAATGGTGGAAACTGAGAAATGAATGACTGATCAGATGGTTAAAAATTTAGGCTTATGACAATAAAAATGAGCAATGCTTCAAAGTTCCTGTTCATAACATGGAGCAGTTGACCCATAAATGTGCTTTTTTTTCTAGTGATGGCTACAGATTTTAGAAGAAAGAAGGGCTGAATTTTGCCCCCCCCCCATTAATGAAAATACTCCTAGACCATTTGAGATCAGAAGTAATTATCATTCTTTGAAAAGAGCAGGTATAGACACAGGCAGGTGCTTTCTTAAAATTTATGTTGACAATGTCACTGGTGCACTTTAACACATTCTCTGTTAAAAATTATTTGTTCTTGGATGGAGGAAAGATAACCCAAACATACAAAAATGTTGTACATTTGGTCAGCATATGGCAGAAAAACAAAAACTCTGTAGTAGGGATTGGAGGAAAAGTCACCTCACTTAAATAAAAATATGGAAGAAGGATTTAAGGGGCATAGTGTTTTACATTTCTAGTAGTATTTATGGAGATATTCTTTATGGAAAGTGTCTTCTCAGTTTTTCTTACTTCTAAGCATGGGAAGCAAACTGGTACAGCCAGTGGTGAGTAGAGCTGGCAAGGACATACCAACAGAGTCTTAATATCAGTTGTACACTTTTTGAACATAGTGGTAACAGGAAAAATTGCTTATGTTGTTAACATCTATATGATTCCTATTAAGTATGAAAAGGAACTAATGAGGATTATACTTTCTTTTATATGGGGCTCTAGACTGAATCCAGTTAAGAAAGAGATTCTATATTTGAAAGAAGAGCAATGAGGCTTGGGTTTAATAAATCCAATAGTATATGTAGCATCTTTAATTTTATACAAGGTATTAAAAGGAATTATAAAGGAAAATAAATAAAACCTTGATAAAAATTATACTATATTATAAATAAAAAGAATTGTGGGAAGGAATTGTTTGTTAAAAAAAGAAGTAAAAGCACTGTAAATGAAAAAAATGAAAGAGTACCAAAACAAAATTATGTTAATGTAATGATTTTTTATGGAGATTGTCTATTAGAAAATTGCCGGTTAAGACAAATATGCCATACAAGTAAAAAGCAAGATAGAATAAATATGTAATAAATGTGGACAGTTTGAGACTACTGAGCATGTGTTTTTAAAATGTGAAAGAGTTAATAATGTATGGAAAGAAATATGTAAACATAATAGGGTGAAAAGTTTGTTAATAGTTGAGCAAATAAATATGGACATAATAGAATTTGTTTATTATGGTGCATGAAAACAGGAAGAAGTGAAGAAAATGGACAGATTAATATTTTATGTTTCATGGATTAGATGGAACGCGAGACTAAATGAAATTAAATACAATGGAAAATGGACTTTGACAAAGATTTTGGAGAAATAATGCTTTGGTTGTGGGAATGCTTCGACTGAAGGTTATAATGTCTGGAGATTTGTAAATAGATATAAATAATGTAAATATGTAAATAATATCTATTGTATATATCAATAAAAAACTCTACTCATCATTGTAGCGAGTGGGAACCATTTTAGAGGAGCACTTCCTGTTTCCATTGCAGGTGCAGAGGCAGCCCGGAGAAACAGGGGGCAAATGCAGAGAGAAGGAGATGATGGAGTAGTGAAAGAAATGAAGGAGAAAGCAAATATCAAGACCAGGTAATGTGCATGGGATTCTAAGGAAATGTTTCAAAGAAACATGTTTGATGGAGATGAATCAGCAAATGATGGATGTATAATCCAGTCAGGAGGGTTGCAGGATGATTTACTTAAAGAAATGGTGGTGCAGTGTAAGCCAGAAAATTAAGGACATGTTTCCTGGGGGGACATTATGGAGAAAATACAAATAAAGACAGCACAGAGACACAGTGGATAGCATTGTCACCCCTTAGCAACAGGTTCAGCAGTTTAATTCACAGCTGTGCTGAGTCTGCATGTCCTCCCTGTGTTTGCATGGATTTTCTCTGGGTGCTGTGGTTTCCTCCCATATTCCAAAGATATGCAGTAAGTAGATTGAACACTCTAAATTGGCCATAGGTTTAAGTGTGTATGCGAGTGTGTGTTATGGAAGAAGTATCACAGCAGGGTTAGCCACCTGGTGGTTTATACCTTGGCTCTGGATGATCGTTACTGTTGAAGTGAAACACTGACCCTATATGCAAAAGTGGAAAAAAAGTTTGTGGCTGGATGGATGGATGGATTGATGGATGAAGAGACAATCGTGAAGAATAGTGGCGAGATGGAAAAGAAAACATATGCAGAAAAATTAAAAGAAGGCAAAAGTGGAGTAGCAGAAAAGAAGACAGAAGAAAATGAAAAATGGAAGTACTTGGTAAGGATTCAAAGTAAAGTAGTAGACAGATATGAAGTGAGACAATTTAATATCTCCTTTGGTTGTAAAACCGCATGAGGTAGGAACATTTATTCTTATTAACAAAGAGACATTTTGTGACATTATATTTGAAACTGTCTTTTCAATGGAAAATTTTCTTGGACAATATGAAATAAAGAAAGACTGTAACCTATGTAATCTTTATGTGATAAAAGCATTTAACATGGAAAAAAAAGAAGATTTGTGTACAATTTTGCACAGATGTAGAAAGAGAGATGTTGAAAGGACATTTGAAAGCTTTATAGGTTCATAGGTTCATAGGTTTATACTAGGCTATCTGCCCTAAGGCATTTATAAGCCTAGCCCAAATTATTGTGGCTTACGCCACCCCTTATATGAAAAAATACTGTGCCCATTAGTTTGTTGTGCCTCTGTCCAGCAGTGACCCAGAGATGATTCCCGGGGTAAACCTACGATCTCCCATCCACAGGTCTAGATTTCTCTTGAACAGAGTCAGCGAGGTGCTCTGCCTCACATGGACCGGGATTTTATTCCACAGCATAGGGAGTCTCTGAGTGATAAATCTATCCCTCCAGCACGTCCTATTTATATCCGTGCTAAGGTTTAAGTCGCTTGCTCTAGTGGTTTTGGTGGATTTGGATTTTTGAGGTGGAGCATGTCCATTAATTCGGGTTGGACATGGCCTTGTATGTCAGGCACATGTCACCTCTGAGCAGGCGGTATGCGACTGAATAGAGCTGGAGTTTCTTCAATCTGGCAGCATATGACAGATTTTGGAGTCCCTTTATCCTTTTGGTGAGGAACTTTTGGGGTCTCTCCAATTGCTGCAGATGTCGGGTGAGATACATCCCGAATGGGGCATTGTACTCGATCATTGGTCTGATAAGTGAAGAGTACAGGGGAACAATGACCTCACTAGATCTGGATGTGAATCCCTTCATGATCAGGTGGGCAATGTAGAAGGTCTTTCTAACCACTTTAGCAATGTGAGTGTCAAAGAAAGGCCACTGTCAACCTGGGTCCCCAGGTCCCTGATAACCTCTTCTGTGCTTAGTGGATTGCCACCTATATGGTAGCTTGGGGTTACCTTGTTTTTCCCAAAGGGTATGACTATACATTTTTGGCGTTTAACTTCAGGCCATGGCTCTGGCACCAGCTATCTGTTTCCGTGAGTCCCTTCTGAAGGATATCAGTGTCCGATGCACTTTCCACTATGGCCAGTTTGCAGTCATCTGCAAACTTTGTCAGCCAAAGTCCTCCCATGTTGGCCTGTACTTCTGAGAAGTAGATGCCAAACAATAGGGGCCAAGGACCGAGCCCTGTGGGACACCACTTGTGACCGGCTTGGAGTCTGACACAGCGCCAGCAACTCTAACCCTGTGGGTTCTGTCCTTAAGCCAGTTTGCAACCCATCTTGTGACATATGGGTTTACATTTAAGCTGGTAAGTTTTTCTACAATACCCGAGTGGGGTATTGTGTCGAAAGCCTTTGCAAGGTCAAGGTAGGCTGTATGGACTGCCTTTCCCTCATCAATGGCCTTGGTGACTATTTCAAGAAGTCGACCAAGTTCAAAAGGCATGATCTTCCCTTGACAAAGCCAAACTGGGTCGGGTCCAATGTCTGCAAGTCCCTATATCTTTGTTTATGAGCTCCATTATGATCCTCTCCATAGCTTTGCAGACTAGACTTGTTAAGCTTATGGGGCGTAATTACCAGGGTCCGTGAGGCCACCTTTGTGGAGTGGGACCACAGTTGCCGTCGCCACTCCTTGGACACGTATCCTGTGGTAAGGCTGAGATTAAACAGCTGCCTTATGTGCGGGTTTAATTCCTCATTTAGCTCGTGTAGCACACAGCTGGGGACACCATCCGGTCCCATTGATGCTGTGTTTTTAGCTTTAGAGAGCAGCTTTCACCTGCGCATTTGAGATGTCCGGGAGGCTACACTCGGCTGGGATAGTTATCTCTCCTTTAGGGGAGAGGGGTGAAGTTTGCACTGAACCTGTCTGCCAGTATGTTGGCAATGTCTGTGGGTTCAGTGATTTTTGTATCATTTTGGACTAATTCTGAGCATATCTGTGAGTTTCCACCCAGGTTCCTAACATAGCTGAAAAAGGCCTTATGATTGTCCTTTGAATCCATGGCAATTTTTCTCTCAAAATTGGCCTTAGTTGATTTTATGAGTGCTCGTATTTTTTACTAATAATGATCAGGGGTGACTTCCCTTTTATGGATTTTGTTCTATCATGTAATAGCTTTCTCCTCTTATTGTAAAGTTTGTTAATGGCTGGGGTCCACCAGACTGGACGTTTGCCCTTTGTGGAAAGAGTCTTGGTTTTATTTGGGATTGCCTGATCCATGCAGTCCTGGAGGTGTTCATAGAAGGCATTTGTAAGGGCTTCCAGCTTGGGTTGTGGTTTCCTCTGACTCAGGGGCCTTGAAGGATACCACACCAGTCTTGAGTAGTGTGAAGTTTGCTTTAGAGAAGTTCTTCACTATGGTCTTTTTTGTTTGGGGTGGGGCGGGATGTGGATTTCCAGTGAGATTAGTTTATGATCAGATCTCACCAATGAGGGATATACTTCCGGTGTGGAGCATTTTGTCCCCATGTTTGTGACAATGAGATCTAGTATATTTTCTCCTCTCGTGGGAACAGTGACTAGCTGTTCCATGGCATTTGAATTTATGAACTCCAGGAACCGTTGGGCTAGAAAGTTAGGGCTTGAGTAATGTTCCCAGTCTATATTCGGGTAGTTGTGTACTGGACATTGTAAACGTTTATGACAAAATGAGTTTATGGACTGGTGGCTGGGATTGTAATTTTGTGTTAAAAATAGAAAGAGCAAAAATTATACCAAACATGATAAATGTGGAGTGGAATACGGGTATTGTAAAATACTGGGGACAACCCAAAACATGTTTTTTTTTTTTTTTTGAGGCAAAGAAGGATATTTTATATGTAACTGTGACAAAAGAAAATGCTATATTTGTGGGGAAATGGGACAGGATACAAAAAATGTGAATTTAAATGTTATAATTGCAACAAAATTGGACATTTATGGATGGATTGCAAACATGAAAATAACAGTAAGGAAAAGAAAATGGAAGGCAAGAAAATGAGCAAGGAGAAGAAATTTTAGAAGTAGTAGAAATAGAAGAAAAGGCGATGAGAAAAAAATAATAAAGAGTTAACTGAAGAAGGTTCTGAAATAAGTGATGAAGAAGACATATGCTGGGAGGTAGTAAAAGAAAAAAAATAATTCTACTGGTGAAAGTATAAAAGACAGAAAAAGAAAACTTAAAACAATAAGTAAAAAGGAAAAAAGAAAGGAAGGGCTTGGCTAAGATAGCTAATTGAGAGCAGCAACTTTGAAAACTGGTGAAAGCTCTGTGACTGAAAACCTTTCTCTGGCAGAAAATATAATAAAAAAATAAAATTTGAAGACATTTGCTAGCTAATTTTATTCATTAATAGTCAGAAAAAAGATTTATAGCTTCAAGTTCTTCAAAAACAATATTTTTATGTCAGAATTTCATCTGTTTGTTAAGACAGAACAGACTTCAACCTGAGTCACTTAAGAAATGGTACTCAAGATTCTTGTTTTAAAAAAAGACATTCAGTCAATATCATCTAGTATACAGGATACATTACCTAAAATAGACAAACTGGATACAAAACTGGAATGTTTCAAAGAAGAGACCAGAAAGAGGGTAGAACATTTTGAAGCTATTATGAAACAACAACTGGAACAAATCAGCAGTATGGAAGAGAATTTGAATGGTCGGGAAAGCAGAATAACTCAAGGTGAGTCTCAGACTGAATTTATTTTAAAACAAGATAACTGTCTCTTAGTAAAATTTGATGATTTAGAAAATAGACTGAGATGAAATAACATTAGAATTTATGGTATACCTGAAAAGTATGAGGCAGACAATATAATAAACTTCTTAACTACCTGGCTACATAAAATATTAAATTTACCTGAAACTTTATTTTTTGGAATTGAAACAGCACATATATCCCTGGTAGCACCTTCTAAGAAGGAAGTCTCACCACCATGCTTATTTATAGTGAAGTTCATGTCTAGCTTAGAGAAAGATCAAATATTAAAAGCAGCATGGTCCAGCCTGCCTATTAAAACAGGTGAACTTGTAGTCAGGTTTAACAATGACTATTCCAATAAAGTGATGAGCAAAGGAAAAAAACTGCCTATCACTGATCAAAGAACAATATTAAAGGTACTTTGCTGTTTCATATAAAGATCAAATTATTCCTTTCTGAACAAACCAAAATATTTAACATGCTGGAGAAGGCATCCACTTTTGTTAACAGCAATAAAAGCCTTAATATTGAAGAAATGGAGTGGAACAGTATATCTCTGAAAAAACAAAGTGAGATGAATTCTTGGAAAACTTCTTCTAAAACTTAAAAGCCTAAAACCAAATTAATCTTATTCACTGATTGCTGGATTATTATTTTCTGAAACAATAGAGTTGCCTTTTAAGTAAAAGGTTTGTACTGGACTTTAAGCCTCAAACCATTTGTTAAATATGTATTTATATTTTAAGCTAAAGCATTTTTTCATAATGAGGAATATACAGGGTTAATTTTACTGTCTGACTACATTAACAGTGAAATATTTAATATATTTAATTTAACTAAACCCATAAATGTATTTCTAAATGTTAAACAAATACTTTATATAAGAAAATGTCATTATAATTTAAACAATAGAATTTGTAAATTTAAAGCTATATAAGTTAAGAATTGCATTTTATTTATTCAGCATCACTTAGTATGTGCATTGCTGAGTTAACTGAGTGTCAGATCTAAAAAAATATGCTAACTGGAAGTGTTAAAGTGCTGGTGATTTTGTTTTCCTTGTTCCTGTGCAACACATTTGCTTCACAGGTCATTTATGAAACAAACACACTGAAAAAGCTTGAGAACAAAACAATGAGCCGGATTCACAAAACCTCCGTGTAAGACTTAATATGTCTTACTCGGAGGCTGCAGTTGAACGGTATGACGTCAGCGTGCCATGAATATTCATGAGGGCACGCTGACTCATCCGTAACTCTTACACGGACTGAGTAGGCAAGCAGGGGCGTGTCCGACTGCTGAGCAGTCTAAAAGTCCACGCCCCTGCAAGGTTTTAAAAAGCATAATGTCAACAGACAAGAGCGAGTTTGCTCAAATGTACTTGCACCCAACACCACACTCCCTGACACTGTAAACCCCCATCAGAGTTATAAAATGGAAAAGATTTTTTTTTTTTAAATCCACGATATAACTGCCCATATTTGCACTTGTTTGCGTGGGTGTGCCCATTGCTTAACCACAGTTAGCAATTGTGACTTTGAAGAGCATATAAGAACTACTTATGCAAACTATTCAAAATAGCAATAGTGTAATGGTAAAGCATATGCACAAAGAGAAGGCATTCACGGTTCGAGTCCCACCACTCCCCTTCTTATTTATGTTTTAAATCAGTATTTGAAATAATACCAGACAAATATGATTAAAATTTTATTAAAAGCAGTGACATGGCCAATGTATCAGCAAACAAAATATATATTTTTAAAAGACCCAGATATATAATAGCCTGCCGTTAAGCAACATTTTACACAGCTAAACACAGGTGCCCATAGTTTAATAGCCCTATACCCATCTAAACAGAGGTGCCCATAGTTCAATAGCGCTTTATCCAGCTAAACAGAGGTACCCGTAGTTTAATAGCGCTTCACCCAGCTAAACAGAGTTGCCTATAGTTTAATAGTGCTTCACCCAGCTAAACAGAGTTGCCCATAGTATAATAGTGCTTTACCCAGCACAATAGAGTTGTCCAACATTTAAAAATGCTTTACCCAACACAATGTGTTTGCGCGGATGTGCACGCTGTGCCAACCAGGGCACTGTAGGGCACAGGGAAGCAACGTAGAGCTAAGTTACTTAAACGCAGCCACACCCCCTAGCCTGTCTTGACAGTATTAAAATAAAAGAACGACAAGGTTTGAACCCAGGACCCTTTGCATCATAATCAAAGTACAGAACCACTAAGCCATGACAACATAGGGGAAACAGCCACTATTAACATACATAAACTTAGGAATGATAGTTTAACCATTACTAAGCAGGTCTGCAGTCAGCCGAGAATTTTACAAAACAACCAATCACAAAAAAGTGCAGGAAATGCGGCATATTTAAGCCCCACAGGCGGGAATACACGCCATAACTGATTGTAGCTCACATCTGCGGTCAGAATGTCTGGTGTTGGAGAGGGAGTGCACTTCTGAGCGCAGAGATGGGGCACCAAGGAGTCCAAATACATGGTTTGGCTCCTAGTCCACCGTCAAGAGGCAAGACTCCTGCAGGGCCAGTTCCAAGGGATGGAGTACAAGGCAGAGGCTTGGAACCGGTTAGCTCGTGACCCCTTCAGTGCCACAGGCGTTCCCCGGACTGGTGAGCAGGTCCGTCACCACCATGCGGACCTGAAGAGATGAAAGGAGGACCGCCTGAGCCAGTGGATACAGCAGGCCTGTGGGATGTGGGATGCCCCACAACTGAGTATGTAGCCATGGAATGCAGTATGTAAGGATTTAAAATGGAGTATGTATAATGGATAGGAATGTCTCAATATCCCTTCATTTACTTTACAGCTGCAGGTGACCGTGTTACGAATCAGCAAGCCTATGAAGATAGGCTGCTAAGGCTGCGCCGCCAGGCAGGTTAGTGATTATTCTGCATGTATTGTTATATAAAATATGGGAAAGAGCATGAAAGAAAGTGTTGTAGTCCAATAATACAGCCATAAAATGGACTGAATAAGTCCTCTGCATGTACTGTCAGATAAAAACGTTAGAGAGGCAGAAAAAGAGTGTAGTAACCCATTAAGAAAGGTAACAAATGTCTGGAATAATATCTCTGCAGGCACTGTCATATAAAATAATATGTGAGTGAGCCTGAAAAGAGTGTGCTAACCTATTAATAAAGGTATAATATGTCGTGAACATGTCTGCCATATATACCGTTAAAACAAATAAAGGAGTGAGCCTGTGGAAAAGTGTGTAATGTCATTAATAAAGGTCTAAAACCCAGAGTGTGTCTGTTTCACTTAGTATGAAATGTTGTTGTACCCTTGCATTATACAAATAGTAATGTGTTAGAAAGTGCTGGCAACCCAGAGTTCTGCAGTCCCATCTAAAGTGGGTAATGGAAGTGCTAGTAGTTTTGAAGTAAATATACAGTCCTCAACAGTCAGTTACTGGCTGGCATGCATAAGTAAATCTGGCACATGAGTAGCATGTGAATATGTTCCCCAGAAATGTAAGTGTGCTTCAATAAATGCAGGGTTCTGTACAATTAGAAGTGAAAATGTCATGTGAAAACATCCAGATATGTAGATAAAGAAATATAAATGCAACCATGAAATATGTAGCAGTAACATTTGCATCCTGGACAGTTAGTATGTGAGATATAGGTCAAGTATAGATTGAACTAGCCAAACCCATTACACAACCTAATGCATGGTGGCAAGTGTAATAATACATGTAGGAAATATACACCTGCAGTCACTAGGAATGTCATGTAGAGTAAAAGTGTTTATAAGATGTTAATGGAGGTTTTTTCTACACCCTACTGTTTGTGCATAAACCATGCAATTCCACACCTCAGTGGGTATGTGTAATCTTAAATATTTGTCGGGATATATGTCCTATTGTTCCATAAATATTTGCACTCATGTTGATGCATGTGCCCTGTTCAAACACCATATTCATGGTGGCCTGTTGCTACCAATCATCCCTGCATGCGGTTGGAATAACCACTGTTGTTCAATATATGCATGTGTTATGTTTGCTGTTCAATTGTTGGAACTGTGGTGTGTTGGGTTAATGGGAATATTACTGCATGCTGTAACAACTAATCTGGAATGCTATTGTTTATGTTGTAATGAAACACACCTAATCACAGAACGTATGGGAAGGCCGGTCCCAGTGGACCCACCTGTCCCTCCTCAGTTGGCGAGTGCACCTGGCACCAGTGGCTCTGGTGCCCAGCCCGGACTCCCCTCCTCCGTTGGTCCTGTGCCACCTTTGGGTGGAAGCACTGCAGGGGATGGGGCTCGTCTCCCCCATGCAAGCGTGGGCGGAAAAGGGCCACCCGTCACCCTTCGAAGGGTCTGGACTGTGGTATGTAGGGAGATCCAGTGTTCAGTCGCTGATCCCCTACGCCAGCTTGAGGCGAGAGTGGCGCATCTCACGGGTGAGCCTGCCCATCCTACTCAGCCCCCAGCACAGCCAGCCCCGGAGCTGTGAAGGTGCAGTGGTGACTGCCCATGGGTGGGGATCTCAGTTCCACTGTTACCATCTGTGGGCTCATGGGCTTGCGATTTCCAAACAACCTTCCCCGTCAATTGTGTTCACCCACCCCATGTGTCAAATTCCGCCCCTGTATGCGTCTTGTTTGTCTTGTCTGTTTACCTCCCCAACCTACCTCCCCAAATATACCTATTTCCCCTACCTCACTTACCACTCTTACCTGAAAAAAAAAGGGGCAATCTGTACCCGAAAAAAAATTATGCCCCATACATAGCTTCCCATTTTGCACACATGTCCATAGGACATGTACACCGATAATTCTAATTGGCAGTGCAACAAACTATGTTGTCCTCACCCCTCTCTCAGGGGTGAAAGGTCTCAAAACTCACTCCAAATTTTCAACATATGCACAGCTGTTGCTGTTAAAGAAATGGGCAGCTATGGGCCTTCCCTACACCCTTCCTGCACATCCTGAGCTTGTTATCCTACTGTCTGTCCCTCTCTGTGCCCCCTTTTTTCACCACTTTCCTATCTCCCCGTTTTCTTTTCTTTAAAAGAAATTAGCGTGGGGGTTAGCGGGAGTAAGCACTTTCAAGCAGTAGTTAGCGGGGTGCGCGAGTGTGAGCTTGTGTGCGCTTAGCTAAGCATTGCTAAGCGTCGTGCAAACCCACGCCAACCCACTTACAACTGCTTAAAAGTGCCTTAGTCACTCTGTATGACAAGGCCCTTGTATTGCTCAGCAGCAAAATAAAAATACCCTTGTCAGTCTCGAACCCGGGACCTTGGACTCAGCAGTCTGCATGAAGTACCACTAACTCACAGCAAATATATAATAACTTACTGCTGAAAGCAATTCATCATGCATTACCATGAGTGAATGTAAAGGGAAAATAGGAATGGCATAACACAAATCTTGTTCTGTGGGCCTTAACCAGCAGGTGTTGTTGAATTGCATGACATGACTGTGAAAAGAGAATCAGCCATGCTAGTAGGGAATAAGGTTACAGTAGCAGCTTACAAACCCCACACAGTATCAGAACAGGATACACACTGGCATATTAGCATAGGTCACAGTCCAGACCTCCCAACAGTGACTGCTCTACAGTGATGACCCTGATTAGTAAACAAAAGTTAGCTGTGCCCCTCTGACTCCCTGTGAAATGTACTAACAGTAGGCAGAAAGGTGTTGAATCTCACTTAATAACAGATGTCAATAAGTGAGAGTAGACACTGCTTGCATGTCAGAAAAGGTGTAGTAATAGAAATGGTCTGAATCACCCAAAGTCTGAACTGAAAAATGTCAGAACTATATCACAGGTGTATCCCAGTTATATGTACCTTTCCCTGAGGCTGTTCAAATATATATATGAGAGTATCTGAGGCCTGGAAGAGTCAGAAACACACAGGCATATCAGCTTGTCTGCTGTTACACACTCTGCAAATAGCTGTAGGATGAATCCCACAAGCATGCCCTTATGTAGAAGTACAACACAGAAATAGCAAAAGATGTAGCCATGTACTGCTAGCAACCACCTGTGACAATGCCATTGTTCAGGTGCTGAAAAGACTGCTGTGGTGCACAGTCAAAGAATACTAGGCTGACCTCTGTCTACCATCTGGATATGTCCACAGGTGGGAGCTACTCAGACAGACTACAAGCCTTCATAGACTTACAGGTACACAGCAACTCTGCATGTTCAGCAAGATAAACATCACACGATAATAAATAATGCACACTGCAGTTCTGCACCCCTACCCAAAGGTACTATATACCCGTGTAGTCAGGCACAACCAAGGGTGTAGGTAGGCATACACAGTACAGAAATATGTCCAGTCATCCTGAGCAGACTGTGCTAATGCCAACACAAACCACAAACTGTTCAGATGTAAGTAACATACTAATGACAGTATAGCTGTTCACAAACAGTGCATGTACCTGATATTCATAATTGGTAGTACAACATACTTAGATGTCCTCACCACTCTCTCAGGGGTGGAAGGGTTCAAATATCCCACCTAATGTATTGCATATGCACAGCTGTTGCTGGTAAAGAAATGGGCAGCTATGGACCGTCTCCACACCCATCGTGTACATCCCAAGCTAGTTTCCCTACTGTCTTCCCCTCTTTGAGCACCCTTCATCACCACAGTCCTATCTCCCCATTTACTTTTCTGTCAAAGACATGAGTGCGATGAGCACTTGTAAACAGTAGTCAGCGGGTTTGCACCAGTGTGCGCATGTGTGCGCCTAGCTTAGCATTGCTAAGATATGATAAGCTCTGCCAAGCTTAACTAACTATTGCTAACATAAAATAAGCTAAGCTAAGCTTAGCTTAGTATTGCTAAAATGCAATAAGCTAAGCGTTGCTTAGCATAGCTAAGCATCACGCAAACCCACGCCAACTCGCTTACAACTGCTTAAAAGTGCCTTTGTCACTCTGTATGACAAGGCCCTTGTATTGCTAAGCAGCAAAATAAAATACTCTTGTCAGTTTCAAACCCCACACCTTGCACTCACCAGTCTGCATGATGTACCACTAAGCCACAGCAGATGCACAATAACTTGGTGATGAAAGAAATATAACATGCATTACAAGGAGTGCATGTAAAGGGAAAATAGGAAAGCCATAGGAATACATTGCAACAAAGAAATATGACATGCATTACAAGGATTGAATGTAAAGGGAAAATAGAAAAGCCATAGGAATACATTGCAATAAAGAAATATAACATGCATTACAAGGACTGAATGTAAAAGGAAAATAGGAAAGCCATAGGAATACATTGCAATAACTACTGTTGTATGCCAGTTAATTCCCTAATTCCAAAAGAAAGTACATACTCCCATGTACCCAGTGTTAGCATTAAGAGGTGTGAGTAAACTTACACACTGAGAAGAGTGTACTTGAAGAGGCAACAGTCAGGTTTCAGTACAACATGCATTTCACTGGCTACAACCCAGCTTCAGATATGAGACATATACCAACCTTCTGACTGACACAACAGTGTCCACAGCAAACAAGCATGGCCCCACCTTGCAAAACTGAAAGGCCTATGCCTACCTAACCTATCATTTTATAGCAGTGTCCTGAAATCACAGTGAGAACTGCAATTACCACACAGCAGGCTGCATGCAATTATTAAATGGTGGGCAACAAATGGTGCAGAGGCCATCACATACACATGTGCAGATACCTACAAAAGCAGCCTGTACTTGCTGTCCACACATGCAATAATATCATTGCAGCAACTGGAGAGAGAGTGAGCAAGACAGACAGACAGACAAACAGTTGGAGAGACCAACCCCAAAAAAAAAAAAAAAAAAAACAGAGGCGGTTGGAGACACCAACCAACCAAAACAAAAAATAAAACAAACAGAGGCAGTGGAAGACACCAACCTGAACAAATAAAAAAAACATCAACAGGTACAACAGACTGAGGTGAGAAATACAAAGGTAAGGTATGTAACACAGATGTATTTGCTGGCATCCGAATGATGTGTCTGAAGGGTACTCTACATTCTGTGAACACTCCTTATGTGGTAGCAGTCCGTATCTATATGTATATGCAGATGTGCATAGGGCAAGGGACATACTGCAACTGTTAGTGAGGGCTGGACATATATATGTATTTGAAGGTTGCTATGTGCACATATCTATGTAGGTTGTAGTGTGTGGCATTGAAAACAGCAAGCAGTGCAGGTATATGTCATGTGGTGGTTAAATGCTGTGGGACTGAGTTACAGCCAGTGAGGTCTGCTACGGCTATACGGCCTAAGGACAGTGAAATGCATTCTGCACAACACTGTGCAATATTATTACATAATTGTATGTCTCACAACTGTTCCATAATTGATATTCCCACCATGAAAGGTGGGCAGTATATCTGCATATATGTGCATGTATGTGTACAGCAGTGGCTGTTTACAAGTATGTGTGTGTATGTGTATATATATATATATATATATATATATATATATATATATACATATCTATATGTATGTGTATACACACACACACACATATATATATATATATATATATATATATATATATATATATATATGTATTTATACATATATGTATTTATATATATATATATATAGATATAGATATATATGTATATATATATATATATATATATATATATATATATATATATATATATATATATATATATATATAGATATATACATATATACATACATAGATATGTAGATATGTAGATATATAGATATATACATATATACATATATAGATATATATAGAGATATATAGATATATACAGATATATATGGATATCTATGAATATATATAGAAATGTGTATATATATATATATATATATATATATATATATATATATATATATATCTATATATACATATATGTATATAGATATATATATATAGGTATGTATATATAGAGTGATATATAAATATATATATGTATATAAATATTCATATATATATATATATATATATATATATATATAGATATATATATATATAGATATATAGATATAGAGAGAGAGAGGGAGACACAGGGTCAGACGTATTGCAACAGGTGCCTGGTGACCAAGACATGGACTGAACACCAGTGTTGATACTGCAGTGCCATACCCCATTCCAAAACACTTTACCCACTAACTACCAGATAGGTGGATGCCTGACTAACACTGAAGGTGTCAGAAGGGAACATGGGACACAGGTGGACGGTAGCCTCCCCTTTGATATTCACAGTGCCACACTAGTCTTGTAATCTGTCTACATGGTACGTGTAATCACAAATGATGTGTCATGTATGGAAATATAGGTCAGTGTTCCCCTGTACCCATCACAATGGGCCATGTGGTATGCATGTACCTCACATGACAACTACAGCAAGTGGAAAGGCCACAGACATACCTCACAAAGGGTAATACTGCCCTGAAACACATACCCTATGCAGACTGACTCACATAACCACAGCTACAGTGCGTTGTATACCGGCCACCCAGAGGTTACCTCTGCCAAACATACAGTGGTATGCCACACCCATAGCAGTCAGACAACCACCATGTCAACACCTCACAATCCCACCGGGCTACACGGCCTAGGTCCCTAGTCCCCGCAACCTCACTAAACAGCACATGCTGGAGGGATAGGCTCAATTTTAATGCAAATTTGAACACTAATTCTAATTCTAATTTCAATGATTTTAACACTAACGTTGACCATGAATCACGCTATCGAGGCAATTTTGACAATAATGAAGAGATACAGTCAGTTTTTTTAGAGCAGCCAGCCCTAAGGAGATCAGAGAGAATAAGGGAGAGACAGGGCAGCCAAAACTATTATGCTCAGAGAAACTACAACAATGGAGGCAACAGAAGGGGCAGATGGTAGTACAATTTGACACACAATGTGACGTTGATGTCGACTGTTCTGATGGTACACAATTTGAAACTTCAGTAACATTATATCAAAATTTGGATGTTGAAGTTGTACGACAAAACACTACAAGTGTCGACATTAGCACGAAAAATTTACGTTCTGGAAGTGAGATTATAAATCACATGGGTTTTAATTTATATAATTTTACTGAAAAAACATTTGATATTAATTTTTTAAATTTGTTTAGCAAAGGATTCACATTCGTGCCTACTTTTAGGTTAGACATTGGCAATGTCTTGATTAATTTAAAAACTTACACTAGGTTATTAAATTTAAAAGTCTTTTTTCATGATTCTAACACAGTTGTACAAGATGGTAGATTCACACTCAAACGTCATAGTACTTATATACCACCTCAGAATCTCACTATACACGTGTTTGAAAAACTATGTGAGACACACATAAGAAGGATACTTAATGAAAAAACAAGTATCACACACAATTTATCTTCAGCAGAACGTTTCTGTCTAAAGGAGCTTACTAGTGCTAACAAGTTTAGAATAATGAAACCAGACAAGGGAGGTGGTGTAGTTATTATGTTGACCCATGATTACATTAATAGGATGGTTAGACTTTTAGATGATGAAGACACCTATGTAAAGGTGAATAGACACGATGTAGATAAGGCTTATACCAAAATTGATTGGCTGCTTTATGAGTTCTTGATGGATGGAATGATCGATGCACAAACGTATCATTATGTTACAGTGGAATTCCCAATAATACCATCTATTTTTGGGATTCCAAAAATTCATAAACATTTAGACAATCCCCCATTTAGACTTATTGTTTCTGCCAAAGGATCAAAGACTGAGGCTTTGGCTGCCTTTATTGATTTTAAGTGTAAGAAAGTATTAATAGAATTTCCACACATTATTAGAGACTCGTGGCACTGTTTGGACTCTATTCGTGATTTTGTCAACACTGTTGATGGTAAATTTGACTTTTGTATGGTCACCATTGATGTTATTAATTTATTCAGTGTAATTCCACACCAAGAAGGCCTTGAGTTGTTTGAAGTTTGTCTCAACAAACATAGCAGTTACAGCAACTCTGAGTGCAGATTGTTGTCACAGATGCTGGAACTGGTTTTAGAAAATAATTTTATTTATTTTAATGGTCAACATTACAGACAAAAAAATTGTGTTGCAATGGGGGCTAAATGTGCCCCTATTTATGCTAATTTGGTCCTGGCAGCATGGGAGGAGGAACATGTTTTTACTAGTAAATATTGGAGTAACATTTTGATATATTTAAGATTTTTGGATGATATCTTAATTTTTTGGAAGGGGTCTGAAATTGAGCTCAAAGAATTTATTACATATATTGGGCTAACGACTAGTTTTTTGAAATTTACTAGTCACACTTCATTTGAAAAGATCAACTTTTTAGATATTACAATATCAATTCAAAACGACAAATTAGAATCAAACATTTACCGGAAAAAAACTTACTCCAACTCGTTTTTACATTTTGACAGTTGTCACCCGAGTCATCAGAAAACAAATTTAGTTAAGGGTCAGATGGTGAGGCTGTCCAGATTAGTTAGTAGTGAACACACCTTTTTAAACGAACTTACTATATTGAAAAACATGTTTACTTCTAGAGCTTACCCTGAGGATTTGGTATCAAGAATTAGCAACAATATAATAAGCAATAGATTAACATTATATAAACCTATCATACAGTATGGCTTACCATCCAAGGATACATCTAACGTTAGGAGTGTTGGACACGACACTTTTGTCATCCCGTTTAATGAAAAATCACAACAAATAATTAAAGTGATGTACGATTCATGGGATATTATTACAGAAATTAATGTTGATTTAGGGAACATTCTGGGGAATAAACCAAAATGCACTTTTAGTAAAGGGAAAAGTTTAAAGAATTTATTTGAGAAACCCACACACAATGAAATGAACATGAAATCAAGAATGAACAAATGTGGTGGTTGCCGTATATGCAGATTTATTAATAACGGACCATATTTATCAATTTTTAATCACGAAAAAACAATTAGATGTCCAGGAGTTTGTGATTGTAACACTTGTATGGTTGTGTATGCTGCTACATGTACAAGTTGTCAGGCCTTCTATATAGGAAAAACACATAGAAAATTAAAAACTCGGATCATTGAACACACCAGTGACATCAGGATAAAGAAACAAACTAGTGCTTTATACATTCACAGCACGGTCTGTGTGAATTTCAAAAAGTTTTTAGTTTTTGTAATTGACAAAATACCTCAAGTTAAGTTGTACAATGGAGGGGATATTAAGACTTTGTTGGAAGCCAAAGAATGTATTTGGCAATTAAGATTAAATGCCAATAGGTGGCCTGGTATCAATGACCAAGTCTCCATCGCAAGCATATTGAAGTTAAAATCACAATTTATTTAAATATAAATCATATTTTTATAAGGTTTTTTATATACACATTGTAAAAAAGTTCAATCGCGTAGTGATTTAGGAATTAAATACACAATATTTTTTAATTTTTTAACTGTTTGGTTAAAACTTGTTAAAAAATCTTTCATTCCCTATTTTTAATATGTCTTATTTAGTTTATTTATATATTTATTATATTTAACATATTTATTATATATATATTTACTATGTTTACTACATATTTGTTTAAATTTATTTTTGTAATACAACAAAGCAATTTTAATAATATGACTATTGTAGTGTTAGGAACTGTTGGATGACAAAGAAACTTATATTTATAATTAAGTAATTTATGAGCACAAAACTCTAGGCTATTGACTTCACTAGTTAATTAGTTTCTATATGTATTCTGGATTCATCACTAATGAGGAATACACCCTTTATTATGGTGTGCTGATTGATTGTATTAAGTAATCAAGGTATTTGTATTTAAGGGACGTTGTTGGTTAACATAATCTGTACTCTGATGATGCCCTAACACGGAAGGGTGAAAGCGCTTAGTACTGTTTTTACAAGTACTGTTTTTACAACATACTTTTATTGTTCTTTTTTCGTTGTGGTCCAGGTTTGTTTTGAATAAAGGAGATTTTGCACTACGTTCTAGGAGTCAAGGTTCTGATTGTTGCTGCTTACTAGTGAACTGGTCGGAAGTTTGTTACAAATATTTTTTCAGAGTCCTGTTTGAACCTAGATTGTGGATATGTGCCGGACCAATACGGATTAATAGCAAATGGTAATATTCAGTTTACGTGAATTACAACTATTGCGATTTGATGGTTTTTTACCAAACAACGCTATAACAACGTCCCTGTGTTTAAACTGTTTATTTGCTTGATCCCGCTGCTGTTGGATCAAAACGTACTATTTGGTGAATATTACTCATTCAGCTTTCTGGAACTATTACTATCGTGGGTGAGTCGCCTCTGAACAAAAAAGCTGCAACTAAGTTCGTGTACGATCAAAAATTTATGTGAATTACACGCAGTAGTATTTATTGGTACACTTTAGTTACGTTCACCTTTCTTTGATACTAACTTTCTATCTTAGTAGCGTGAGCAGCTTATTGGAGAGCATTGCTTAACTTGTTTAAGGTGTGATGGAAACTAAGAGACTGTTCAGTATCTAGTGCTCACTCAAAGAAAAAGCTATACCAATATACTAAATGAGTGGAAGTTATCTACAATTGGCAATTTGCTGCATAACTAACAGTTGTTAACACTGGCTAATGAACAGATCGTACTGATTCAGTGTTGTAAGTTTCACGTAACTATTGAACAACACTATCATTAGCTACGTAACTTGTTTTTTTCCCGTCAAAAGAATTTGTGACAACTAAGTAAACTGGGTTCATAATTAAGCTGAAGAATAACCGATTATTGTTACACAACAGGTTTTTTCTGATTGACGAATGTTCACAGGCTGAATTCAGTCTGAGACACGGACTATTGATTTACTTTTACATTTGTCAACGCGATGCAGCGGCTTCTACAAGAGCACTTGGACATTACCAATAAGCTTATCAAAGCTTTAAATGAACAACAAATGTTCGGAGAGAACGAAGCAGAGATGATAATTACAGACTCACAAGAGCAGCTTCTTACGTTACACTCCACTCCGAACACCAGCCTACACAACGTAGTTGCTAGGCAACGATCGGCTAGTCCTCAGCGACAGGCAGTGACGTCGGAGAGAGGAGACGTTTCGGGTTTACCCCTGAATGTTAACAGTAGCAACGATCACAACCAGACGGTTCGTAGAGTGAACGTGCACAGGAATCACTCACCTAACAGAAATACTGATCTAATTCGATTTTTAACAGCACCAAACTTGAATAGAGCGGGATCAGTCACATCTCCGAACCAGGGAACACTAAATTCACGGCTCGAAGAATTTGAAAGGACACTGAAAACTTTCAAATCTCTGCAGATGGATAATGCTTTTTTAGAACGCTCCTTAGAGTTAAAGCAAGTCCCAAAGGGACTACGTATTTTCAAGTTGCCCCATGGGTTTACAGAAGGTACGCCACTCTTTTCAGAACTATTGGGACTTTATGATAATACTGGTTTTGAGCTTCTTAAACTCATTATCCGTAACAATAATGATAAGCTAAATGTTTTAAAGGAAAGGTTATGTAATTTAGACAGAGGTATTAAGGCTGACGTTTTATTTGAGTATAACAAGTTCAAAATGGAAAACATTTTTAGAGATTTAGATAGATATATTACCAAAGGCTTAGACCTTAAGAACATGAAAATTGAGAGAGATACTAATGATTACAAAAACAACAGAGCATACAATCATTTCAGGGAATATAAAAACATGAAGTCACAACAACAGAATCGGAACACAAACATAGTAGGGAATGGTCGGAATTTTAACACAAATTTTAATGCAAATTTGAACACTAATTCTAATTCTAATTTCAATGATTTTAACACTAACGTTGACCATGAATCACGCTATCGAGGCAATTTTGACAATAATGAAGAGATACAGTCAGTTTTTTTAGAGCAGCCAGCCCTAAGGAGATCAGAGAGAATAAGGGAGAGACAGGGCAGCCAAAACTATTATGCTCAGAGAAACTACAACAATGGAGGCAACAGAAGGGGCAGATGGTAGTACAATTTGACACACAATGTGACGTTGATGTCGACTGTTCTGATGGTACACAATTTGAAACTTCAGTAACATTATATCAAAATTTGGATGTTGAAGTTGTACGACAAAACACTACAAGTGTCGACATTAGCACGAAAAATTTACGTTCTGGAAGTGAGATTATAAATCACATGGGTTTTAATTTATATAATTTTACTGAAAAAACATTTGATATTAATTTTTTAAATTTGTTTAGCAAAGGATTCACATTCGTGCCTACTTTTAGGTTAGACATTGGCAATGTCTTGATTAATTTAAAAACTTACACTAGGTTATTAAATTTAAAAGTCTTTTTTCATGATTCTAACACAGTTGTACAAGATGGTAGATTCACACTCAAACGTCATAGTACTTATATACCACCTCAGAATCTCACTATACACGTGTTTGAAAAACTATGTGAGACACACATAAGAAGGATACTTAATGAAAAAACAAGTATCACACACAATTTATCTTCAGCAGAACGTTTCTGTCTAAAGGAGCTTACTAGTACTAACAAGTTTAGAATAATGAAACCAGACAAGGGAGGTGGTGTAGTTATTATGTTGACCCATGATTACATTAATAGGATGGTTAGACTTTTAGATGATGAAGACACCTATGTAAAGGTGAATAGACACGATGTAGATAAGGCTTATACCAAAATTGATTGGCTGCTTTATGAGTTCTTGATGGATGGAATGATCGATGCACAAACGTATCATTATGTTACAGTGGAATTCCCAATAATACCATCTATTTTTGGGATTCCAAAAATTCATAAACATTTAGACAATCCCCCATTTAGACCTATTGTTTCTGCCAAAGGATCAAAGACTGAGGCTTTGGCTGCCTTTATTGATTTTAAGTGTAAGAAAGTATTAATAGAATTTCCACACATTATTAGAGACTCGTGGCACTGTTTGGACTCTATTCGTGATTTTGTCAACACTGTTGATGGTAAATTTGACTTTTGTATGGTCACCATTGATGTTATTAATTTATTCAGTGTAATTCCACACCAAGAAGGCCTTGAGTTGTTTGAAGTTTGTCTCAACAAACATAGCAGTTACAACAACTCTGAGTGCAGATTGTTGTCACAGATGCTGGAACTGGTTTTAGAAAATAATTTTATTTATTTTAATGGTCAACATTACAGACAAAAAAATGGTGTTGCAATGGGGGCTAAATGTGCCCCTATTTATGCTAATTTGGTCCTGGCAGCATGGGAGGAGGAACATGTTTTTACTAGTAAATATTGGAGTAACATTTTGATATATTTAAGATTTTTGGATGATATCTTAATTTTTGAAGGGTCTGAAATTGAGCTCAAAGAATTTATTACATATATTGGGCTAACGACTAGTTTTTTGAAATTTACTAGTCACACTTCATTTGAAAAGATCAACTTTTTAGATATTACAATATCAATTCAAAACGACAAATTAGAATCAAACATTTACCGGAAAAAAACTTACTCCAACTCGTTTTTACATTTTGACAGTTGTCACCCGAGTCATCAGAAAACAAATTTAGTTAAGGGTCAGATGGTGAGGCTGTCCAGATTAGTTAGTAGTGAACACACCTTTTTAAACGAACTTACTATATTGAAAAACATGTTTACTTCTAGAGCTTACCCTGAGGATTTGGTATCAAGAATTAGCAACAATATAATAAGCAATAGATTAACATTATATAAACCTATCATACAGTATGGCTTACCATCCAAGGATACATCTAACGTTAGGAGTGTTGGACACGACACTTCTGTCATCCCGTTTAATGAAAAATCACAACAAATAATTAAACCCCGGGATTCATGAACCTTGCGCCAGGCGCCCGCATAGCGTTGGCGTTATAACGCCAAATATGGCTGCTGAGCGATTCAGGTATGAATGAATTCCACGTGCACTACCGGCGTGCGCCGGACCGTCTCCGCCCCCCGGCGTAGGTATGCAAAACACACTGTGTGCGGTATTGCACCATGCAAATGAGGGCAATAGCGATCCACTATGGCGGCGTAGCGTAAGAGACGGAAATGTAAACCAAAAACGGTTTACATTTACCCAAACATACCGGAGGAGTAACGGAAGGCTGTCAAAGTCAGGTATCATATAGGTGCAATATGCCAATGTGGAAAGGCACCGAGAATGTCCAAAGAAAATATGCACAAAATGTAAAAATGACATAAATGGCACGACGTGAAAGAACAGCAGACCCCGGATGTGTGCACAGAAGTTGTAAAGCAATGAAATAATATGATAATGTCCGAAAAAAAAAAAAAAAAAAAA
>NC_056742.1:520602292-520708253 GCF_019279795.1 Protopterus annectens | reverse complement strand
CCTTTTCAACAGCATTGAAACCCAAAATAAAGCAATCATTGGATGATGTCCTGACAAATGACACACAGTGGTAGGGAACCCAGTATCAATTGGATCCTTCCGGTGCTAGACTATAACACTAACCAGTGGTGATGACCGCCACCCATTACTGTGACCACACATGTGTGTCATATAGCCATGTTCATGGTGGCCTGTTGCTACCAATCATCCCTGCATGTGGTTGGAATAACCACTGTTGTTCAATATATGCATGTGTTATGTTTGCTGTTCAACTGTTGGAACTGTGGTGTGTTGGGTTAATGGGAATATTACTGCATGCTGTAACAACTAATCTGGAATGCTGTTGTTTATGTTGTAATGAAACACACCTAATCACAGAACGTATGGGAAGGCCGGTCCCAGTGTACCCACCTGTCCCTCCTCAGTTGGCGAGTGCACCTGGCACCAGTGGCTCTGGTGCCCAGCCCAGACTCCCCTCCTCCATTGGTCCTGTGCCACCTTCGGGTGGAAGCACTGCAGGGGATGGGGCTCGTCCCCCCCATGCAAGTGTGGGCGGAAAAGGGCCACCCATCACCCTTCTAAGGGTCCGGACTGTGGTATGTAGGGAGATCCAGTGTTCAGTCGCTGATCCCCTACGCCTGCTTGAGGCGAGAGTGGCGCATCTCACGGGTGAGCCTGCCCATCCTACTCAGCCCCCAGCACAGCCACCCCCGGAGCTGTGAAGGTGCAGTGGTGACTGCCCATGGGTGGGGATCTCAGTTCCACTGTTACCATCTGTGGGCTCATGGGCTTGCAATTTCCAAACAACCTTCCCCGTCAATTGTGTTCACCCACCCCATGTGTCAAATTCCGCCCCTGTATGCGTCTTGTTTGTCTTGTCTGTTTACCTCCGCAACCTACCTCCCCAAATATACTTATTTCCCCTACCTCACTTACCACTCTTACCTGAAAAAAAAAAGGGGCAATCTGTACCCATAAAAAAATTACGCCCCATACATAGCTTCCAATTTTGCATACATGTCCATAGGACATGTACACCGATAATTCTAATTGGCAGTGCAACAAACTATGTTGTCCTCACTCCTCTCTCAGGGGTGGAAGGTCTCAAAACTCACTCCAAATTTTCAACATATGCACAGCTGTTGCTGTTAAAGAAATGGGCAGCTATGGGCCTTCCCTACACCCTTCCTGCACATCCTGAGCTTGTTTTCCTACTGTCTGTCCCTCTCTGTGCCCCCTTTTTCACCACTTTCCTATCACCCCATTTTCTTTTCTTTAAAAGAAATTAGCGCAGGGGTTAGCGAGGGTAAGCACTTTAAGCAGTAGTTAGCAGGGGTGTGCGAGTGTGAGCTTGTGCTTAGCTAAGCATTGCTAAGCCATGCAAACCCACGCCAACCAGCTTACAACTACTTAAAAGTGCCTTAGTCACTCTGTATGACAAGGCCCTTGTATTGCTCAGCAGCAAAATAAAAATACCCTTGTCAGTCTCGAACCCGGGACCTTGGACTCAGCAGTCTGCATGAAGTACCACTAACTCACAGCAGATATATAATAACTTACTGCTGAAAGCAATTCACCATGCATTACCATGAGTGAATGTAAAGGGAAAATAGGAATGGCATAACACAAATCTTGTTCTGTGGGCCAGCAGGTGTTGTTGAATTGCATGACATGACTGTGAAAAGAGAATCAGCCATGCTAGTAGGGAATAAGGTTACAGTAGCAGCGTACAAACCCCACACAGTATCAGAACAGGATACACACTGGCATATTAGCATAGGTCACAGTCCAGACCTCCGAACAGTGACTGCTCTACAGTGATGACCCTGATTAGTAAACAAAAGTTAGCTATGCCCCTCTGACTCCCTGTGAAATGTACTAACAGTAGGCAGAAAGGTGTTGAATCTCACTTAATAACAGATGTCAATGAGTGAGAGTAGACACTGCTTGCATGTCAGAAAAGGTGTAATAATAGAAATGGTCTGAATCACCCAAAGTCTGAACTGAAAAATGTCAAAACTATATCACAGGTGTATCCCAGTTATATGTACCTTTCCCTGAGGCTGTTCAAATATATACATGAGAGTATCTGAGGCCTGGAAGAGTCAGAAACACACAGGCATATCAGCTTGTCTGCTGTTACACACTCTGCAAATAGCGGAATGAATCCCACAAGCATGCCCTTATGTAGAAGTACAACACAGAAATAGCAAAAGATGTAGCCATGTACTGCTAACAACCACCTGTGACAATGCCATTGTTCAGGTGCTGAAAAGACTGCTGGGGGCACAGTCAAAGAATACTATGCCGACCTCTGTCGACCATCTGGATATGTCCACAGGTGGGAGCTACTCAGACACACTACAAGCCTTCATAGACTTACAGGTACACAGCAACTCTGCATGTTCAGCAAGAAAAACCCTCACACATAAAAAATAATAGACTGCAGTTCTGCACCTACCCAAAGGTACTATATACCCGTATTTGCAAAAACCAAGGGTGTAGGTAGGCATACAAAACAAAAATATGTCCATTTTCCCCCAGCAGACTGTGCTAATGCCAACACAAACCACAAACTGTTCAGGGTAACATATAAGAAGGGCTGTTCACAAACAGTGCATGTGCCTGATATTCATAATTGGTAGTACAACATATTTAGATGCCCTCCCCCCCAGGGTGGAAGGTTCAAATATCCCACCTAATGTATTGCATATGCACAGCGTTGGGTAAAGAAATGGGCAGCTATGGACCATCTCCACACCCAGGGTACATCCCAAGCTAGTTTTACTGTCTTCCTTTTTGAGCACCCTTTCTCACCACATTCCTCTCCCCCCATTTACTTTTCTGTCAAAGACATGAGGGGGTGACACTTGTAAACAGTGTCGGGCAGGTTTGAAAGTGGGGTTGCATTGTTAGAAACCCAATTGTTAAAAATAATAAGCTCCCAAGTTTAAAAAAAGCTAACTTTTTAACATAAAAAAATTAAAGCAAAAAGGTTTTTGCCTTTACCCCTTGTATTGCTAAAAAAAAAAACCCAAAAAATTAAAGCCATTTCCCCCAAGCAAAAACTTTGGTTGGTTCAGCAAAACCCTTTCCCAAAAAAAAACTGCTTAAAAACTGTTAAAGGGGGTGGCCTTTTGAAAAAAATTTTAAAAAGGCGAAAAGGGGGCCTGGAAAAATTGCTCAGGGCCAAAAACCAAAAAAACCCTTTTTTAAAAGGGTTTTTTCAAAAAACCCTAAAACCTTTTACTCACCCCAGTTCTTGGCTTTAAATTTATAAAAGGCCACAGAAAAAGATCCCCCCCAAAATAAACCTTTTTTTGCGGGGAAAAAGGAAATAATTAAAAATGCATTTACAAAGGGGAAAGGTGAAAATTGTTAAAAAAGGGTAGGAAATCTTTTTGGAATAAAAAAAAAAATTGGGGCCAACCCCAAAAAAAAAAGAGGGGGGAAAAAAAAAAATTAAAAAAAAGGAAAACCAAAAAAAAAAATGGTAAAAGGAAAAAAAAAGGAAAGCCAAAATTAGGGAATCCAATTGGGGCAATAAAGGAAATTTTTTTAAACTTTTGGAAAAATTAAAAGGGGACTTGAATTTTAAAGGGGGAAAATAGGAATTTAGGAATACATTTGAATTTTTAAAAAAAACGGGGGTTTTTTAAATGCCAGTTAAATTCCTCCTAATTTCCCAAAAGGAAAAAACAAAAATTTTTTCCCCTTTTGTACCCAAAGGGGGGGTTAGCAAAACAGGTGGATTTTAAAATTTAAAAAAAAAAAAAAAAAAACCCCCTTTTTTTGAGAAAAAAAAAAAAGTTGAAAAAAAAAAAAAACTAAAAAAAAAAGCAAACAGTTAAAGGGTTTTTCAGTAAAAACAGGGATTTTAATTGGTTAAAACCCAAAAAAAGATTTTTTAAAAAAAGATATAAAAAAAAAAAAAAAAAACCAACCTTCCTGCCGGGGCCCAACAACAAAGTTTTAACCGGGGCCAAAAAAAACTTTTCCCCCACCTTGGGGGGCCAAAACTAAAAGGGCCAGGGGCCTCCCAAAACCTTTCCCTTTTTTTACAGTGCCAAACACATTTGGAACTGCAATTAAACCAAAAACAGGCAGGGTTGGCATGCCCTTACTAAAATGATGGGAACCCAATTGGGGGAAAGGCCACAAAAACCCAAAAGTAAACTAAAACACCCCTTAATTTGCTTCCAATACATGAAACCCAAATTATTGCAAACTAAGAGGATGAAAGCAGCAGACAAAAAAACCAGAAAACCCCCAACCCCATGGGGGCCCTTTGGGCCCAACCCCCCAAAAAATAAAACAAACGGGGGGCCATTGGAAAACCAACTCTAAAACCCCCCAGCATTAAAAAAAAAGGTTATAAAAAGATGTTTTTACACCCCCGATGTTGTCTGGATAATTCCTGGGAACCCCTTGGGGAAATCCCGGGAAAGTAAATCAAACAGGAAAAGGGGAAAGGGACATAGGGCAAGGTTAGGGCTACTTTATATGAAATTTGAAAAAAGCACATTCTATGTTGGGGTGGGGGTGGCATTGAAAACGGGGGAAGCAATATTTTTTCTTTTGGTTTGTGGGTGAGGCCGGGAAAAAGGATTGCATTAATCCCCAAGGAAAAGTGGAAGGGCATTGTTGTACATTCCTTTGTATGCCCGGGGTTCCCCATAATTGAAAATACAGATGCTCAAAAGGGGTACTGCGGGTAACCATTTTAATTTTGGTACAAAATTAACTTACCTAAAACACATATTGAATGTTCAAAACCCCCAAACCCCTTTTTTGGGGCCTTATTAAAATTACATATACATATATTTAATTAATACAAAATCTATTTGACATCAGTTGTTTATAATTCATTTTTAAAATGAGCCCCCAATTCCCAATACATTTGTCGGGGACTTGCCTAAAACATGATATTGAAGCATATATATATTAAAAAGGAATATTTGGTATAGGGATAATGTGGGGTTGGGTTACAAAACATTCTTTTCAATATGACATATTTTTTCATGATTGCTTAAATGAGGGAACGGGTTGGCCCCAAACACAGGTGAACTTTTTATAGGGATAAATGTAGAGGGGGCCTGGCACGGTAGGGTGGAAAATTTTACCCACAACAATTTGGGCATTAACAACTGGGGAAAGGGAATGGAAGCGCCACAATACAAACCCCAGGAAGGACACGGGAACCCTGACACGGGAAACAAAATAAAGGGGCACACAACCCCGCTGACCAACACACTGCCATTGGGGCAAAAACCCACAAAGCATAGGCAGAAACCGGACATATGACAGGCCCATAGGGAAAAGACAGCCCATGCACGGAACCACAGACACCCACATTGGTGGGGGCCAAAATACACCCCCCACCAGGGGGAGGAACCAATGGGGGCCCGGCCACAGAAAAACACAAAATGGGGGTCACATGGGGGGAACCCCCCAGCATTGCCAGGAGCTCAGGAACAGGGGCCAGGTAAATGACCGGGTTTTTTAGAACCAAGAGGGAGGGAAAAAGGGCTCCCAGGTAAATATATTTTTGAATAATCACCCCAAAATGCCGGGTTTCACTGTGGGTTTGGGGGCAATCACAAAGCAAGCCAAAAGGGGGCCAACGAAAAACGGCATATTCTTGCACCCCTGGGTGAAAACCAGGGGGGAACATGCATGTTTTCATTTTAAATTGGAAAGAACCATGAAAGGGAAGGGGGGCCAGAAACAAACACCCCAACGCAAATGAAAATTGGCAGGCCCTGTGGGGAAAACATTCAAACAACGCCCAAACACACCCAAGCACAAGCACAACACAAATTCAACCTGGCACAGGAAAGGTGGCACACTGTCAAACTTCACTTTTGGGGCAAGGGGCATAACAGCAAATTTTAAAGGCAGCCCCAGGCCCCTTGTCCCCTGTTTTACACCCCAAAATTCCATAAAGGGGGGGCCACAGGGGGGGAAATAAACAATAATACAGGGGGGAAAAAAAGGCCCCCCTTTTGGGGAACACAGGAAGGGGCTTTAATTTGGAACTTAAGGGCGGGAAACATGTAGGGGGGTTAGAATTTGTGGGAAAATGATGCAAATAAGGAAGGAAAATATTTCAATGGCCATGCCAATTTGGAAATTAAAATGGAACCCCTTGCCCCATTTTGGGGTAATAATGTGAAATGGGAAAACAATTATTGAAAGAAAGAATGAAATAAATGGAAAATAGGGAAAACAAAACAATAAAATAAAACCCAGGTTTTGAAAATTTTGAAGGAAGGAAAATTAGACCCCTTTCCACAAAATGTCTTCCTTTGCCAGTGGGGTTGGCAACCTTAAACCTGACAAAATGCCCAACCCCAACACGGGCATTCTATGGCCCACATCACACCCCTGGAGTAACCTTTTCCCCAGCAATTGGGGCGGGCCCTTTGTATTGCCCCCATTCCCAGTAAAATCCCCTTTTGGACCCCCGGGGAACAGGGGTTTTCCTTTTCTTTTCATTTGCCTTGAGGGGCATTTTTCCCATTTTCATGGTTGGAAGAAGGCCGGGTTTCCTTACATTGGGGGGGTTGGCACAGGTCCCTGGTCCGTGAGAGACATGATTATTTTGGGAAAGGGGTTTACGGGGTCTGTCTTGGCCCCACAAAACCAGTTTAAACCCCATTTTGGGGCACAACCAACCCTTTAAAACCCCCAAACCCCCAATGGGCCCAAAACACAACACATTACCAAATTGGCCCATGGACTTTGTCCCCCACACACCAACCAAACCCAAACCACAACACCACACACCACAAACCCCACCCCACGGGCAGGGCCAAATTTTTTTGGGTTAATCAGGCTCGGAAACAAAAAATGCCCGGAAAGGGATTAACCCTTCACCCTTAAATTGCACATCCGGCCCTTTCGGTCCCTTGGATTCCCCAAGGGTCATTATAGATGGGGGGGAAAATAGAGCCCCCCAAAAAAGTTTTCCACCAACCGGGGAGGTTAACTGAACAATCCCACAAACCCGGGAGGGGTCGGGGACCCCAATTTTTTACATCCCTTTTGTTTTGGAGTGCCCCCCAAAATGGGGGTTTGGCCCTGATTGTATTTTTTGCCAGCATGGTTCCCAGTCCCAGAGGGAAATGGGTCCAGTACAATTCCCCAAGAAAACCCATCTTGGTGAACTGGTGGGGCACGGTCTGTGTCCGTGGAAAAGGGGACGGGGACGGGGTAACCCTGTCTTCCACAAACCCCTTTGGGCACCAAGGGGGAGTTGTTTTCCCCAACAAATTAAAACAAAAAATGGGTAACCCCCCCTTTAAATAACGGGGGGCCCATGCTGTTTTTGTACCAAAAAACCAAACACAAACACAACCCAACACAACAAACAACAAACCACAAATGACACACAGTGGTAGGAAACCCAGTATCAATTGGATCCTTCCGGTGCTACACTATAACACTAACCAGTGGTGATGACCGCCACCCATTACTGTGACCACACATGTGTGTCATATAGCCCCCTTAGGTACATGCAGACACACTAGGGATGTGTCCATCCAAATCTGGGAATGCATGGAATGGCCTACAATGCATTCCCTGGATGGGACGCATATCCTACACAAGGGTATCATACAGACAGATACCTGTTGTGTGATACATGCTGTATAGCAGTAAGCCGACTATGGCATAGTCATCCTCATGTACTATACATACTATCCCGTCAGTACCACACTGGTGGTAGCCCTCAACATGTATGTCGGGTACCATTGTGTACATACAGACCCATGTTATGTCATGTGCCCCTTGGTATCCACATATCCATAGGTATTGTGGAGTCCGAAGGTGTATCACAGACATTAGAGGCTTGAATGCATATCCACAAGGCAGTCGTACACCTAGAAAGACTGTCCATTCTTGGCAGACTTTGTTGTGTATGACCATGTCTGACATATACCCCAGGCATATACCCTCACTCACACTACTCTTAAGTAACTGTCATGGGTGTGTGTGCCACAGATGACATTGGCCACAGAACACGACAGTGGATGGCCATGTCACATACATACATATGTGACCTATGATCTGAGTAGCAGCGGGACAACCTGTCAATGGAAACAAATGTATTCATGTAGTATGCAGGCTTCACACCTATGTAGTGATTGAGGGGACATGTACACATATATATTTGCCATGCAGATACCTGATGTCTGCAATGCACTTACTGTTGTCATCATACTATGTCATACCATAGTAAAAGCAAAACCCACACTGTTTTGACCAACAGTGATACACACACAGTCAGCATTTGCAGGATTTAAACCCTTACCTAACTATGTTATGATACTAGGAAGAGACACATTAACATGGCGTGCTATTTGCTTTACTGGCTGGTTTATCTTCTCCTGCTGTATTTGTAGGATGGTGACATCATCAGACTTTCCAAAGAGTAATGTACCTCTTTTAGTGTGTTTTCACAGTCTCCAAAAAGGACACTCCTTTCAAAGACAATTGCACACATACACACAACCCCCACTCATTGTTTGCAGGATTCAAATCCCTATCTATGTTATGATACTAGAGAGTGACACATTAACACGGTGCGCTATTTGATTTATTGGCTGTTTTTTTTTTCTCCAGCTGTATTTGTAGGATGGTGACATCATCAGACTTTCCAAAGAGGAATGTACCTCTTTTAGTGTGTTTTCACAGTCTCCAGAAAGGGCACTCATTTCAAAGACAATTACACACATACACACTCACTGTTTGCAGGATTCAAACCCCTACCTAATTATGTTATGATACTAGAGAAAGATACACTAACACGGCTAGCTATTTGCTTTATTGACTGTTTTTTTTTTCTCCTGCAGTATTTGTAGGATGGTGACATCATCAGACTTTCCAAAGAGGAATGTTCCTCTTTTAGTGTGTTTTCATAGTCTCCAAAAAGGGCACTCCTTTCAAAGACAATTGCACACATACACACTCACTGTTTACAGGATTCAAACCCCTATTTAACTATGTTATGATACTAGAGAGTGACGCATTAACACGGTGCGCTATTTGATTTATTGGCTGTTTTTTCTTCTCCTGCTGTATTTGTAGGATGGTGACATCATCAGGCTTTCCAAAAAGGAATGTACCTCTTTTAGTGTGTTTTCACAGTCTCCAAAAAGGGCACTCCTTTCAAAGACAATTGCACACATACACACTCACTGTTTGCAGGATTCAAACCCCTACCTAATTATGGTTATGATACTAGAGAGAGATACACTAACATGGCGCGCTACCTGCTTTACTGACTGGTTTCCCTTCTCCTGCAGTATTTGTAGGATGGTGACATCATCAGACTTTCCAAAGAGGAATGTACCTCTTTTAATGTGTTTTCACAGTCTCCAAAAAGGGCACGCCTTTCAAAGACAATTGCACACATACACACTCACTGTTTGCAAGATTCAAACCCCTACCTAACTATGTTATGATACTAGAGAGAGACACACTAACAAGGCGCACTATTTGCTTTACTGGCTGGTTTCTCTTCTCCTGCAGTATTTGTAGGATGGTGACATCATCAGACTTTCCAAAGAGGAATGTACCTCCTTTACTGAGTTTTCCCAGTCTCCAAAAAGGGAACATCTCTCAAAGGGAACTGCACACACACATACACACCCCCACACACACACACACACACACACTTTGCAGGATTCAAACCCCTACCTAACTATGTTATGATACTGGAACAAGACGCATTAACACAGCACGCTCTTTGCTTTACTGGCTAGTTTCCCTTCTCCTGCTGTATTTATAGGATGGTGACATCATCAGACTGGACATGGTGATGTGTGTACACTTTGTTTTATGCCATTCCAGGAATGGTCCATGTGAGTCAGCAGGCGTCAACAGCTTGAACATGACCTCAGTATCCTTACCTTGTGTGATCTATCTGTGGACACATTGACATTCCGTCGTATGTCAACACATATTTATGCACAGCTTCTTGGTTTTGTGGATACTACATGTGTCTGGGATGTTGATAAAGGGCTATTCAAAGTCTATGTGACACATGTGTAGATGTGTTTATTGATGTAGGTCCTGGGTGGCTGCCTTGCAAACAGTCTAACATGTTTGGGAACCATGATCCGCACATGAACATACCACAGTTGGTAGGGTTGTGTGTGTGTCAGCTTCCAATAGCTCTGTTTATGGCTGCAACCATGATGGACTCCATGACCTTGCAGATCAGACCTCATAGGCGTACTGGACTTGACTTCCCATGGTGTGTTCTAAACCAACACTTGTGGGGAGTGCCATATGTAGCTGTGACACATTCAACGGTTCCACATCCTGTGTAGGGGGTGCGGCTCAGCTGACTGTTCAGGTGCATGATCTGTTTGTTCTGTAGTTTGTGCATGACACATATTGGGAATCAATGTATTCCACCTGCTGCCATGCTTTTGGCAGTGGGCGTAGCTGCTCATCCATTCTACATGTGATATCTCCTGGTATGATGATGTGGACTATTGTCAGTGGGGGATTGGTATGTACATATGGGCCTGTCTGTCATGATGTTGGCATTGACACTCAGGTACAGTTGGCCCTGACTCAGGACATATATTTGTGTACATTGATATTTATGACATAGCTGAAGGAGGTGTCATGATTCAGTCTGGACTCCTTCTCAGCTCCTCTTTACAAAACACTAACGAACATGAGCACTAATCCCTGTTATACTCTTTTACATGCTTAACACCCTACTGATCCTTTGTGATCAGGCTACAGAGTATGTCATGATAATATCCTGGCATGTCCAGGGGTCGGTTTTGTGTGTACTCTTCAGTCCAGCTGGTGGATATTGTGATATTGACACAATGTCACATCTGCCTCATGTACACAGACAACCCTCTCCTCCTCCCGACAAACTCAGATATATGTGTGAGATGCACCTATATAGACATACAGGGAGCTGAACTCTCTCGATCCATGACTGGCACAGTCTATCAGGTGGTGAAGGTAACCACACACACCACATATCAGTCTCACATATCCTCTAGCAACAGCACTCAAACCACATTAGCACACATTGACATACTTGGATGCTGTAAATGTACTCTACCTAAGCAGCAGAGACCTCCAAAGCAGACGCACACACACCTGTACCCCACTACAATACCCACATATCACTAAGTTCACAATGTCAGTGTGCCACACAGTCACTGCCCTTCGGGCTAAACAACACACCTAATACACTTGTAATAGGCAACCCTTATGTTCAGACACACTGACGTACCACTCACCAGCCCTGACAAGAGAATAGCCACTTTGGGCTGTCTGTTGGGTGCCAGGATCTGCCGCATAACACAGGCAGTCAGGTCACTTCAAAGCAAGTACAAGACTGGCACCATCATTGTCCATGCTGGTGTGTGTAACCTCAGACGTTACTCCCTGGACCACATGACATGATACATGGAGGTACACTCTGATCATGTAGCCCAGGCCAGTAGGACCCTGACCTTGTCTAGCATCTTACAACCACCAATTATGATGTCACAGTATACGGACACACATATCACATTTAACAGTTGGCTAACAAATTTGTTTCATTCATAGGGGATACAGTGTCTGTCAGCTTATGGTGACATGCTCAACATGCCACATAGCTTCACTATGGACAGCTTGCACCTGTCACCCTTGGACTTTGGTATGCTGGCTAAGGCTCTTGCTACCACCAGAGTGCCTTTTTTAAGCAGGGCTCAGAAGACAAGCCCACCTCCATAGACATTACAGGTTAAATGAAACTAAGGGTAATGCTGCTCAACAACAGTTGTGTTAACCTCATATTGTGGCCACTCAGGACTCTCCCCAGTATGGAGGAGAGCAATATCTGTACACTGACAGACACCTGGTTCAGGCTTGCTTATGCACACCAGCACTACCAGGTTATGTTTCATACCATGTTGTCTGACAACAAAACTTGGAACAGACAACACAACTAGGGGGAGTATCCATATACATCACAGATACACACACCTCCAGGTTAGTAGCACTGCACAAAGCATCACAGACCATACATATACAACTACCATTGTGCAATACTGCCTTTCAGTTTGTTGCCTGCTACAGAACACACTCCCAAACTCAGGAACCACACTCGGCTTTTGTGGGAACTATGGAGAATATAAACGTCTCCACAGACACCATTATATTGTGTGACTTCATATACACACATATTGACTGGGGATACTACTCAAGCCCTGACAACCTCACCCAACAGTCACTACAATTTGTGGACTCATATGCTTTGGCACAACCAGTCAGCACAGCCACAAGGAGGAATACATATTGGACCTGCTCATCACCAACATGGGGACTCTATGTTCCACACCAGCGATATACCCCTCATTGGTAAGGTCAGAACATACATGTATCTCACAGGACATACATATACCCTCCACACACCCATCCTGGGTAATCTTGGTGAACTTCTCATGAGCCAACATCTCACTTCACCGAAGCAAGGTGGTATCCTTCAGAGATTCTGGGACAGTGGCATATACGGCTCACACTGCTGCATCCTTTACATACACATTCTATGGACACCTAGTGGACTGCATGGATTGTGCTATCCCAAATAACAACAAGACCCACTACTACAATGGCAGGGGACCTGTCTGGTAGACCCCAGCCATTAATAAGCTGTACAACATCAGGAGGATGCTACTACATGATAGAGCACAATCCCAGACTGGGAAGGCATCTGTGATCTGTACTAGCAGACAGCTACAATCACTCATGGACTTTTCTAAGGGCCGCTTCTACCAGACAATTGCACCTGACACATAGGACTATCACACAGCCTTCTTCAGTTTTGTCAGGAACCTGGGTGGACACTCACTGATATGCTGTGAGTTACTGCATACTGACTAAACCTACCCTGAACCCACTGGCATTGCCTACATCCTGGCAAACAGGTTCAGTGCAGATGTCTCCCACCCATCCCCCCTAAGGAGCAACTATCCATCCCAACAGAGTATAACCTCCCTGACATCACACAGTAACAGGTGAGTGCTGCCCTCCCCACAGCGTACATCACAGTATCAATGTGACCAGATGGTGTCCCAACCTGCATCATACATGAGCATCATGACAAACGCAACCCTCACATTACATCACTGTTCACTATCAGAGTTACCACAGGATATGTACCCAAGGAATGGCGTACTGGGACAGTGGTCCCACTCCACAGAGTTGGTGCCACAACGGACCACAGACAATATTGCCCTATAAGCCTATGTAGCCTGTTCTGCAAAGCTATGGAGCATATTGTCATAGGACTCCTACACATAGACATCGGGAACCTACAGACACTGTGTCCTACTCATTTCAGCATTGTTGTGGGCAGATCTTGCCTCTTGAACCTGTAGGTATTCTTTAAATGGCTAACAGGTCCATTGACATAGGGACGGCTATCCACACAGCCTACCTGAACCTTGCAAAACCATTCAACACAATAACTCACTGGGCCATTATGCATAGGCTCACCAGCATCAATTTAGACACATATCTCACACAATGGATTGATACCTAGATCAGGGATAGCACCCACATGGTCAGGATTGCAGGTGCCATGTCTGACTATACACCAGTTACACATGGCATCCCACACAGCTTGGTCCTGGGATCTCTTTTGTTCAGTATATATTTGTCTTACGTACAGGCTATCACAGGGGGACTATGGCTGAACATGTTTGCACTTGACTGCAAACTGTGTGCCATGATCAACTCTCCAGCTGCCACATGCATACTCAATCAGGGTCTCACAGAGATGGATGACTGGTGCCTGAGCCATGGCCTACAGCTAAATGCCATTAGTTGCATAGTCATCCCCTTTGGGAGTAACAACATGCCCACACATTACCACATAGGTAGTACTCGATTACATACGGTAGGAGTTGTTAGGGGTTTGGGGACATCACTTGTTCATACTGTCGCCTTTAACATTCACGTTGCCAAAGTGGTTGGACACACCTTCTATGTGTGTCACCTTATCCCATATGGTTTCACATCTAGATCGAGTGAGGTCATTGTGCCCCTATACTCATCACATCCATGCTTGGTTACAATGCCACATTTGGGGTGTACCTTACCTGACACCTGCAGCAACTGTACTGGCCAAGGACAGTCCTCACTAAGCAGATCTAGGGACTCACACAGATGCCCTGCATAGTTCAGATGCAGTAACTCCAGCTCTACTCAGTCGCTTACCACCTACCCAGATATGATGTGTGCCTGTTGTTTACAGCTATACCCAAACCAGAATTACCGGACATGCTCCACCTCAGGATATCCAACTCCCTTGGAGCTACACACTGCATGGACATATACCTCAGCATAGATGTTAATAGGACATTGTGGAGGGACAGATTCTTATCCCAGAGGCTCCACTCACTACAGAATTTAATCCCAGTTTCACATAGGCAGAGCCACCCACTGACCACCTACTGGAGACATCTTGATGACTGTATGGGTGATTATATATTTACCCCTGGGATATCTTCTGTGTCCCTGCTAGACAGAGGCACACTAGCATAAATGTACATGGGCTATCTTGTGTGACCTACTATTCACACACACACAGTGTAGTAATCTGACAGGGTTGCGAATGCCAAACACACTCTGGCTAGGCTTGTACATGCCCTAAGGCAGAAAGCCTAGTATCGACCTCTGAACCTATGCTAATGTTCAAGATGCACAATGTTTATTGCTGATACTGTTTGCAGGTCTTTATCATCTTTGCTTTACCAGTTTCCATGAAGAACTTCAGTATTTGCAGAACATATTTGATTATGACTGGGTTCCACTATATTATAGATGTGTTTGTTGTCATATAACTGTGTGCACAGGGTGGATTGCTGAATAGTGACAGGTTCCTGGGTTAATACATGCAACTGCCAGATATGCGTGGCCCACTGCTGTACTCAGACATGGCCTAAGTGTGTGAGCATGCCCAGTTCTGACATTACATGTTTTGTTGCCTGACATTTGTCTCATTTATTCAGGTGTGTGAGCATGCCCAGTGTGACCCTTCAGTATGTTGCTATCTGAGGTCCACTACATTTGCTGATGTGTGCAAACATGACCAGTATTAACATTTATACTGTGTGTGTTGGAAGTCAGGTTCTGTTCTCACTGCAGGACTCACCTTTGTGTCATAACTCAACAAGGATTATGCTGTGCCTGCAGGGTTTCCATGGAATACTTTGCATAGACTTATCAACATTCCATCATACAGGTGGACCACTGCAATACTGTCATGGTTTAGTGGTTCAGTACTTTGGCTATAGTTCACAGTATTCTGGGTTCGAGGCCCATCACTGCTTTATATTTTCATACTGAGCAGACCACACTGCTTAAGGGCCTGTTAAGCAAATATGAGCATGTTGGCTTTTGTTCAGCTATGTCCTACTTAGATCAGGCTTGTCCGACATTGCTTAATATTCACCAACATTGCTGGACATTGCCCAATATCACTGAACATTGACCACAGTTGTGCTAGTTGGTGTGTGCAATTTTGTTTGCATATACTACATGGTGGTAATTGCTGTTTAGCACTGCTTTATATTGCTTAACACATGGCATTCATGCCTTAGGTGGTGCTGCAGGGCTGCCTATGTCGGATGCACATACTACACTCCCTGCACATGCTTGGAAGAAGGTAGTGTCAACTTAGGCATCCCTTTTACTTTATGTGCGAGTTGGAGAGGGGTATCATTTCCAGAGTTCCTACTGAGCCAGTGTATGTGCTATGCGTTGCCTCTTTGCCAAGGCCAAAGCATACTGGGCACGCCTCCTTCTGCCTACTGGGGCAGGCTCAGGTTGTTCCTCCTCTGAGTCACGTTCTGTCTGTGATGGCCTTGGCAATGGTGGGGGGCTGTTTGGCCCAGGCCTATGCTGGTCCTGCTGCAGCTGTTTTCACAGGATCATATTATGTAGCATAGCACATACCATGACAATTTGGGTACATGTAGTTGGTGAGTACTGCAAAGCTCCACCAGATGTGTCCAGGCACTGGAACCGTGAGCAGCCCAAACACACGCTCTATTACATTACGTGTTTGTGCGTGTGCCTCATTATGGCATTCCTGTTCAAGTGTGTGTGCGTTTCTGATGGGTGTCATCAGCCACGGCTCCAGTGCATAGCCAGAATCCCCCACTAGGTGACCATGTGGGATGTCCCCATTGGCAAATGTCTGGTACAGCTGTGTCAGATGCCAGATATGGGAATCATGGTAGCTTCCAGGGCAGTCTGCACACACATTCAGTATTATGCCCTGGGCATCACACATGACCTGGCAGTTGATGGAGGGGAAGGCCTTGCGGTTGAAGTAGACCCTACCCCGCTCGCCGGCTGGTGCTTTGATGCATATGTGCGTGCAGTCTATTGCACCCACTACCTCAGGGTATTCCGCTATTTGCTGGAAGAGATGCATATTGCTGGCCAATACCTCACGGGAATTGGGGAAATATACATGATCACTGACATGTGCTGACATGGCATCCAGGAACTGGTGTAGTACCCTGGATGCTGATGCCTGTGATATCCCCATCATATCACCAGTTGGTCTCTGGAAGGTACCTGTTGCTAATATTCTTAGGCCAACACATACCTTGGTTTCCACTGGGATGGGTTCCCATTTGTTGGTTCTGTGTGTGAGGCGTGGCCTGCACAGCTCAACAATTTGCTGCAGGAGGTCTCTGTCCACTCTATAGTGCTCCACTATCTCCAGCTCATGTAGCCCCATGTAGGTTACCCTGGGCCTGTACACTCTTTTCTGTCTCCTCAATGTGGGTTGTCCAGCAGCATTTCCATTGTCACCACCCTCAGCATGTTGCATATGTCGCCTTATAACAGCAATGGCAGCCCCTAACATTTCTTTGTCTCAGTAAAGCTTTTTCAGTTTTCACTTCCATTAGCTTACTGCAGTGTCTCTTGTGAGAAACATAATGGACTGTCGTTTGCAGAGTTTAAAGTGCTAGGCTTGGCTGGGCTAGTGTACTGCCTGTGTAATTGCCTGATTCTGATTGTTTTCACCTGCTAGCTCTGCTAGTACTCCCTGGTAGCTTCCTATATTTGTTGTGCTTTCTTTTTCCTTTCTGTTTCCTCAGGGGGGAGCGCCATGCACACGAGTGCAAACATGAGCACAGCAGCTAAGATGCGCACACACATGCTTACACAGACTAAAACTTGCTTATTCGGGTTAAAACGCGCGCACACCAGCGCAAATGCACTTACAACTCTTTAAACAGCCTTATACATGGTTACTCCGGCTTAAACATGCGCACTCATGCTTACACGCCTGCACTCTGTCTTACTCGGGTTTACAGGTGCACACACACGTGCATGCATGCTCAGCAAGAAACTTTGGTGTTGTCCATGGTATACACCTTCCATTTCTTGGCTTTCCCTAGCCTACCTGTTGACACACCTCTTTCCATGATATCTAAATGACAACGGACACATGCCACTCTGCTCCAATGAGCTTCACTTCTTTCAGACATACCCCCCTCGTGATGTCACCTATCTTCTACTCTGTTACTCTCCATATCCTACTCCTACACTCCACTGACTGTGCTCATTTGCTATGTAAACTAGCAATTCACTATCCTAACACTCATTTACATAGGATTGCCTACTAATGCTTGGTTACATGTCTTAGACTGAGCTTCCCACCTTAGCAACCTCTACTCGGTGGCCATGTTGTCTTCAGCCTGCCATTCCCTTGCATTGTACATTGTACATTACCACTTTCAATAAAATCCACATTTGTGGGTTTTAGTTTGTAGTATTCTGGTTTTTAGAGCACAGCCCGTTTGCGTGGCGCTGTGCTACGCTTAAACATCGGAAATCCGCGAAAAGAAAAAATATTTTTATTTTAATTTTGCATCAGGGAACATTTCCAATGGCCGTATATTTGGCCATTAGCATGCTTCCTGCACTGGATGCAACCTTTATTTGGAGCTGTCACAGCTCCGTTTTGCTATTTGCAGAATGGTACTCAGTTGTCAGCTGAGTACATTTCTGCAAATAACACTGCTCTTACTCGGACAGGTTCGGGTTTCCTGAATTGCAAATCTACCTCATTTGCATGCCTTTCACCTGCAATTGAGGTGATTTGCATGTCCCAGCCCTGTCCGTGTAAGAGCCGTTTTAGGAGCTCTCTTACACGCTCCTACAGGCTATTCCTGGATCGCTCGTCAGACATGATGGCTGCATGGAGTCTTACTCTACTCTTAGACTCCGTGCAAGCCATCGTGAATCCGGCCCAATGTTTTATCTCTTCAGAGTGCTACAATATTCTCACCTTAGGCTGTGCTGAAGAAAAATTTAGGTCAAAGTTCATCTCTGATGTCTGTGAAAGAAGAAAAAGAACATTATATTCTCTTCACTTCTCAAGTATATATCTGAAAATCTACACAAAATAACACCTCTTTTCTTTCTTAGAAATAAAGAATTGGTAATACAAAATATATGGTAATGTTATAACATATAATATATATAATATATAGTAATGTTGTAACATATAATTTGCTAACATTTTACTTAGCTTATGCTACAGTGTACACTTTACACATTAACTGTACATATTAATTGAAGGAAGCAAAGTTAGATGTTTGTTACTGATTAGAACAGCTTGAAAGAACTAAAAAGATTAGCAGCTGCTGTGTGCTGTGAGATGTCATTTTCACATGTTGTAGCCAGATTCTGATGTCAGCATGTAAAGCATAGATCAGAACAGCAGTTCACAATGGCTAAACATACATATTCAAATTAAATAAGCAGGAATTATTTTAGATATAGTCAAGATTGCTTACAATATTAGAATTAATAAAAGTAAACATCTTATGAATATGCATATACACAAGGAATGCAATGTCTACCATGTAAGATTAATAAAGGAGCAGTACCGATAAATTAGAAATATGTGCGCATACTACAATATTTAATTGAGAATCTATGATTAAATAGTTCCTTGATGGGAGATTTTAGAAATACAAGCTATATAGAATAAAGTAGAATACTAGTGGGAAAATAAAATGAAAAATTTATTTAAATAAACTGCTTTTAAGAAAGATGTCTATTGCATATACTAGTATATGACAAAATGTGAATGTACAAGATCTCATATACTTTACATAGAAAATCATATAAAGTATTTCAAAATAATATGAAAGTGAAATTTGAAGCTTATTTATGTGAAATTTGAAGTGTTTGACATGTTTAATGTTATTAGATTCAATAAGACTACCTGAAATAACTCAGTTCATAAGTCAAAGTTGAAATGTGAGTGTTTTATTGCTGAGTTAGTACATTCATTTTGTTAAAAAGTAAAGCAGATTTTTCAATATGTTTGAGCCTGGGAAAGAAAAATGGAATTTAAATTGAACACTTTGTAACTTTTGAATGCAATGCTGACTGCAATTCTTTTTTTTATTCTCCATAAAAATAGTAAGACATTCTCTTCAATCTCAGGAATGTGCATATTTTTATGAAGTAGTTTAATAAGCTAACACATTTTAAAATATTTTGATATTTGATCTGAGTATTACAGAAATTTGAAATATAGCCGCTTATACTTTAAAAACTAAGTCAGAGCTTTTTGTTAGAGCTATAAAATATGTGTGTGCCTTTTGACATTATAAATATTATATATGTACATTGATCTCACTTTTGTTTTATAGTTTAGTATGATAAGATTACCTGTGACCTGTAAGTTTACATATGTTTTTATCTCTTCAGGTCTAGTTATAATAATGTTGAATGAGTGAATAATTTAGGAATATTAAATAGGTAATTTATACTACTATTATATAAATAGGGTATACAATATACTATTTGTTAGATTATTTAAGGTCTATGATTAATATAAGAGGATTATTAAATGTACATGTAGTAATGGGGAAGTATTAAATGGCAAAACATGTATATAACTGTATAACTAAATTAATAATCTCTTATTATTTTGACTTGTATATAATATTATATTAATTATTTATAAGTCATCATAGCTTTTAGTTAGATTTTTGGATGAATTATTAGGTGTTGCTAGCTAGATGTGATAGTGATAGTTTAGTAGTTTGATTATTCAGTAGGCAGACTAGGAACTTTGGTATCCATGGTAGGTTGTGTTTCATTAGTATTATATATAGTTATAGTTGTGGACTTCTCTTTGATTTTGTTATTTTTGAATTTTGGTAGTTTAGTTTGTAGAAAGGAAGAATTCAAAAAAATTGAAATGTCAAGATATTGTCAGAGGAATACGTTAGAATCTTATATCTAATTAAATTAATATGGTGGATTAATGAGTCATATTATCTTTTAAAATAAATCTTTTTTAAATTCACAGTATGGATAGTTTTAATCTATTATCTATCAATGTAAATGGACTAAATAATGGCCACAAAAGAAAATCATTAACGAGATAGCTAAAATTAAATAGAAGAGACATTATATTCTTGCAAGAGACTTGCTTGATAAATAAAGATATACAATATTTAAATAACTTAGGTTATGAAATGTTATCATCTGCTTCTTTTAACAAAAAGAGTAGAGAAACTACTATACATTGGAGAAAATCCACTGTGATACCAAAGGTCATGGAATCCTTTAATAATCCTAAAGGAATGTTTATATTTATAGTAACTAAATATAATGGCAAACTGTATACATTAGCTAATAGTTACTAGGTCCCAGGAATAGGGGCAAGAGTGGCTAAAGATAACTTAAACTTGCTACAAAGTCATTTCAAGGGTAGTTTCACTTTAGCAGGGGATTTTAAGTGCATATCTAATATAGAAGATACAAGTAAACTGAAGAAAGCTAAAATACTGGGATCAGCTGGAATCAACTAAAGCTAAAGCACTAAGGTGGATTAGTAATAATAATTTAGTTGATATACTAGTAAAAGCAGAAGATAAGTCATTCTTCCCTTATTATTCTTATGCACATGGGACACAAACTAGAAATGATAGGAGTTATGCCTCTATAGATTTACTTAATAAGGTGAATTATTTTAAAACTATTCCTTGTCCTCAATCTGATTATAATGTACTAAGTATTAATATAGCAATGGATATAAGGAAATTTCAGATTATTTATAGAATCCCAGTACATATGATGAAAATGAAAGCATTTAAGGGTGACCTTAAGGAACAAATTGAGGAGTTTTTCATCTTTGATAATGGTCAGCTTAGTAAAGTCATACTATGGGAGTCCTTAAAAATGCATATTAAAGATAGAATGGGAAGATGGGCTAGTAATATAATGAATGGATAAAGAGTTGTTAGAAATACAAAATGAAATGCACAGATATTTGAAGAGCAAACAAAGAAATTAGATAATACTGAAATAATTAAAAAATTAATGACAAAATATCAAACAGTTTTAACACATAAAGTGGAGATAGCTTTATAAAGACTAAAATTGCATTGTTATGCGATGACTTCAAATAATCTACATAGATTAGCCAATAGAAATAAGATGTTAAGCAAAATGGCACAAATCAATAATATCCAAAATCCTCACACTAAGGTTACTTCAGATATAGAGCAAATGCTTAATATTTAAAAAAAATAATAATCCTGATGATTACAAAATTGACAATTATTTAAAGAAAAATGTTACTTGTAAACTAAATGACCAAAAAATATCTCCACTGAATAAGCCTATTACCCTGACAGAAGTTAAGGAAGCTTTAGAAAAAGGTGAAAACAGTAAAGGTCCAGGGTTAGATGGTTTCAGTATGGAATTATATAGTCAGTTTCTGTTAAATATTTTAGAATTACAGAGTGACATTTTCAGGATAATTTAGGGTGAAAAAAGAATTCCTTTCTTATGGAAATTTTCTGTAATCTCACCTATACTTAAACAAGGAAAGGATAATAAATTAGCCTCCACATATAGACCTATTTCATTATTAAATGTAGACTATAAAATATTTACTTCTATTTTTGCTACAAGCGTAAGAGATATAGTAGATAAATTAATTAATAAAGATAAAACAGGATTTATAGTCACTAGATTAATGCATGATAATATAAAAAGGGTAGTAATTATCTTAGATTTAGCAAATGGAATGAACAAGAAATTGGCCCTAATTAGCTGAGATATTCAGACAGCTTTTGATTCTGTAGATTGGAACTACTTGTTTAAAACTTTAGAATAGTTTGCATTTCCAGAACAGTTTATTAGAATATTACAAAACCTGTATAGAGACTTCAAAGCATATGTTAAAATTAGATCTATGTGGTGGTGGTGCTGCGGTAGCGTTGTTGCCTCACAGTTAGACGTTGCCCATTTGATTCTCAGTTAGAGCGTCTTCTGTGTAGCGACATGCATGAATGGGCGTTCCTTCATTGAAGGTTGTGCGTTAGGCCCGGCAAGCCAGCACGTAAAAATCTACTGCCAATCATTAGCGGACCGGAGTTCCGCTGTGGCGACCCCTAACCGGGAAAAGCCGAAAGACACAACATTTTTCATGGATTCACTTTAAACAAGGCACAAAACAAGGGTGTCCCTTGTCCCCTTTATTATTTGCATTAGTTATTGAACCCTTAGCTAATAGTATAAGAAGCAATGGAAAACTTGATGCATTCTCAGTTATTAGAGACTGCCAATCTAAAATGCAGCTTTTTGCAGATTATATTTTGCTAACTTTAAAAGGTTCAAATCAGTCAATCGAAAAATGGATGAGGAAATTGAAAAGTTTCCAGAAGTATCACTAATGAAATTTAATAGAAATAAAACTAAAACTTTAGTGTTAAATCAATTATTAGATAGTACGTTTAAGGATAGGTATAAATATAATTGGGAAGGAAAATAATTAAAATGTTTAGGAATAAAAATCTAGTCAGATGTGAGTAAGATTATTAATATTAATTTTGAAAAAGTAATTGAAGCAGTGTTATTTCTTATTAAAAACTGAATAAATTTTGTTTTGCTTTTGAGGATATGTTAGTGCTAATTAAAATTATTATATTGCATTTATTATCTTTAATACCTGACAAAAAAAAATTAAAGAAAATGAAAAATTGTTAACTTTATTCTTGTGGTGTCCTAAAAAGCCAAGAATTGCTTATAGAATTCATATAAGATTATGGGATTATGGTGGAATTAGCTTCCCAGATGTAGAATCATTTTCTATTGCTGCAAGTTTTAACTCTATTATACTATGGATAAACTCAACCTACACTAGTTAATGGAAAACCATCTATGAGCAGATTATACTAAAATCTTATAAGTTTATTATTATTAAAGATGTTAAATTAGAAATATGTAATGATTCTTTCATCTGGTTAACAGAATTTACCTTAGAAGGAAATTCATTTAAAACTTTAGACTCTGCATATATGAAATCAGTTCTTAAAAAAGTTAAGAAATATGTTTTTAAAACTCAGTTAATACAAAAACAGAAATTTTTGTGTTTTCTTATTGCACATACCTCTAGATTGTCTGATTGTTTGAAAAAGGAAAAGCTAAGCTCCCACAATATTTAATGAAATAATATAAGTAGAATGAATCTACTAACCAGTTAATATTATCCATCAGCAAAAAAATAAATGAATTTGTGCATAATATGAGTGAAGAAGAAAGAACGGTATTCCACCATTATAGGAATATATGAATGCTGTTATTGAAGGTCGACTGACATACAAGTGAAGCTTGTCCAAGCTATATCAGTTGATACTTCAGGTTTATACTGATAATTTTTTTATGTGGAAATATATACATTGAATATGTTTGTTACTCTACATAAAAATCTGTAAGTTTAGTAAAATGACTTGTTCAGTTTGTTGGAGATGTAGTAAAGAGGCATATCATTGCTGGAGCCTTCCTGTGTCCTGACAGAGTGTTCTTCAAACTATCTGGAGATATACAGAGCTAAGTATATTTTTCTGGCACTTCAGAGTTGTGTACTGTCAATTGTTGCTTGACTAATTTTATATCATTGTTGGCTGACTTCAGAGTTGTGCACTGTTATTTTTGCTTCACTGTTTAGTTTTTCAGATCACTGCTGAAGGTGTTTTTCCCCACCTCCCCCTATTTCTCTGTGTCTTAAGTTGGTATAACTGGTTTTACATCCTGTGTGTTATCTGACTACCTCAAGGATTACTTGCATAAACTTAGACCCTGTTAGTAACAGCCTGCATATCATTGCTGGAGCCTTCCTGTGTCCTGACAGAGTGCTCTTCAAACTATCTGGAGATATACAGAGCTAAGTATATTTTTCTGGCACTTCAGAGTTGTGTACTGTTAATTGTTGCTTGACTAATTTTATATCATTGCTGGCTGACTTCGGAGTTGTGCTGTGTTATTTTTGCTTCACTGTATAGTTTTTCAGATCTCTGCTGAAGGTGTTGTTTTTCTCCTACCCACCCTCCCTATTCCTGTCTTGTTGTTTAAATTTGGAGGCTTTTGCAGTTGCCCGCCCCCATTGTAGATTTTATCTGGGACACTCCGCCCAGTCTGATCTCTTTACCTCATTCTACCTAATAGACTCCGTCTGCACTTTTTAGCCATTTTTAATTTAATTGCATTTTTAATCTGTTTGGTCTAACATTGCTACATACTCAAGTGTGCTAGCTTGCACTGCATTTGGATTGTTTTTACTGCTGTTTTAGCTACTTTTCTGTATAAAAAAAATCTAAGCCTGTTTCCTATCTTTCCTGTAGCTAGTGTAGTCCAGAGTCAGATTTGCTGTATCCAGGACTGTGTGTAAGCTTCTGAACCCCCCCAAGCTTTCTGTGTTGGAGGGAAGCCTTCTAGCTTATCAGTGGGAGTGGTAAGCACTAGGTAACCTATCTACCACATAATGAGTGGTTCTGGCCCAGAAATTGTAGTTATTGGCCGTTTGGGCAGTTTTTCCATCTCTCTCAACTTTCTGATTTAAAAGCCCACATTTGAACTTGTTTCTCCACTTTCCTGTAACTAGTTTAGTCCAGATACAGATTCTTAGTTTTAGCACTTGAATTTGCTTATTCTTGATCAGCACTTGTTCTGAACTTGTTGTAAGCACTAAATAAGCTACTAATTACTACATCACTCAACCTTCCTCATTACCTAGAGGAAAACAGTTTTTGCACTTACTTTCCTTACTTGCTTAGAGAAAAACAGCTCTTGTACTCACTTTTCTCACTTATCTAGAGAAAAATAGTTTTTTTATTCAGGCATGTCCAAGGGTCAGCCCCCAGTGTTCTCTCCTGTCTATCTGATGAATCTGGGCATCTTGGGGCAATGTAGAAATTGCCTCATGTACACAGACAACCCTCTCCTCCTACCACCCAACACTACAACCTGTGAGAGATGCACTTATCTAGCCAAACTGGAGGTAAAGCTCTCTCCAACCAAGACAGAACTTGACAGTCAAGAGGAGAAGGTAAACACTTGCACCACACCACACTCATCACATAGTCTCACTAAATCTACACCACCAAAATCCACACATAGAAACACAAAAACATTCACGGAGGCTCTCAATAATAATCTGCTCAAGGAACAGAGACCTCCAAAGCAGAAATGCAAGCAACCTCCATCCCCCCAACACAACCCAAATGACACATAGCCCGCAGACTCAGTGTGCCACTCAACCACAGCCAATAAGGCAAAGCAACGTACCCAACACACTAGTGATAGGTGACTCTATAGTCAGGCACACTGATGTCCCACTCACCAAGCAAAACAAGGAGAAGGTTACTGTCAGCTGCCTGTCGGGTGCCAGGATCCGCCACATAACCCATGCACTCAGGTCACTCCTCAACAAGTACAAATATGACTCTGTCATTATACATGTTGGTGTGAATGACCTGAGATGTACATCCCTGGACTACATGAAAAGAGACATGGAAGAGCTCTCCGATCTTGTAGCCCAGGCAGGTATGACCCTAGCCCTGAGTAGCATTCTGCCATCACCCAGAATGATACCGCAGTACAAGGACAAAATGATTGACTTCAACAATTGGCTTCTGGTGTCATTCTAAAGGGATCCAGTATCTGTCTGCCTGGGATGACATGGTCAACAGACCACAATGCTTTGCCAGAGATGGGCTGCACCTGTCACCCCTGGGATTCCAGATACTGACTAAGGTTCTTGCTGCCCCTATAGTGCCTTTTTTAGGCAAGGTTCAAATGACAAATCTGCCACCATAACAGGAACAGGCAAGCAAAAACCGAGGGTGATGCTACTCAATGCTAGAAGTCTAAATCTCAAAATCCTTAAAATGGAGAACATCGATATGTGTGCAGTGACTGAGACCTGGTTCAAGGCTCCAGAGAGCACCCCTGCACTACCAGGCTATAACTCATACCCCATTTTCAGCCATGTAACCTGGACTGGAACACCAAAGGTGGAGGTGTGTCCATATCCATTAAGGATATCCACACCTCCAGGCTAGTTGCTCAGCATAATGCATCCAAGGTTATCCAAGTGCAACTAACTCTGGGCAAAACTGCAATCCAGATTGTAGCTTGTTACAGATCCCCCACCATGCCTCAGGATTCCCACTCCTCTTTTCTTGATGTACTGGAAAATATTAGGGTTCAACCAAACACCCTAATAATGGGCGATTTCAACTACCCCACCATTAACTGGGAAAACTACTCATGTACCAAACTCCTTTGCTCAATGCTTTCTGGAATTCATAAACTCCAATGCCCTGGATCAACTTATCCACACCCCCACCAGGGGCAACAATATCCTAGATCTAGTCATGACCGATATTCCACACCTGAAGTCAACGCCTCATTGGTCCGATCTGACCATAAGCAAATCACCCTAGATATCCACATCCTGCCCCCACTCCCCATTAAGGAAACCACGGTAAAAAATTTCTCCAAAGCCAGCTTCATGCTTCTTAAGACAGAAGTGGTGAACTTCATGATACCCAAGCAGATGGACAATACAGTTACGACTACTGAATCCTACACAATTGCACTTTATAAGCACTTACTCAAGTGCATGGATCGTGCTATCCCAAACAGAACCAATATGCTATCCTCCAAAAAAAGGAAGCCAATCTGGTGGTCCCCTGCCATAAACAAACTGTACAACAGAAGGAAGAAACTGTTGCAAAAGAGAGTAAAATTAGATGAGTGAAGGAGCTCCCTGGTCAGCCTCAGTAAGAAGCTGAGATCCCTGATAAAATCCTCCAAAGCAAGTTATGAAAACAAAATCGCCACTGATCCTAAAGGCAGCCACAAAGCATTCTATAGCTATGTCAAGAATCTCAATGGCAACACTCATATCTGCTCTGAGTTACAGCACAATGGCACTAAATATACAGACCCAACTGATATTGCCAACATCCTGGCAGATAGGTTCAGTGCTAACTTTACCCCCCTCTCACCCCCTAAAGGGCCCATCTCTATACCAGAAGAATACAAAGTTCCTGTAATCACAGCTGCACAGGTAAAAAAGACATTCTCCAAAGCCAAGAACACAGCATCCATGGGACCAGACAACATCCCAGGCTGCGTTCTACATGAACTACAGAACAAACTGGCACCCCACCTAAGTACCATGTTCAATCATAGCCTCACCTCAGGCTTTGTGCCCGCTGAATGGCGCACAGTGATGGTTATCCCGCTCCACAAAGGGGGAGCCACCATGGACCTCAGGAACTACCGCCCCATTAGCCTGATGAGCCTGGTCTACAAGGCCATGGAACGTATCATCATGGAACTTATAAATAAAGGCATTGGTAATCTCCAAACTCTGGACCCCATCCAGTTCGGGTTTGTAAAAGGCAGATCATGTCTCCTAAACCTGATAGACTTCTTTGAAGCAGTCGCCAAAGCTGAAGACAAGGGTAAGGTGGTTCACACAGCCTATCTAGATCTTGCCAAGGCTTTTGACACCATCCCACACTCTGGAATTCTAGATAAACTCACTAAACTAGGTATAAATCCCTATGTCACAAGATGGGTTGCCAAATGGCTCACTGGCAGAATCCACACTGTGAAAGTAGCAGACTCCAAATCTGACTTCAGACCAGTGACAAGTGGAGTACCACAGGGATCAGTCCTGAGTCCTCTCCTGTTTGGTATCTACTTCTCTGATGTACATGCTAACACAGAATGCCTTTGGCTAATGAAGTTCGCAGATGACTGCAAACTAGGAGCCATAATCAAAACTGCTAACGATGTGGACATCCTACAAAAGGGCCTCACTGAGACAGATGCCTGATGTCAAAGCCATGGCCTCAAGCTCAATGCCAAAAAGTGCATTGTCATCCCCTTTGGTAAAAACTCTATACCCATGATTACAACATAGGCGGTAGTATACTTAACATCGAAAGTGTGATAAGAGACCTTGGGGCACAGGTGGACAGTAGTCTCTCCTTTGATAATCACATCACCACAGTAGTCAGGAAATCCTTCTACATGGCACACCTCATCACAAAAGGTTTCTCATCCAGAAAAAAAGAGGTCATTGTTCCCCACTACTCATCACTCATTAGACCCATTATAGAGTACAACTCCCCTTTTGGTATGTACCTCACAAGACATCTACAACAAATGGAAAGGCCACAGAAATACCTCACAAAGAGGATTACTGGCCTCAAATAGATGCCCACGCAGACCGTCTAAAAAAACACCAGCTTTACTCCGTCGCATATCACCTACTCAGAGGTGATCTCTGCCTAACATACAAAGCTATGTCAAACCCAGAGCTGTTGGACATGCTCCACTTAAAGAACTCCCAATCCCTCTGAGCTACATGCTCTAGGGACCTAAAACGTGTTACCACAATAAACAGAACATGGTGGAGGGATAGATTCCTTTCCCAGAGACTTCTCATACTCTGGAATAAACTACCTATCTATAGCAAACAAAGCTCCTCAATCTTGATGATTGGATGGGAAATACGAAATTCACCTCAGGGATCACTTCTGTGACTCTGCTCGACAGTGGCACAGGAAAATAATTTTCTTGGGTGGCAAAAGCCAGGGTACCATTTTGGCTGGGCTTGTATAGGCCCTAGGGCCAATAGCCTAGTACCTACCTTTGAACCTATGAAAAAGCTGATTGGGCACACATGTTTATGGATTAAGGAAAAGTTAATGTACATTGGGAAGAGATAAGCATGTTTTTAAGGGGTTATGGTCTGATAATGTACATTGGGAAGAGATAAGTATGTTTTTTAAGGGGTTATGGTCTGATAATTGTTCTTTAACTAGATCAATAACACTAATGAATGCTCCTTTTCCTGTATCTGTAAAAGCCAAAAGAGCAAGAACTCTTTTGAGCTCTTTTGGCAGCTGCCAGAAAAGTTATTACAAAAAATTGGAAATTGAACTTAGTTCCTACAGTACATTTAAAGAATTATTAAATTCAAGAAAAATACTTTGTAAAACTGAAAAAGAAGTGATCAGAATAAGGTCGATAAATCATAATAAGCCCTTTAGATGATGGAATAACCTTGAAATGTTCCTATTGAAATAAAAAGATTCTTAATGTATTAATTGTATAAGAGTACCTTGATGATTCAATGTATTCCTATCATTGTATCACAATATGTGAATTTGAATTTCTTCCTTTCTGCATATACATATTGCAAGTATGCAAGTATGGACGAAAAAGAATATATACAGCTAAAGACTGGGGTTTGGTATAATGCTTAAGGTATTTGACTCACAGACACACCTTTTGCAAGGAAATTAGTCGGGCTTAGAATGGCCTATTACAAAAGCTAGCCTAGTACTTAGCTGTGAACTTATGAATCCATGAATCTAAGGAAAAGGGGAAATGAAAATTTTAGAGTACTTTCAGTAAATGTGAATAGTATTAAGAATATAGTAAGAAGAATAGGAATTTTGGAGTGGTCTAATACATGTGATGTAGATGTAATTATATTATAAGGCACAAGATGTTTAACAAACAAAGAAAGATTGCAAACAAATAAAATATGGGGAGGAAAGTTAATCTGGCATTTGGGAAATGAGAAATGTCCTGGACTAGCCATATTCTGTAGAAATAGAGTAAAATAGAGTAAATATATTAGATGTAACTTTAACAAAAATAGGAAGATTAACCATTGTAGATTTAAAATGAAAAGAACAGGTAATTACAATTAGAACATTGAAGAATGAGAAAGCTTAGTTCATTGTGTTTTAGACTATGTAGTGATAAATATGAATATTATAAGAACAGGAGACTTTGTGATTTAAGAGGCAACAGTAAAAAGAAAAGAAATGATATAAGGAAAATGTTATAAGTTATAAGATGTAGTAAATTAAAACTTTGGGACAAAAATCCATGGGCTTACAAAATGGGTATGTATAGAACTGAAATAGATTATTTTATACCATGGGAAGGTTTAATTATAGGAAAAAGGGAGGTAGTTGAAACAGGATTTTTTGATCATCTTGCAATATAGCTAAAGATAAAAGAAACAAGGAATATAAAAATATAAGCAAAGAAGTAAAAGGATAAATGAGAAAGCATAGAATGAAGAAGGAAAGAGATTAGTGATGCAGTCATGAAAAGATCATAGTACTATAAGAATATTTTATAAAAATTGGTCTGAATGGTGGATGATATTTAAGGAAAAATATATACATTTTTTTTACAGTGGCAATACAATGTGAGAAAAGTAGAGAAAGAAAAATATAAAGAACATATAATGATGCATTGGATGATTTAGAACATAATGATAAAAAGTACTTTGACAAAGAAAAAGAATTATATGAAATAAATAAAAAAAATCAAGAATTCTTATATAAGCAAAGAAATTTTTACAAGGAAAAAAGAAGTATATATTTACTTAAGCAGATCAGAAAAGGAAGATGGTAGTGTAATAAGAGAAATACAAATCTAAAAGGAGAAGTAGAAAGAACTCTGGAAAAATTATGAATAGTGTATTACAATATGTGGAAGAAAAGTTTAACAGGAAAAAAAGAAGGTAATGAAAAAAATTATGGAAAGAAAAAAAATTAACAGAAAAAGAAAATAAAGAGTTGGAAAAGGTGAGTTCTTTAAATGAGCTAGGTAAATTATTAGGACAAGTAAATAAAGATTTGGATGTAGGCCCAGATGAAATGGGGAATTAAATGCATACAAATGTAAGGAATTGGCAATAAATATTTTTACAGATTTTGAATGACTGGTTAAATGAAGGTTTTATGTATAAAGAATGATGTAGTGGAATACTTAAATTCATATGGAAGAAGGAATATAGAAGGGAATTTAAAAAACTGGAGACCAATAGTATTGAGTAATAATGATTATAAGATCTTTATGAAAATAATACAAAAGAGATTTGAAACTAAAATGGAAAATATTATAGAAGGGTTGCAAGAATTATTAATGAAAGTTAGAGAAATTGTGGATGATATTATGAACAGAAAAGAAGATGTGAAAATTGTAATAGGAGACCTCAACAAGGCATTTGATACAATTGGACATGACATCTTATGGGTAATAATGAAGGAATATAATATAAGTGAGAAAGGTACGAAATTATGTATGTCAGTGTCTAATAATAATAATAAAGTAAACATACCTGTAAATGGCTGGTTAAGCCAAGAGGTACATGTGAAGAGTGGTGTAAGATAGGGATGTCCAATGAGCTGTTTACTCTTGGCATGAGTTATGAATGTGATGGTATGTGAAATAAATTACAAAATGAAGGAGGTGGGGTATATAACACCTGGAGGGTTAAGAATTCCAGTTCTCTTAGCATATGCAGGTGACATAATAATTGCAAAAAAAAATGGATTAAAGAAGTAATAATTTCTGCATGTCTAGAGATGATAAGAATGGCTTTAACTAATGAGAAAAGTAGTATAGAGTGTGGTATATACTTTACAATGAAGGGCATTTCTGTGTTAGGTATGAAATTTGGGAATAAATATGTAAGTAAAATTCAATGGGAAAAATTATAGAAAAAAATAAAGCAAACATCTTCTCTGAGGAACATATAAATTATCATTCAGAAAAAGGCTAATTTGATAAGTTCAGTACTGATGGGAAAAAGAGTATACTTAGCAAGTGTATTTATGTTGCCAAAGTATTTGAAAAATAATTATGGCAGATATGTTTTTCATTTATATGGGGTTCTAGATTAAACCCAGTAAAAAAGAGGAGTTTTGTATGTAAATTAAGAAGAAGGAGGTTTAGGGTTAATTAACCCAGTAGTATATGCTGTTTCATTAAATTTGCACAAAATGTTAGAGTGGATAAATGAAAAAGAAAGATGAGACATTTGCAGTAACACTGCATAAATATAAGTATGATAAATTACATGGTATGGCAAAAAAGGGTAAAAGAGAAAGAGTGCATAAATTAAGAAATTCAATGTTACTAAGAAAAAATATTTTTGTGGAAAATAAAAATTGATGATATAAAAAAATAAAAGCATGGTATAAGAATGTAATGATAAAACATTAGTATGTAAAACCATGAGAAAATCTAACAGATGAAAAAATAGAACTATAAAAATCAGAAGCAAATGGTGTAATCAGAAAGTAATAAAACAAAAAGGCTTACTTAGTGTATACTAAAGGAATCCCTTCATATTCTGAATGACAAATGTGAAATAAAGAATCCAGTCTACAAGAGAAAGTGCAAAACAGCAAGATGAACTATTTTTCCTGATCTACTGTGTATGTACTGCATGTATTCTGCATGCGTATGGGACTTTCCTTATCATGCTTACGCAGTACATCAGTGCTGTGTAAAGGAAGCAATGGAGAAAAGAATTCTTCCTTTCTAGAAACTAAACTACTAAAATTCAAAAATAACAAAAACAAGTCTACTTTTATAAGAAGGATGAGGAGCAGGCTGCAGATTCCAGTTTCAAAGTAGTTTATTCCAGAACAGACGACATCCAAACATAAAACCACACTAGCGCTTTCATAGGTGTGTACCCCACTTCATCAGGTTTAACAATGTTTCAGTTAAGCATCATTTTACACTCTAGAAGTGCTGCAAAACAGCCAGTGACTGGTCACATGATATTTTTACTTAAAGCCACATAAACACATTTCCTTAAAATAGTGGTGCAAATATAAAAGCATACATACTAATGTATTGAAAATGCACATAAGACTTTATTAAAAGTATTAAAAATTATATATTAAGAATGCATATATTAAAAACTAATACTTAAAATGTAAACACATATGAAAAACGTTTTCATCGAAAAAGTGGTCTCTTCTTTAAAATAGGCTTCAGAGGTATATGGCCATTTAAACCATGCCCACAGTCTGCTTTCAGTCTAACAATCCATTTAGCTTCTAAGGCCTCAGTTTTATTGCAGACATCACCACTTCTGATATTCTTATTAACCCTTCCTATCACAATAAACTTAAAAATATGTCCATCATCATTGTCACTGATATGCTTAGAAAGTGCACTAACTTCATCCCTTCTATTAATATGATATAAATGTTCTCTGATTCGATCTTTAAGTGCCTTATCAGTTTTCCCAACATAGAATTTAAAACATTTCAAGCAATATGCAAGCGATACCACATGTTTAGTATTACATGTAGCAGAAATTTTAAAAGTGTATCCCCTTTTTTCATCTGGGTGCATAAATTTAGTACTAGTGTTCAAGTAACTACAATAATTACACCATCCACACATAGTTAAACCTTCATACTCTAAAGCTTTAAATTCATTCCTTGGAAAACATAGCTTCCTTTTAAGGGACAGCTCATTTTTAAACAAAAACCTAGGTTCATGGTCAATAGCATTACTAATATCTTTATCTGAGGTTAAAATACCCCAATTTTTCTTTACTATGCCCATATATTTAAATACATCAGATGAGTAGTATGGGGCATCTTAAGTTTCCTTATAGTATTAGTATTTTTAATGTTACTAGAAGCACTTCTGTCCGAGAAGTAAGGTTTTGCTGCTGAATCTCTAAGTTTGGCCACTTCCTGTACATTATTCTTTACCATCTTCTCATCATAACCTCTCTCTATAACATTTTCAATAACATTGTCAGTGCAATCTATAAAGTCTGCTTCCCTTCCATTGAGCCTAGAAGCTCTAAAAGCTTGATTTCTTACAACATTCTTAAAAATGTACTGAGGGTACATGCTGTAATGTGACAACAAAGTATTCACATGGCATGGTTTCTTATATTGTTTTGTGTACAGCCTGTTGGTGTCATCCATCAATATCGCTACATCAAGGAAGTTGATTTCATCTACAGAATTTATGGTAGTGAATTCTAAAAATGTGGTACTACTTTTAGCATAACATACAAATTCAGATAACCGTTGCTTGGTTCCATTCCATAAAAATAAAAAGGTCATCCACAAATCTTCTAAAAAATGAAATATATTTACTATAAGGACCTTTTAACAAATATTCATCTTCCCAAACCACCATAACAGCATTGGCGTAGGTATTGGCACATGAGGTGCCCATAGCTATGCCATTGCTCTGCCAGTAAAAGTTTTTTTCCAAATACAAAAACATTACAGCATAGGACAATTTCAAGTAAAGCCTTTAGAAGTAAAATCTGCCTAACTTCAAAGTTAGAATAAGTCATAAAACACTTTTCTATACTCTCAATTCCAATTTCATTCAGAATCACTGTGAAAAGTGAGAACACATCATGGTAACAAGTAGGTAATCAGCATTAACAGCTAATGTTTGTATATGGTCATACAGATCTTTCAGAAAATGTTCAGTGTCCCTTAGGACCTGTGGTATTTCAATCAAAATTGGCCTTAAATTATTTTCTATTTATATAGAAATAGGCTCAGTGAACCATCCTCTCCCTGAGACTATAGGTCTCATTGGTGGATTAGTTTTACTTTTATGAACTTTAGGTAATCCCTGTATACAGGGAATAACAGGATGTTCTACAAGAAAAAAATTATAGAGCTCATTAGTTATAAGACCTTCATTCAACAATGTTTTTAACTTCTCTTTTATCTGATTAACCATTCTGTTTATTTTAACATTTGTAATTTAGATATAAAAACTGGTGTCTGCTAACATAGTCTGCATAGCTTGTGTGTACATAAGAGAGTCCATGACAACAATAGGGCCCCCTTCTCAGCAGGTCTGATTACAATGCTAAAATGTTCGTGTAATTTTGTTAGGGCCTTCCTTTCATTCTTATTTAAATTATTTTTCATATAACCTCTGTTGCCTTCCAACACTCTGTATTTTATACACTTCTTGTATACACATTGCCTCAAATGCATGAATTAATGGATTAAATGGTGGTATAAATGAACTAGGTTTTCAAAACAAGTTAATTTCTCCACCTTTATTTTCAGCAAACATTTTTCAATGTTAAATCTCTACAAAACTTTTTTATATCAAAAATAACTTCAGTAATGTCAGAGTACCTACTTGGTATGAACGAAAGTCCTTTTTGCAAAATACTAATTTCTTCTGATGAAAGAGTGCTGTGAGATAAGTTCAAAACTATGCCTTCTTGTGAAATGCCCACAGTCTGTCCCTCGTGTTTCCTCTTCTGGCGACTTCTGCTTCTGCCCCTGGTTTTGAAGTCCATCTCTCTTACAGGTAGTGGAAAACAAAGTTTCTGTTGGACTAAAGGGCGAATGCTGGAAGCACTACATTCTTCATTTACTATTGCTTCCACTGCTGCTGGACGATGCACCTGTGCTGAAACCAGAAATGTTTTTCTTCTGGCCTCAGTTCCATTGAATCCTTCATTGTTCTCCTTCGAACCAACATTCGATACCTCAATGGACATGGAATCACTTGCAGAGTTCTGCAATAAAGTCAAATCCACTTCACATTCTCCTTCAACTGTGTTCTGTTGTGACAGTCTCTCATTGACTGAGAGTGCTTGTCTTTCTGTGGTTAATTCAGTATGTACAGGCATACTAACTCCAGCAGTGTCAGTACCAGTAAACCTAGGCCAAGAGAACACGTTGCCATGTGAAAAATCGTTATGGTCTTTCTCAATCTTTTTCATTTTTATCTTACTTAATTTACGTTCATAAGCAGAGACAGAATCTAGTGTCTCTACAAAGTAATTGTCTAAAATAGCAGTTCCAAAAGATTTAAGTAAATCATCATATTTAACTTTGATAGAAGCAGTGAGGGACTTTATTTCTTTTTCAGCTGCTGCAACTAACAAATTCTTATAACAAATATTGGTGTTAAGATTGACTTTCTGCTTCCCTTCCATTGAGCCTAGAAGCTCTAAAAGCTTGATTTCATACAACATTCTTAAAAATGTACTGAGGGTGCATGCTGTCATGTGACAAAAAAGTATTCACATGGCATGGTTTCTAATATTGTTTTGTGTAAAGCCTGTTGGTGTCATCCCTCAATATCGCTACATCAAGGAGAAAATTTGAAGAGCAGACTTTAGCTAAGGTTAAACTATTCCCGGCGCCATAAAGTGTATTTTTTTTAATATAACAGTAGCAAATGAGCAAACTGATTTAAACAAATTAACCAATTAACCAATAAAAAGCTAAAAACTGAGCCCCGTTCCAGCAGTCTTCAATCAGACAAGTTCTAATTGTATACTCCCACCTCTAGGGTACACTGAAACCTTCTCCAAAAAAAAATGGTCTGGATTAGTGCTCAAGTTTCATTTATATGGGGTTCTAGATTAAACCCAGTAAAAAGAGAAGTTTTCTATATAAATTAAGAAAAAGGAGGTTTAGTGTTAATTAACCCAGTGGCATATGTTGCTTCATTAAATTTGCACAAAATGTTAGAGTGGATAAATGAAAAAGAAAGATGAGACATTTGCAGTAACACTGTGTAAATATAAGTATGATAAATTTTGGGGTATGGCAAAAAAGGGTAAAAGAGAAAAACAGTGTATAAATGAAGAAATTAAATGTTACCAAGAAAAAAATATTTTTGCGGAAAATAAAAATTGATGATATAGAAAAATAAAAGCATTGTACAAGAATGTAATGATAAAATATTAGTATGTAAAACAATGAGAAAATCTAACAGATGAAAAAAATGGAACTATAAAAATCAGAAGCAAATGATGTAATCAGAAAGTAATAAACAAAAAGGCTTACTTAGTGTATACTAAAGGAATCCCTCCATATTCCGAATGACAAATGTAAATAAAGAATCCAGTCCACAAGAGAAAGTGCAAAACAGCAAGATGAACCATTTTTCCTGGTGTACTGCGCATGTACTGCATGTATTCTGCATGCGTATGAGACTTTCTTTATCATGCTTACGCAGTACGTCAGTGCTGTGTAAAGGAAGCAATGGAGAAAGGAATTCTTCCTTTCTACAAACTAAACTAATAAAATTCAAAAAGAACAAAAACAAAGACAAGTCTACAAATATAACTGTATATAATACTAATAAAACACAACCTACCATGGATATCAAAGTTCCTAGTCTGCCTATTGATCTATCACTCTATCTAGTATCACCTCAAGATTCATTCAAAAACTAGACAAAAGCTATGGTAACTTACAAATAATTAATATAATATAATATAATATAGTATATATATCAAAATAATAACACACTATTTAGTTATATATTTTGCCATTTAATATTATTCCCCCATTACTACATATAAGTTTAATAATTCTCTTCTATTAATCATAGATCTTAAATAATCTAACAAATAGTATACTATATATCTATTTATATATTAGTAGTATAAATTACCTATTTAATATTCCTAAATTATTCACTCATTCAACATTATTATAACTACATGTCTAAATAAATAAGTATAGCAAGGTATTTTAAAAAAAGAAAGTCTGGTGACTTTCAACATAGGGTAGAAATAGGACACAGAAAATAAAAAGATAATCAGGTGTGTTTCTCTAGCTTTGCATGACATACCTAATTATCCTTTTATTTTCTCTCTCCCATCTGTCTTAGTCTTTTGAAGTCTCCGATTTTTGAAAGTTTATTAAAAAAAAAAAAAAAAAAAAAAGGAGTTTCCTTAGCATATATTAATAGAAGAAAGTCCGGGTGACTGGACATTTTTCCATTGGTATATGCTAGATTTACAACGGGTACACTGGTTGGGCTGACCAATCAGTGTGCTCGTTTTTATGTTATATGGGTTATATGGAATAAAAGAATAATTGGAATTATGCTTAATGGCAAATGGATTTTAATATATATATATATATATATATATATATATATATATATATATATATATATATATGTGTGTGTGTGTGTGTGTAAAATCAGATTGTGGTTATGGAAATGGGAATTGTGGTCTAATAGGGGTGAAAATTTAGCATGATAGAACTTCTTTCTGGCACACTAGTATTAGAATATGTTTTTTTTGTTGAAGTACATACTCCTGAATGACTGGTAATGTAGGCTAAATGTCAGTTTGCCAAAGCTATCAACTTTGAATCATTCATTACCAAAACTAAAAGTATTTGAAAAAAAAAACAATAAAAGTTGTGGTCACTAAAATCAGTAAATTGTATACTTGACTAAACTTCATTGAATAACCATTCATTACTCTCAAGTGAAAACAGGTAGGGGCAAATTGCTAGGGCAACAGCAAAAAAAAAAAAAAATCAAAACTCACCATAAGAATATAAAAAAGATTTTTTCATGAGAGCACAGCACCCCCCTGCACCCCCAGCATAGGGTTTACACTCCCATATCTCTGCTATTTAATATGTATTTACTCTAAAACTGTGCACTTCCAAGTAAGCAAAATTTGTTAAGATACTGCAGTCTCAGAACCAGTACATATTAAAATATTCAAATGTGCGAAAGCTAATATGTGACTATACATATTAACATACTGTCACACATTAATTTTTGCACATCTGAGTGTCAAATGTGTAGAGGAGTTCAGCATAGTTTCTTAATAAGTTACTTGTTTTTTGGAGGACTTCTTCTGTATATCTATCAAGTGAGGTATGCCCCATGCTAATTTACATAATCAGATCTGAAGTCTGCAAAAAGTACAATCCTTGAGATACAACTGAAAAATGACATTTTTTTTTTAGTAAAACCTCTTTTAGTGAAATGTGTTACTACATGAAATGAACACTAAAAGAATCCATTGAACCAAAGGAGGCTGGTTTATATATTATCACAGATGTCTGAAGCTGAAAGATTAATGTCACATTTGCAGTTGCAATTGGCAGAGTGTCTGTCAAACCTGATCCTACAATGGTACTGAAGGAACCAGAGTTAAGAGATGATATTTCTAAGCAGCAGGCTGTTTGAGAGGACATAGTCTTTAGATCTAATGTGGTCCTCAGAGGGAGGTATGAGATGTGGTTTTGACTGACTGCATGGATATGAGATAAAATCAAAATAGAAATAAATATGGAGCAACATAGTTACTAGAACACGGTTCAGAGAGTTTTGCTTTTGTGTAGGGTGTACTACAATTTGAAATGAGATGAAGATTTGTTCTAATGCCTCATTTGTACCTCACTACTTCAATGGCTCCATGTGCATGAAATGGATTTACTAAATTTTGGTAATGTTTTTATGTATTGATTGATATGTGGAGTCTGTAACTTAAGTACTGATACATATAATACAGTAAGTTTGATGAGATAAATGTGCAAAGGATCTCTGCATTTATCAACGTTTGCTACATGAACAACTCAGTATCTATTGCTCTGATTTGATTGCAGAAATTATTTTATCTCTACTGACTTTTGCAAATGCATGCCCCACTGGTCAAAGGGAAGGAGAGAGTTGTTTAGGACGACAAAGACATAGTAAGTGTATACATATTAGATCTGTATTATGATGTACAATCTTCATTTCACTCAGTAACACCAAAGTTCACAAAGATCTGAAAACAGTATTTTTTTCGATTTTTGTTGTATTAATTGTTATGCTGTTATGTTTCTAGTACTTCCTTGGTTTGTAGCATTGTGCAGTCTGACAAATTCAGCATTTAGTATCTGCAAGTGATGTGAATGTGTATGGAATAGATTATTTTCAGACTTACAATATCCCAATGCTTTCTTTTCCTCTGACATGATTTCAGAAAAGTAAAGGATAAAACCAAGCACAATTCCACGGCTGAGGAGTATAATTTACTGGAAGCCAAGTCAATAAAACCAAAATGCTTTAATTTCAGAGTAAGTGCTTTCATGATTACTGATTGCTTCTTCAGACTGAAATCATCATGAAAGAAAGACATTTAAATAGGACATGTACTCATGCATTCATCCAATCATATAAAATTCTAGAAACACATGACTAATACAAAGTATCCACCCCTCTATCTGCTTATATCTTACTTCCTTAATGGTCTCCCTTTCATTTCTGGTTTTAATGGGACCATATCATTTAAACCATATCCCTTATGCGCTCTTAACCTTAAGATCCAACGTGTCTCACTACACTCAGTTTTATTCACGATGTCACCTAAATCTCATTCCTTCCTTTATAACATCCAGCACCTGAAACAAAAACTTGTGTTGCCCCCTTCCATCTTATTATGCTTAGATATGGCACTATAGTCTAAGCCCTTCCCCGTACAACACACATGGTCTCTGATGCACTCTCGTAACTTCCTATTTGTTTTTCCCACATAGGATTTCCTACATGAGGTACAAGGGGCAAGACAGACCAAGTGTTTGGCATTACAGTTCGCTGGTACTTTAATATTAAAAATCTTTCCCAAATCTGGATGCGTAAAGGAACAGGATTCATCTCTGAAGGTGCAGTAACTACATTCCCCACATCCCCTTGTGCCTGCCAAATCATTAACAGATTTAACCAGTCTTAAGTCACTTGCGGTATTGTTGTATTTTTGAATGATTTCAAAAAAACTTAAATTTTAAGTTTAGAAAGCTGGATCCATGAGGCTGTTCCAAAAATAAAGACCATGCTAGTACTGATCACTTAATTTAGGATTTATTTATGCATTTTTTTCATTCTGTTGCATCTCAGGAGTCAATTTTAAAGAACATCTTCCTTTACAGGAGAAGAATAGTGTCACTGTGCAGCCAAAAGGGGTATGTATGATGATTACATATTTATTAGCATTCATTTATTTATTTTATTTTATTTTAGTTATCCTTTGTTGACAGGATTGGTCCCACTAGGCTAGTGGCCTCATTTCAGGGGAGACCTGAGGTGATATTTCTACTACTAGAGGAAATTTAACCAGGACATCAGGGAACTTCCCTTTCACATTTCAATAGGTGTCATCTGGGACCTCTTACATCCACCTGAGCTACCATAAACTCAAGTAAATTACACCTTGGTTTAACATCTCATCAAAAAGATGATACACTCAGGAGTGCATCAGTCCAACCACCTGGGGTGGGATTAGAAACCACAACCTTCTGCTCTTCCAGCACCAAAAGTGAGTGTGTTAACTGTTAGAACCCTGACACAACATATGTATACTTATGTAGCTACAGTTATGTGCAGACTGCCAGAGTGTGTAGCAGTAGCTGTGTTACCATCTAGTTACATAGTACAAGTGGAAGTAATTGAACCTCTCTTTTTTTTTAACACATGCCATTCATACAAATATAACGTAAACTGTGTAGTGACAGTTGTCATAACAATTTTATAGGTATAACAGCTTAATGAGTTAACATCTGTCAGAGCAGTACAGTAAAGCATGGCACTTGCAGACATTGTTCTTCACACACCCACAAGTAGGACACTAGACAGAGGCATGCTTTAAATTTGCATTGTCTCACTATAGCATGGGCCTATCTGCCTAGCTCTCCTTATAACTTTATCAAAAGCCTGGCAGGAGCAAACTACATAATCCAGGGTATGTACTTTCTGAATGAGCTAATGGATATGTAAGGGAAGGACAGGTGTGTCTGTGTGTTTCCCATGGATGGGCACTTCTGATGGGAAACAGTTTTTTTATGTATTCTGTGGGACAGGGGTTTGCAGTTTTCTGGTGTTGTTATTATGTTGTGGTCCTACACTGATTTTTGGATGTAATCCTATGGACAACATGTTTCATCTGCTTCCTTCCTACAGATGTCATTATTGGTAATAGTTTCACCATACAGGCAGGTTTACATTGATATATTGCATTGTTATGTCTGCTGGTGGGTACTGCTTTTCTGCAGAGTGCTTATGGGGTGTCCACAGACATGACATTCTACACATTTGCACACAGTGGCAGATTGTAATAGGGATGATAAAGGCTGCTTCCCAGGGCTCACAGCTTCATGGGAACCCATGGCTATCTATAAAGTACCTGTAATGCAATAAAATGCTTTGTTATATTCAGCAATGCTGACACATTTTAGTTAGCTTATATGCTGAACACTGCCAAAGAGAAAATAAAAGTATTTTTATTTAGTTAATAAAAAGTTAAATTGCACTGCAAGTCTTTACTTCTTTTAGTCATGGTGCTTACGCATTGCATATGAGCGGCATGAGCCACCTATGCTGCTTAGTTAGGAGCCATTCTGTTTAATTAATTAATTAATTAATTATTTAAAATAAGGAAACACTTCTGTCTTTAAAGAAAGAAAGAAAGACCCAACTATCCACAGCTTTCTGTTTGTTGCCTTCCCATGATTCACTAGGACAGCAGTGATTAGGAAAATAGAAATCCCAGTAATATTCAGTGGTTAGTGGTTGGGATAATGGATGGTCACAAACTCTTGTTGAGAAGAACAGTGAGCTGCTGTAGCATGAACTATGAAGTAAACTTTTTTATTGTGGCAGACAACCAGATAGTGTAATGGGGGAGCATGATTTGAAGTTTGAAATTAAGTTAGTGGACATGGACTTGAAGTCCAGGGAGCATACATTTCAACTATCCATGATTTTGCTAAATGTTCTTGATTTGCTCATATTTTTGTCCTGCCCCACATAACATATTTGATTGTCTGGTAAAATACTTAAGATTGCAGTCAGCAGGTAATGACATTCATTAGAGTCTCATACTTCTTATTTTTCAAAATGCATATCAATGCAAAACCTGATGTTTTATTAACTTTTTAAGTGAATTAGAGCAATATTTAAAAATTGTCCCTGATTTTGGGGCTTTGCTCCCAATTATTTTTGGTTTTGTCCAGAACGTTTTAGCAAAGAAATTAAGAGGTATGCCACAGAAAGATTCGAACTTTTTAATGATGAGGATTGCCCTACTTGAAAACTGCAGCAGATTATTTAGGAAAGATACTAAAATACTGTCTGGCTTTCAGTGAAGCCATTTGCATAGAATGAATGGGTACAAAGTTGCACATTTTTACCAGGATAGAACATTTGACTGCTTCCCTGCAAAACTTGTAAGAATCATTATAGCCTGCTATTTGATGCCTTTGTAACTACTTCTAATAGACATGTTCCTTACCTTGTTTCTGGAGTAGTGAAGTGAGCTTCAGATTTTAGAAGAGCTGGATTTTTTATTTTATTGTACTCTTTCAGGCAGATGCCAGTGGGGCTTTATTGTAGTGCCATCATTCAAAAATGAATGCAGATACTGTAATCGACATCAGTGCTAAATTGCTAAAGCACTTCAGTGGTGGTACTGCAATTGCAGTAAGCAGTTTGCTACATTTGTAGTAAGTAGCTTGGTGCAGTTTCAAGACCTTTTCTTCTCAACTTGTTGTGAGAACCAAAAAAAAAAAAAATCTTGAAATTGTTGCAAGCAGCTTGCTACAAATATAACAAACTGCTTATACCACTTGCAATAGTGCCTTGACTGTAGTTACAGTATTGGCATTAATTTCTGAATGAGGTGGGGGGGAAGCTAGATTGGGGGATGGCACCGGCTGCTAAATGAGTTAGCTATGGCTCCGTACTCTTTCCACAACTTTTCTGTTTAGGATAACATGTTTATAATATCATTAATAAGGTACTAGGTCAGTTTCTTGAATGCCAAGTTGCATGAATGGCCACAGACTAAATTCAAAATAACTAAAAGTTAAAATATTCTAACAGTAATAATCATTAATTCCATTTGACCAAGAACTCCATTCTGTATGCTAAAAGTATTCTAAAATTAAAGTGTGTTAATAATATATGTTTAAAATGTATATCTTGAAACATGCCAGCTGTAATATAGTGCTTGGGAAATGCATCTAACTAAATAGCACAAGAGTACATATGGCCAGTGTCTTTGGTGTTAACAGAAACAACAATCTACAGCAGTAATACCATGTTACAACAGTTTAAATGTTTCATGCTGTGATGGGAGCTCTGATGTGCAAGATAAAATAGCATAGCAAAAAAGTTGGAATGTAAAATATACATATACGTTGGATTGTAAAATATACATACTTAGTAATTTATTTTACCTACATAAACAAAGCATAACAATGACACTTTGTTTAATTTATGCTGGGAGCTCTGGTATGCAAGATTATAACAGCTAATGGCTAAAAAGATAAGAGTGCAACATAAACATAATTAGTAATAAATTATTGCATACATAACAGTTACACCTTAGTTAATGTATGCAATCTGCAGTTGTAATTATTTTACAAGGGCTGAACTCCCATACACCCCACCCACTTATCACACTCTTATGTTACATGATCTCAGAGATTAGTACATGATGTGCTGCCTATGCAATTTCAAATCTCTGTCCTTTGAAGTAATGTGATTTAAAAATTAGAATACCTAAGCTGTTAGGGTTAAAAACAAGTCTGTGACCTGTTGCACTGGTTAAGTTATTTTACTACTGAGAGCAAAAAATAAAGGACATCATATAAAGGCATTCAGAGAGCTAAATGCTGAATCTGAAAGTAAGGCATGCCCTTTACCTAGTAAAGTGATGACCGCTGAAGGGGATGTGCACCACTCCCCAGCTATACCTCTACCCTTTATATGACATAGCTCACTTTCATACATGCTGAGTACTGCAGGCCTCTTCTGCTATTTCCTGTGATCCATGGAAGCTATTTTGCTTCTACCATGGTGCTGTATATTACCTGATCTGCTGCTATTACTACAGACCAGACTGCCCCACTCTGTGTCCTGCACAGATAGTTACTATGGTTGCAGCTTGCTGCACCTGTTCATATCCTGGATATATAGTGTTATTGACTATTTCTGCCTGTGTGCACACCTCACTCAATCTGTGAAGGGCTGCATATAGGTTTGCGGGTTTTCTGATGGGCACTTACTGAGTCATCATGTGTACCCCTTTTGGCTCCTTCTCAACATATGACTCACTTGTGCTTACTGTATGTACTGTGTAACTTTGACTAGTGTATACTGTGATGGACTGCTGTGCTGGATTGCCACCTGTGCTGCTGGATTTTGCTATTTTACATGCCTACTTCTATGTGCCCCTGACATACCCGGGGTGCTGGTTGAAGCTGTACATGTAGAATGCCTTTATATGTATTGTTACTTGACCCCTGCTTGTGTATTGGTGGGAGTTGACTGTGGATCTGCTTCGCCTCTGTCTTTCTGGGCATCCATGGGTGCCTCTATAAATACCAGCATGATATGGGGTGTACCATGTCATATAATTATGTGTGTGTGCCCTGTTCTCCACTTTGTCATTTAGATTAGCTAAGGCTGCGCTTTGCACCAGCATGCTGTCTTAGATTGCTAGTCATGGATATTCTTAAGGCATACTTCATGTGCCAGGACTGTGGTTTGCTTTGCAGCTTCTAGAGACTTGTGCATATTGCTGGGCATTATTTCTGTGTTCTGTGCCCAACTGTCTATGATGTTATGGCATACCATCTGCCTGGTGCCACAGGCAATGTGTTGTAAAAATTTTTTTTGGGAGAGTATGTCCAATCAGGCATCTGAAATGTATGTCAACAAAAGCAGCTATAATTAATGGCCTGGTTATAGGGGGCAAATGTATGCTGTTAGTTCACTATTATGGGCTTGTTTTACAGGACTAACTTGATTTGTGTGAAACAATGTAGAAGAAATACTTCACTGTGGGTAGTGTTTGTGTGAAAAAAAGTTGAAATATATTATCTGGCCATTATTTTTATCACAGTCAGATGTCTGAGGTGCATGCAGTCAATAACATGGATAATACTGCTGAGTGAGAGTGGTGGGGTGTTTGCAAATAAAAATAACTTAGTTTCTTGTTGTTTGCTCAGTTTAAAAACTCTGGCATTACAGAAATAGTGTGCATATTTGTGTGAAATTCATTGCAAAAACATACTCTGGCTAATGTTTGTTTGAAACAAAAATGAAATATTCAGCTCTCCCTGATTGCACAAAATGCCCCTGAATTTACCTGTCATTTTTGGACTGGTCCTTATAAAATGTATATTTTTTCTGGTAAATAATTGAGGATTGCAATCACTAAGTAATGACAGACATTTAAGTGTCACAATTAATATTCTTCAGAAAGCACACAGTAACATGAAAACCATTATTCTAGCAACTAAGTATATAAAAAAGGTATTTGAAGTCTGACCCTCCGTGGAGGGTTGGGCCTTGGGCTAGCAACCTAAGCCAGTAAAATCCATAACTGCTATGGAAGCAATCAGCATCAATGTACACATACTGCATAAATGGGAAAGAGAGGCAGAGAGAAATTTGAAATCTGGCACTGATTGTTTTTGCCTTTGACCTTAGCTTTTCCCCTGATTCCTGCACTAAGAGGTTGAGAGGCATTATTTTTATCATAATCAAATGAAGTGTACACAACAAAGTGGCTATACCTGCTGAGAGGGGGCTTTCTCTGGATGTAAGTAACTTCCATTCTTGTGTGCTCTGTTTAAACAATTTTTCTTTGCATGGCAAGTGTGCATTTCTGTGAAATACGTTGAAATAATTTATTGTGATTACTGCGTGTTTCTGTGAAATGCTTTACTATGACCATAATTATTATTATTTTTTACCATAATTGGACATCTGAGGTAAACATAGTAAACAGTGAAGCTATAATTGCTGGTGCAGGGGCTGTCTGTGGATGAGAATGACTAACCCTGATGTCATGATGAAGTTAAAGAATCATTATGTTTTTTCATAAGTAGTTTACATCTGTGTCAAGCAATTTGAAATACTTTACTGGGGCCATATTGAACACAATTAGACATTTGATGTATACACAGTCAAGTGGCTGTAATTGTTTGATACAGAGATATGAGGATTGTAATGATAACATTCTGAATGGCCTTTTATGGCTGAAACACTCTGAAATGGGTAATTATGTTATTAGTTAATTATGTTTTGCTTTTTCTAGAAAATGTTCACTATAACTCATATTCATAAAGAGAAACATAGTTTGATTTATTAAACAATAAATATAATTTAAATCAGGATGGGGAATGCACAGGAATATATCAGTTTTATTCATGGTCCAAAAACAGGTTTGGGGCCATGATTTGAAAACCACCCAGGACCCATGGCACAATTAATCTACCACTGCTTGCACATATACCACAAGTAGTGGGAGCTCTGTCATTGCGCATGTGCCTGCATGTTGTGCCATAGGACCAGGTTATAATGTGGGTACACAAGAGTTTGTGACAATGTCATGCCATCATATTTAATGCTTGCTTAATACATATCTGCATACTGATATGATAGCTTATATGCCACATACATAACATTAGTGTTTGTTTTCTCTTTCCCTGTCCCTCTCTTTGCTGTCTTTCTTCATTTTTGTTTTTACTTTATTTCTTTCCATACTGATGTTTCCATTTTCACCAGCATCTGCCACAACTGTGCCAGTGGTGTGGCCCAGGCTGGCACTACCCCACCAGTCCCAGCCTTTTCCTGCAGCAACACCTCTGCTCCAGGTTTGCCATTTAGAGACAGTGGGGGCACACAGGTTGCTTCCCATATACCCCTGGTGTTTGCTCACTTGAGGGGAGTGCCATTGTCCTCTCTGGTGCCACTGCCTGGGGTGTTGCTGGAGGTGTTGGGGGAGTTGGTTGACCAGTGGCTGGAAGCCTACATTGGCTGCCTGAAGAGGGTCATCATGCAGCTTTCCAAGTCCCATCACTGCCTGTCTCTACCTTCACCACCTCAGGTGGGGCTCAGTGAGGAGGGTAGTCAGGGGTGCTGAATGACCTCTCCCTGGGTCTAATACAGATAAATGATGCTTACTCCCACCCTATCCCTCATCCTGGTGTTCCCCTTCCTTGTGTGTCACTTCCCTCCCTTGTTTGCTATTCAATCCTTTCCAGCACCAATGTCCTCTATTTGTTTGCATGTCTCTCATTTCAGTGTTAGTCCCCAGTGTGTAAGCACCTCCCCTGTCAATCTTTGTTTATTCATGTGCCCCTTCTTCTAAACTTCACCCTCTTTCTATCTCTTATCTTACTCTTACATTCTTTCCCATTATTCTTTCTCAAAAAATGAGTGCCTATCACTGAAAACAGTTATACCCTTTCGCCCCCTCTCATTCTCAATATTACACCCCCTGTTCCTTGTGTATGTTCCTCTATTTGCTATACCCCCATTCCTACTTTCCTATATACCCAATTTCTACCCCTTTGAAAGGTCAAACGATAAATATAAATATTGCTGTATGCACTTTAATGTGACTTGCAATCTTTCTCATACTATCTCTATGTAGTGCACGTGCATGTATTTAGGCATATACATGTTACTTACTGAAAGTTTTTTAACATCAGTTCTAGTCACAGTTTGCAAAATCTCTTCCTTTTCACTGGACCTTCCATTTCCGCAGGAAGATTTCCTAATTAGCAGTGGCTTTAATAAAATATCAATTAGTTAACTGACAATTCGCTTTGGGCACTATCCAAAGAAGCCTTACCACTTTTGCAATAGGCATGTTTTTAAATCCTCAGATCCATAAATCTTACTTGTACAATGCAAGCAGCCTTCTTCTGTCTTGTTGATATATTTTGATTTGATAGCTAGAATATTTATAATTGTACAACTTAAACATTTGGACTCTAGGAGAAATCATGCAGATATTTTGACAGATTTTGATTTGATCTGTTTGATTTAATTTAATTCATTTTCCAGATAGGAGGGGTGGTCCAACAATCCTTTTCAGCCATGATCCACAAGAAAAGAAATTCAGAGAACCCAGTGTCATGGTATGTCTTTTTCTTGCAATAAAATATGTCAGGCACACTCTCTGTTTTGCTATAACTGCAGCAGTCTATTTTAGCTGTACCTTTGCCCTATCCTGTTATGCTACTCCATCCTTCTTATCATGTTAGTCTGCTAATCAGACAAGCAGTATAAATATTAACGATACATATACCTACTGTCGCTATATAATAATATTATTATTGCTATTGATTAATTTTGCAATATTTGTATACACTACTTAAGCATAACATCAATAAACCATTTCTACTTGCAAAACTTAAAATTTATTAACTTGATAACACATCTAGGATGCAACTTGAAATTTCTTTCTTCAAGATTCCTTAAAAGCTGCATGGTGATATAGGATAGCAGGTAATATATCACAGCTATCTGTTCTTAAACTAGCATATGCCTCTTCTCTATATTTCTTTGAAAGAAACACAGTTTTGAGTTAATCAGAGCAACTCATTTAACAAAGAAACAAATACATATATGTGTTGATAGAGGTACTGTTTTACTGTTTAATCAGCATGTTACTTACATTAGAGCTTGTTTTGCATCATTTACATTAATGGTAATAATTTGCTATTTAGCATGTCAGCAGAATAACATGATAGGTATTTCTACAAAGTTATGTGTTATATTAAGTGCTGCAGTGTAACTAAACAGAGAGTGTGGGATGCATTTTATTGCAAGAGAAAGGCATGCTGTGAGGGTTCGGTAAGACCCTGTGATACTCAACAGAGCAGTTATGCTGGTAATGTTCACAAGATGATAATCTTTGGCTGGCAAATTTCATGAGATGATAATCTTCAGCAATAAACGACATACTTTGATAGCTCTGTTCTGCTAAGTATTATAAATATGTTTAACAAGGTGTGATTTACATTCCATCACAGTTGATATTCAGCTACTATGAATTTTCTATCCATGGAACCTTTAAAGTACAAAACTTAATTTCGACATTCCTGGTAGACAGAACTAAATACACTGTCATACTGGGTTATATAATAAAACATCTACAGATACACAGATGGCATGGTACTTTTTATTAGACTAATGTAGATTTTATAAACTAAAACTACTTGCATGTCTGTCATCATACGCCATTTACAGCAAGCTACTAATATTTTAATACTCCTAGGAAAGGGCTTGGTACAGTCTAAAAATGTATATACGTTTATTTTTAACATATCCATTGGTTAAGTATAAATATATCATATTATCTAGATAGTCCAGTGTCTCTACAAAGCACAATGGTCATAGGCAGATAGAGATCCTGCAAATCAGGAAACATACGCCCAGATCTAAGAATAGATAAGATCAGCTGTACTTATATCTTTGTACATATGAACTGAGGGAGAACTAAACAAATGAATATGGGGCACTAACAAATTACAGAGAAGGAGAGAGAAAACCAGGAAGGTTAGTCCAAATTAATGCAAAAGTAGAAAGAATATCATGGCCCTAACTCATGAGAGATTAACATAAATAAATAAATACTTTTCCTTTTATATAGACATATTCATAGCTCACAATGATCCCCCTCCACCAAAATCTCTGACCATAACCCAAATTGGTGTAGTTTGTCAATGTTTTGTGTGAAATTCTTTCAAAAGTATGATTGATGTGAAAAAAAAAACAGTGTGGTTGATGTGCTTTTATCAGTCTCCTCCAGTCAGTCTACTTGCAATTAGTGAAGATGTAAAAATTATTTTAGGTAAACTTTACTGCAGTAATTTATGGTGGTCAGTACCAGCTTTCTACCATTCACTACCTTAGTAGATCATGGTTTCTGCCAAATGACAACCAAGCCAACACATCCTGATCTTGTAAGGATTTTTGACTGTGTGACCGTTGCATACAAGTCTGGTTTTCCCTGCTAAGAAGTAAAGACATCACATGGTTACACTTACTCACCATGTTAAAAAAAGAAGAGCAAGATGTAATCCCAGTTTTGGTATGCCCTGGGAATTATTAACTGCTCATCTGTTACTATGCAGGATGACTGTAATGCAGCATTTCATTTTTTTCTTAATATCCCAATTCCATTACAAGAAAAACATTGTTCTACTAAATACAAAGAGGGAAATGAAGAAGGCTATTAGTGAATGTAAAACATCCTGGGTTAAGTATAAAAATATTGGTGTCACTAGCCAGATTATGTGTGGGATTTTGTTTTATCTCCTTAAATATGGTTCAGTCTTGCCTTCATTTTGCAAATAATGTACTCTGGTGACTGTGATTTTTAAGTGTGTTCTCTGGCAATATGTGTTCATCTCACCTGTCTACCTGTCTTGAAACTGCTTTCCTTCAATATGCTGAAAGATCTACGCTTTAATAATGTTACAATAGATGCTTTCTGGTGACTATCATTTTCAACTGTGATTGGCATTTCTGTTACCTCACCAGCCTTAAAATCAGGTAGCAATTTAAGAGTAAACTCCACATTTATTCTGTGTTTTGGAACTACTTCCTTTCAAATATGAATTAGGCCTATTTTGAGTTTTTAACACTGTGAACTGTTTTTGTTATCTGCTCCCACCTACATTATTTGCAATATTAGTTGCTTACTTTCTATACCCCCAGCTATTTAGTTTTGCACTGTATGGCATTATTGTCTTACTGAGAATCAAACGCTAGTATCACATTGCCTAAATCAAAGTAGGATAGGCATTGACAAGCTGTCACACATGTTATTTGACTGTATTGCGAAACCGCTTTTACAGTTTTGATATCCATGCTTACTGTTCTGTTCATACTCATTTTGGACTCTGCTTCTTCGTTCACCTACTTATTTTTCTGTAAATAGCTGCTTGGACTAGTTCTGCTGCCTTGGTTTTGTAGCTCACCTCACTGGAAGTCACTTGTTGCATATCTAATTCTGAGTTCATACAGAAAATGTCTTCTTTTGTCCTTGTCTGTGCCCCTCTCTGTTGATGTTAAACTGCTTTCCTGCCTTATCAATGTACTGTAACTCTAATTTCAATTATCCTTATTAATACTATCTCTCTCTTTAGCTCTCACTCTCTGCATGTGTACTATGCCATCTTGACACTAATGCTGTTCTATTTTGCCTCCTTTATTGTTATGCATCTTGCTTTAACAGTTAACCATATAATTTTGTTATATTACAGGTAGTTGTATACCACAACAAGGCTGTGGTGGTGCAGTGGTTAGCGTTGTGGCCTCACAGCAAGAGGTTCTCTGGTTCGATTCTCAGCTGGAGTGCCTTCTGTGTGGAGTCTGCATGTCTTCCCTGTGGTCATGTGAGTTTTAAAGACATGCAGTAGGTGCATGTATGTGTGCCTTCTGTGAAGCTTGGCCACCAGGCTGGCAACTCGAAACTGTAAAAATTCCACTGCCAATCAATCTGTGGACCAGTGGTCCACTGTGGTGACCTCTAAGGGAGAAGCTGAAAAAGGTACAGGTAGTTGTGTACCACATCCCCCATGCCAAAGACCACAGCAGAATAATTACAGCATCCAAACCTGAAAAAGCTTACAGACATGTCTTTTTACTCAGTGTAAGGGGAATTTACCTGCTCATTCTATTATCCTAGTCATGCATTGTTGAAAATGGAAGCAAGTGTAATGTCTCTTGTCTGCTTGGCCAGTACTTAATGGTCTGCTTTTTGACTATTCTAACTAGAATCAAAAATAGCCTCCACTGCCCCTTAATCTTCCCCCTCCCTTTCCCCCTAATTAATGAGCTACACCCTGCTCTTGCTGGCAGCCTGCACTTTCTTAATTGCTCTTTCTAGCTACTGCTTTTGTGACTCTCCCTCTTTGTCTGTATAGGCAATTCTGTGTTGGTTTACTTCTACCCTTTTCCACGCCCTGAAGTTTTTTGCTGATAACTAATGAACAAACAGCTTCTATTTTGAGCATTAAAAGTGGTTAGCTTTATAAATAGTTAAAACAAAGATCTTTTTTTTGTTTTTACAAACTTTCTTTTTCCTAACTACCAATCTCACACCTTGGTAGTTTGCATACTCATAGCACATTTAAATCTCTTCTTTACTCTCAATACTTCAATGCAATTATATTGCCTGCTGTATACCGTTCAGGCTTACAGATACTTTTTTCACCCTTGGCAGCTGTACCACCCTCTCAGTCCACTCCATTTGCCCTTGCCACACCCAGACTCACACCGCTCCCCTACCCAATCCCCTATTCCCACCCACTCCCACTTCAACTAAACTTATACCATTGTGTTCCCACCCACTGCAACAAAACAACCAAGCAAATTCACTGAGACATGCAACCCCTAACTCCTCTTCTTCCAAACACATATCACATGCCCTAACTTATTTCTTCTAATCTACTCCAATTAACTTTAACAAAAAAGTGTTATGGAAGGTTATTATGTCTCATGTCTGTTCTTCACAAAATGCATATTAACTTGTAGTTTCTTCACAACTGACTCAAATAAAATGTTTATAAAATGTTTACATCAAAGGAAAACTGAAAAACAGATGCACAATTATCAAGATATAGTTTCACATAAGTAGTAGCTTTATATCTCAATTGTCTTGCAATTCCTTTCTCTGTGTGGTGTACTGATAGATAATTAAAGGCAAAGTAAGTGCTGAAGGAGTTAAGGGATGTTATGTTATGTTATGTTTGAAAGTGCCAGGTATCTGTGGAAAGCAGATTAATCAACAGTATGCTCTGGCCTTCTCAGGCTGGGGGATGAATCTTTGCAAAGATGTCTGTGAGACAGAGTGTACTGGTACCAAATGTTACAAAACTGAAGGCCAATAACTCTTAAGCACATGTGGTCTACGTTTTAAAAAGGCATATTTGTAAAGTGTTCACATCAAGCTCTAAGCAAGAATCATGAGGACATAAAAACATTTAAAAATTTAATGATTTGTTAAAAGAAATGTAATGTCAGGGATCTGCGTGCAAAAAAATCGATAAAGGATAAAAATAAATTTCCTTTTGTTCTTGGAGACTGATCTGAAAATTTTGCTAGGCAGTCTCCAAGTGCTGTTTTTCCAATAAACAAGTGCTTTGCACATCCTGAAACGTTATTCTTGACTGAGACTTAAGGTAAAAGTCTTTGTTATTTATTTGTGAACTTTAACAAGCATATAACTTCCACCTAGGTAACGCTATCTTCCTCTAAGTTATATTCATCCGTGTTTGTAGGATGTGTTCATGTGATGACGATTTTGTGGTAGACAGTGAGGTTTTAACTAGAATGTTTCTTGACAGGGGTTATCCTTTGGATATGGTCCTCAAGGTGTACATTGAAGTTCTAGAGGGTAGTCAAACTAGGTTTAAACCTATTTTAGGTTTGGATATTACACACAAATGTCCTACCATTGACGTTCAAGAGTATGACAAATAAGAATGTTCTGGTTCAACTTTTGGTAGAGCCTTCATTACTGAATTCAATGGGAATTCTAGAATCATTAGAGAGATTTTGGAAAGAGAATGGTATAAGTTCTCCCAACTTTCAGACTTGGGGCACATTTTTGAAACCCCTTTCAAGATTATTTATAGTAGGGGTCCCAATGTCAAGGGCCATTTAGAACAAACGGGTCCATTAAAATTTAACTTTAGGAAAACTGGAACATTTAAGTGTGGTTCCTGTCCCCAGTGTAAACACATTATTAATAGAGACGCTTTGTTTTTATTAGCCAGGGATTTTTATTTTACTAGTAAAGTGCATAGTACCTGTGACTCTTATGGTCTGGTCTACATTGCCTTGTGCAGTAAATGCCCTGTCTTTTACATAGGGAAAACTGAGAAGAATTTAAAGAGAAGAATGTACGGACACATGAATGATATTTGTACTAAGAATCCATGGAGTGTTCTTTATAAACATTCCCTTTCCTGTGTGGGGGCTAGTTTTTCATTTTATGTGTTAAAGGAGATAGCTAAGGAACTAAGAGGAGGACCCTGGGAGACCAGGATTGAGTACAGGGAGGTGTATTGGCAGATTTTGCTAGAAGCCAACAATCACCCGGGTTTAAATGACATTATCTCCTTAGCTCCAGTTTTAAAATTGCAAGCTGCAAGATTATAATGTAAAGGTTCTTTCATTTGGTTTTATTTTGCTTTTAAACAGTTTGGTCACTAGAGAGTGGTATTGATCCATGTCACTGAATTAGTTAATCTGTACTAGTTATTATTGAATTTTAATCTAGAGAGTGGTATTGATCCATGTCACTGAATTAGTTAATCTGTACTAGTTATTATTGAATTTTAATTTATTCAATTTATTTACTTTGATGCAATTTTATAGCGTTATTATGTGCTTTTTAGAACATGACTTTTAAAATGTTTTAACTTGGGCTAAAGGCTTAGTTGTACTTCATATACATGCATATATATATATATATATATATATATATATATATTTTTATATGACTTTGTTTTTAACTGATAAATGGTTTCTACCTTTTACCACTGTGATTGGTGATTTGAAATTGGGAATGGTAAATTAATTGAGGACTATGGGTCCTCTTACTTTGCATCTGATGAAGTCTATATTGACAAAAATGCATCAGGACGAGTGGGTGTTTATGTTTTGAGTGTTTTTTCCTGTTTGCACTGTGACCTCCAATAAATTGGTCATATCAGAGCTATTTTGGGCACTTTGTGCTGTTATTTCTGGTTCTGGTTCTTTTTTACAGCAATAGCTTTGTATTTTGTGGTAACGGTTCTCTTCAATTTACAGCTGCATCAAAAAGAACTACCAGACCCATATATCAGTATCAGACCTAAGAGATAAATATAAAAAATGGTACAATTTCTCTCACCACACTTCTATTCTCCCACTCTGTGGAGACATTGACCAAAACCCTGGACCATTCCTTCAAACAAACCAAACCCCATCAAACCATCAACTCCCACCATTACCACCACACAACCTACTAATCCTAACCACAACTTAGTATTAATGCACATAAAGGTCAGAAGCATCCACAACAAAATTCCAGATATCCATGCATGCATTGTAGCACACAACTCAGACATTCAAATTATCACTGAAACTTGGCTAAAACCAAACAATAAAGCTGTAGAAGCCCTTCTCCAGGATACAATATCATAAGAAATGATAGAGTACACAAGCTGGAGGGGTTGAAATACTTTATAAAAACATGCTAAACATCACCAAATACCCACTGAGTCACCACAACTAACCCAACACAGAAATATCTATTACTCTCCTACACCTGAACAAGCACAAAACTATTTGCATGGCTACCATATATTCTGCCAGGCAACAACATTTCCATTCTCAAAGATATCCTTCAATGTTTTTCCACCAATGTAAATAAATAAACTATTGTACTTGAGGATGTGATTATATTAACTTGCAAACACTGACTCCCTTAATTTTACTCAAGTAATCACCTCAACAACTAGAACTGACAAACACAGCAAAGGGCACTCACTACTAGACTGGATCCTTACAACCTCACCCTCAAACATAAACAGATTTTGCTGTCTCCCAGAAAACATCAGTGACCATCTCCCAACATTTATCAAAACACAAACTAATCACAGCTCCAAACATACAGTATTAAAACAAGTAGACATGTTAATTAAAACATGTAGACTCTCATCTTTTAACAAAGACACCTTTATAAACTAACTCTCCAAATACAACTGGAATACTCTAAAAAAAACTACCTCTAGAAGATGCTGTTAATATTTCAATAATACATTCCTTAATATACTACAAGAATTAGCTCCCATAAGAACAAAAAGAACCAAAAGCAACCCTGCTCCATGGCTCAACAACAAAAAGTAAAAAGCCCATGCTAAATAGTGACAAATCCAGGAAAGCATGGAATAAAGACAGAACACCACAAAAGTGGAACATTTTTAGACAACTTAGAAATTAATGTAAACAACAGGTCTAACTAGACTTAACTGCATTATTTCATTCACTTCAAGCAAACATCACCACAATCCAAAGCAATTTTGGACAGCCATAAAACCCTACTATACCCTGGTCAAAACACCATGCCATTTCCTACCACAAACAATGTCACAGACTCCATAGCCACCCAGTTCAAAACACACTTCATTCAATCTGTCCTCTCTCTACTAGAATTTAATCAATCCACACATCTGTCTTTTCCCACCAACAATACTCACAATACCCCTCTCTTTTATTTCCACCAAATACGTGCTTCAACTATCAAAAAATACCTTCAAAAATTGAAAATCACTGCACCGGCTGCTGACAAACTCCCACCTGAATACCTTAAATAAGCTGCCAATGTCTTGGCATACCCCATCTCAATGCTCATAAATAGATATATCACAAAAAACTATGTATCCACGATCTGGAAGAAATGACATATTATACCATTTCACAAAGGTGGATCACCCACAGACCTCTCCAGCTACTGTCCCATTGCAATTCTCCCCTTGTCCAAAATCTTAGAAAGTGCATACACACCTAACTCCCAACCCATCTCATAAACAACAAGCTATGCTTCCCTACACAACATGGCTTATGACCATACCACACCACCACAGCACAGCAGCTCTGCTTAGTTTCTCAGAAACCATAAATACCAACAGAAACAATGGTAATCTAATATCTTCCCTGTTCCTGGATCTGTCAAAAGCATTTGACACAGTACACTACCAACTCCTAATCAATGAACTATCTTATCTATCACTATCTCAAAATGGAATCAAGACCTATCCCTGTTCCTCCCTGTTTTCATTGGTGTATCACAAGTGTCAATTCTAGGCCCAGTACTTTTCAATATTTTCACAAACAACCTGCACAAACTCAGCAAACCTGCCACCTTAGTACAATATTCTGATGATGTCACCATCATCTGCACAGCCTCAGCCCTTTCTACTACTTCAGCAAGTCACTCAAGATTCATTCATTTCAATAGAATCATGGCTAAAGGTTCATCAGTTAATCATGAATACCAAAAAAAATAATACTTTTCATACCCAGATCTTCCAACTAGCAGTACACCCTTTAATATTACCTCAATTAACACCACCACCATAAAAACTGGAACAAATACCAAAACTGCTAGGAGTTATAATAGACAACCTAAAATTTGACCTGCCTATCACTCAGGCTATCAAGAAAACTCACCAAAAGCTGGGCTTCCTCTACTGAAACAAACCTTATCTCACAGATTCCTCAAGAAAATCCTTAGCATCATCCTACCTTCACCCCTCCCTTCTTTACGCATCACCCATATTAACCAACATTCATTCGACCCTACTAAATAAATTAGAGGCATATTTTAACAAAATAGACAAATGTGCAGTTAATGCATCCTACTGTATGCACCACTGCTTAACACTAAAGAAGCTTGAATGGCTAGAACTCCCTAATCACCTGAGATTCACTAAACTTCAAATTGGCAACAAAATAATACACAAACCATGCACATGTCCTTCTCTACAAAACATTCTCAAACACTACTGTCCACCTTTTTGCCTTTGCTCAAGTAATCAGAGCCTACTAATAACTTCCAAATCCTGTAATGCAGCTGGAGGGGTCAAGGGACAGTGGAAATCCCTGCCTATCTCACTAAAACAGGACAGCTGTGCCTTTAGATTTAAGCACAACCAAAAACAGCACCTAAGCTCCTCTTGGCTCTTTTCTTATTTACACCCTGACTACCTTTCTCTCTCTCTCAGATTTCAAGACTATCACCAACCCCTAAATCTCCAGCTCCCATATCTTATACTTTAAATAATATAAATAAATCTATCTACATTTATAAATATATAGGCCCTACTGCTGTTCATCACTCCTATGCAAATGAAACCTGTTTATTATTGTATAACACCCCTACAGAAATTAAAACGTATTCACCTCTGTCTTGATTGTATTATTCATTGCATGATTCTAAAACTTCATTTCTACTGTTAAGAAACTAAAATTATTTTTTTCTGAAAATTTTTTGACATTTTTGTAACTTTGATGGAGCTTTTCTCCCTGGTCCTCTGCTGAAAATGGGTCTGAGTGCCCATTTGGACCATCCTAGTAAACAAAAGGCAATAAATAAATAATTGAAAGTCATGAACATTATACTTCACTCAGAAAGCAACGGGAACATCCTGGAAGCAAGTTAAAAGCAGACTTTCAAGAAGTTCTTCTTGGTAATCTAAGGCATTTCCGGACACAGATTAAAATTTTATCTGAAAGGTTAATTCAAAATCATCTCGATTTTCTTACAGTCGATATACAAAAATATCGCAGATACAAAACTGGTTGCAGAACCTCTTGATGATAAACTCTCATTTTTACAAGCCATTGACCACTTTTCCTCCCTTCTTCCAGTGTCAGACTTTATTCCACTTTTGAAAACAGATTTTCAGTTTAAAATGGTTCCATTATCAAAAATTAATAAGGATCTTAAATAAATTCCTAACTGTGGTGCAACATGCTTCGATATTCTGTTTCCTAAATTCCTCAAGTTGTGTGATATGTTCATTGTATTCCATAAGATACTTGACTCCTTCAAACCAATTTTAATTCCATTTCCTTTCACAAATATACTTAATATGGTTGCAACTTCTTAGTCACAAACTTACATTGAAGCCTATGCCCTTCTAATGAGTCATCAGCATGTATTGAGAATGATATGTCACCAATATGACTCCTATTTTCCCAACAGTTGCTATCTACAATGCAATAGTCACTGGAAACCTTACTGGGAAATTTTTGGTTGACTTCTTCACTGTTTTTGGCCTTGTTGATCATAAACTTCTAATCAAGGAACTCACATTTCACAGTCTTAAACTATTCTTTAACATTTCTTTTTCTCATAGTCAATTATCTTTCCATGGAGTTTTTCTCAAGAGTCCTTCAAAGCTAAATATTATTTTCCATCTTTAATGCCCCCTTCATCTCATTAAGGACCAATAACGTTATTGTATAAAATGATGATATTGTCATCTTTGGATAATTGTTCTAAATAAATTAATTTGTTGCTTGCTTAACTGTATCCTAACCAACTTTGTAAGGCTTATGAAGAAAATTATTTCATTTCTGTTCGATTCTATTCTTTTATTACATACACAGATATTTATTATTCATTTACTGGGAGAGTCCAACTGGGACAGAGCCCATTTTCAGCAGAGGCCCAGGGAGAAATGCACCAGATGCATGTCTTTGGAATGTGGGAGGAAATCCATGTGAATGCAGGGAGGGCATGCAGACTCCACACAGAAGGCACCCCAGCCAAGAATTGAACTGGAGAACCTCTTCCTGTGAGACAACAATGCTAACTGCTGCACCACTGCAGATGTTAGCAATGCTTAACTAGGGTAAAGCACTGATTCATATGAGCCAACTTCAAGTTTATCCCAGGGCAAAAACAGGGCATCATTCAATGCTTGGATATAGGCAATGTGATCATAGGGCATAAACAGTACAAAAATATAAACTATACATTGGTACAGCTAGAGAAAGAAACAAATATGCATTGATAAGTAATTTGGCACAGTTCCTAATAAATGCACACATTGAATAAACCAGCTGCTTGCCATTTTATAATAAACTGTTGCTTCTTGTATTCAGCTGTTTCATTTTGTATCTACATTTTTCATTGTAACTTTCTATTTGTCTTCTGTCTTAGTTTGTAGTTTTGCATTTGTAGCTTGCTCATAACTGGGTCCTAGATGTCCATTTCATGCATTTAACAAAAACAAAAAACAAAAAAAACAAACAAATACACAAACAAATGAAATAAGCATATACAGAGCTATGGTATTTGAAGTGAACAAGCACCTTAGCCTATATAAAGGTGAATGGACCTCTGATGGTAACCCTCTAAATGTGGCAAAAAGTTTTAAATATCTGGAAGTGTAAATTGATCACACACTACCCTTAATACACATCTATGTGATTGTGAATAAAGTAACAGGTATGCTGTACACATGGAATAGCACTGACAACTATGTAGCCAAAGAAAGTAGAATGGTATTTGGAAAAAGAGTTCTTTTTCTGCAATACTCACTTGCCATCATTGTCTCAGCATCTACTAGAAACTTACATAATTTATACATTGCATAAAATTACACACCCTACTTTACTACTGACAAATGCAGTAGGCTTCACCACTGTATTGCCATCTGACAGGCTGGCTGCCTTCCATTTAATTTAAGAATTAATTTGTTTTATTATCTGGGTTGCTGGACTGGTCTAGAGATCATTTTAAGCTGTGATCCTGGCTAGTGTGGCAGTTACAAATGTACATAGAATTGCATTTGTTAGAGTGAACATAATAAAGGCAGAGGATACTAGTAAAACATGCAGACAAAACATAATAACTATCAATGGATACAGAAGTAAATGACAGAACAGAAATGAATTATATTCACAGACTATCAATAGCATCAAACTCAGATCACTCAGAACAATAAAAGCATCTTATCACAGTAATGAAATGATATTTGTACAATTTAAACTTATATTAGGAGTCAGGTGTGCCATATCATAAGCTTTGCTTTGTGTTCATTGCTTAGATGTTTCGTTAGCTGCTCTTTAAACAATTATCTTTGTTTTGTTACATTTTTATATAGGTTTATTTATACGAATTTGTTTAAATCACTACATTGCCTTATTTCCCCTGAAATAACTCTCTACACTACTTCAGCCATGGCACTTACCATCCCATATTATTCATTCAGTTGAGCTGACAGAACTTTCTCCTCTTTGGGTCCTACTATGTGGAACTCATTCCTGTCTGTGTGCAATTCAGTTACACCAAACCCTCAGTTCAATTAAAAGAAAACATAAATTAGAACTACAACAGCAAAGTGAATGTAAATGTTTTGACTTTTTTACATAACTGTTATTAACTGTCGTCTTCATTATGTTTTCTCAAAAACGTATGACGGTGTATGTCATAGTACAGTAAAGTGCCAAAAAAGTCAACATTTTGAGGTATTGAATGCATGTCAAATGCTAAGATTTGATTGATTTTTGAGAAATGTATTCCTTTTTATATTGATTTAAATTTGTTAACTGGTACAGCATTGATCCAAGGTGACCATTTTCAAGCCAGCTTAGAAGGAGCATAGAGAATGGAGTTACAAACAGAAGTTATAGTATACAAGGGTAAGTAGAATTGTAGACAAATACAATACTGTTAAAGTATAATAACTACACAGCAGATAAATATAATGATGTTACATCCTAATGCATGCAGAACATGCACCAGGAAATTGGGAAGGGGATTGGCAGGATTTTGTAGGTTTACATTAACCATGCAGTGGCATAAAAAGGAAGATAATGCTGAATGAATAGCTTTTATGTAACTAGGTTGTGACTAGGGGCATTTGAAATCATTTTCTGTGATATAAACTGGTTGGAGAGATGTTTAGTTTGTCTGATGAAGCGACAGGAGCAGTCGTGAAAGCGCTAACGTTATTTTACCTTTTATTTTTTTGCAAATAAACATTGTGGTTGTGTAAATTTGGTGCAGTTCCTTTTTTTCAGTTGACATTTGAAATCATCTAGCTGGTTTTCTTCCTACCACTTAGTCTTCAAATGCTTAATGATTCACCTTTGTATTGATGATTGCAAGTCTGTTTGAGTGCTTCTTGGATCCTGTAGGGTCCGCTGTATACTATTTCTTCAAATTTCAGTTGTATGTGATGCTCTACTACTATTTTCATGTAATACATAAACAATGCAATGTTTCTGCCTTTTTGCTTAACTGTTCTTGTTGGCCTGTAATTCATTTGATATTTTTATTCAAACTTGCTGCAGCAAGGCAGATTACTATGACATTTGAATTTTTACAACCTCTGGCGGTTTTAGTGCCAAGGATCTAGTAGGTTAATATTTTATTTATTTTATTTTGACATTTGTTAACCAGGTTAGTCTGATTGAGCTAGAGCCCATTTTCAGTGGAGGCCTGGGGAGAAAAGCTCCAGACAGTGACATTGTAAAAAAAAAAAATCAGCACATAGCGCATAAAATAAATTAGGAAACAAAAGTAAAATCTCAATTGTAGAACATAGAGATGTTTGTTGTTCTTCTTTCGGATTTTCTTGGTTAGGGGTCACCACAGCAGAACTGCCGTCTGCTAATGATTGTCAGTAGACTTTTACAGGTGCCGAGGTGCCAGCTCGACACCCAACCTCCAACGAAGGCACACCCATTCTACAAATGTCTTTTGAACGCCACTCAACTGTGGGGAGGACATGCAGACTCCACACAGAAGGCACTCCAGCTGGGAATCGAACTGGAGAACCTCTTGCTGTGAGGCAACAATGCTACTGCTGCACCACCGCGGCTTAATTGCAGAACATAGAGATACAGAACATTATTTAGATATAACATACAATCCAACTTTTTTTGATAGGTAATGTATTGGTGTTGCAAAGAAAGTAGTCTTAGATGAGAGAGGTATGTATGATGAAGGAGCATGGTGAGTGAGGAGGGGTACAGATAGGATATGACAGGAAGAGTTATTAAAATAGAGATAGATAAAATACAGATAGAGATTAATATAGAGATAGGAGGAATATCAGCTAGGGTGGTATCAGGGTGAATGGCAGGTGGTTCATAGGACATATGGTCTAGAGGAGTGAGGGGGGGATTATGTTGGGCCATGGTAGAGGCAGATTCTAGAGTTTAAGAAGGTATCTTTTAAAGCTTTTTTAAATTTATTTGTGTTGGGAATAGTTCTAATACTCAAAGGAAGTTTGTTCCAGGCATGAACAACTGAGTAGCTGTAGAAAAGTTTGCCAATAGTTTTTTGAGCTTATATATAACCAAGAGGTGTTGGTTAGAGCTACAGAGTAAGCATTTGGGAGTATAGTAAGAGTTGAGAGTTGAGAGAGCAAGGCAGGAAGTAGGCTTTTTGAGGATGGAGTGAGTCAGGAGCAGATAAGTGAGAAGGAGTTGTTGGGGGAATTCTAACCAATGCAGGTTTTTGAGTGAATGGCAGTGGTAAGAGGTGTGGGGTTGGTTTGTAGCAAATCTAGCAACTTTGTTATAAGTGTGTTTCAGCTTGGACATAAGAGTAGATTGCAAGTTAGTTACGATTGGAGAGGCATACAGTAGACTGGGTAGAAGGTAAGCATGTGCAAAGGAGACTTTAGAGTCTTTAGTGAGGAATTTTTTGTTCCTATAAAGCAAGTGTTGTTTTAGGTGTGTTTTTTGATGTATTGGTGGACATGTAAATCAATTTTAGTTGATCATCTATGATAGCATCTAATAGTTTTGTGTGCGAGTCTACATTAATCATTGTTTTATTAAGGGATATGATGCTAAATGTAGATTTGTGATGTGAAAGAGATTTAGAGAGGAATAGAAGTATGGTTTTCTTGGGCTTGAGTATGAGTTGGTTGTTAGTTAGCCATCTTTCAACAGAGTGGAATGACCTTTGAGTTAGTGTGAGGAGCTGGGAGAGATTGTCAGAAGAGGAGATTAATGTAAAGTCATCTGCATACTGTATGAGAGAGGAGTGAGAGCAGGATGTGTAGGGGTTGTTACTGAATATGTTGAATAGTAGTGGTCCAAGGATGGAGCCCTGGTGGACACCTGTTTGGACTGGGAGGAAAGGGGAAAAGGATGTGAGCCACTTAACAGCCTGAAGCCGCTTGGTAAGGTAGCTGGAGAACCAATTGAGAGTACAGATGGAGATACTGACATCAGACAGTTTGGTCAGAAGCTTGCTGTGGAAAACAGTGTCAAAGGCTTTTGAAAGGTCTAGGAAAAGACAATAAACTGTTTTTTTTATGTCTCTAGCTTTGGAGATAGCCTGTGTGAAAGATATTGGAGCTGTAGCTATGCTATGGTTAGGGTGAAAGCCATGTTTGGTTGAGGTGAGAGGATTTTCTTAGAGAAGATAATCAAGTAGCTATTTATGCATGCATTTTTCAAGAATTTTAGATAGGGGGATAGTATGACTATAGGCCTGAAGTTAGAGGAATCAGTTGAGTGTCCTCCTTTCAGATATCAGGGACTATAGATTCATGGTTAGAGCCATTGCTCAGTATTGACACTGGATATGCAATTGAGTCAGAGGCAAGCTTTAAGAAGAGAGGAGGTAAATTATCAACTGAGGGAAAGCAAGGCTTGAGTTTACTGAGAAGAGATCCTATGTATGCCATGTGGACTGGCTTGAGTGAGGAGGAGGCTTTGTGGTGTGGAGGGGATGGTGTCATGATACTGGAGGTGTCATCCTTCTGGGTTAGCTTGCAGATGGAGTCAATGAAGTAAGAGTTAAGAACAGTGGCAGTTTCAGTGGCAGAGATGTTAGGGCAGGGGCTAGGTATAGTGGGACTTCCTGGTTGAAAACTCTTGTTGATTGTATTCTAGAATGTTTTGGGATTGGGGTGGTGGTTAGCTTGTGGTTTTTGGTAGAATTTTTTCTTATCAATGTTAACCTGTTTTTGGTAAGATTGTGGAGTTCTTTATAGCTTTTTAGGTGGGTATGGGATTTGTTTTTTAACCAGTTTTTCCAAGCATTGTCTCTCTTGTGCATAAGAGAGCAAGTGGCTTGTGTTAGCCAGGGAGCAAAGAGAGATTTTGTCCTTAATTTCCTAAGGGGAGCTAGTGAGTTAAGAATATCTGAAAGATAAGGTTAGACTTTTAAATGGCGCCATCCGTGGAAGGTCAAGGAGTAAGGACCAATTGATGGGGGAAAGTCTATTGTTAAAGATAACTGAGTTGAAGCTAGAGAGCTTATGGCAGCCTTTGTATTTGTGAGGTCTACAAAGTTTGGGGAAGTATCTTTGAATGCAGGTGGACAGGTGGTCTCTTATGGTATCTGGCAATGTGATGGTTTTGTGTTAGAGGTTTGGATTAGATGTTAGGATCCAGTCGATAGTAATGCTGATATTGGTGTGTTTGTTCATGCAGGTAGGGGTTATGATTCATTGACAGAAGCTGTAAAGATTAATGCAGGAGTCTGGGGAGTCAGTGGTTAGACATTTCCAATGTTTACATCATTATTGTTTCATAGGATATGGTGTGGGAGATGCAAGACAGAACAGATTTGAAGATAGGGATGTTGTTTCCTGGGGCAATATATATGGCAGTGATTGTTAGCTTTTTTATGATTGTTCAATTCACAATTAACTATAAGGAGTTCAGCAGGATGAAAATTAGGGAGTGAGATAGACAAAGGGGAGACTTTAAGTTGTTCAGAGTAGAGTATAGCCACATCTCCTCCATTTTTCTGAATCCTATCCAGGCATAAGATATTATAACCAGGGGGTAGGATTTGATTATCAGAGATGTGAGGTTTAAGCCAGGTTTCTGAGAGAGTTAGGATGTCAGGAGTATGATGGTCAGTCAAGGAGTGGAGTTCAGTCAATTTGTTAAGAATGCTTTGAATGTTCATAGAGAGTATGGTTAAGATTTTAGTTGAGGGAGAGGGGTGAGGGGGAAAGGGGAATGAGGGGCCAAGGTGAGAGAAGGGGGTGAGGAATGAGTTGGGATAGATGGACAGGTGTTGGGTCCAGGGTTGTGGTCAATATCTCCAGAAAGTAATAGATTTAGAGTGAATATGGTTAGTGTAGCAGTGGTGGAGTAGCAAGACTAGTGTTTTGTCTTTGTTCTGGGGAGGACTGTGGGGTGTGGGAGTACTTTGATCTTGTGTAGGCGTGTGCATAAGAAGTTGAATAGTGAGGAAGCAATTGAGAATGTGTGAGTAGCTTCATTATTTTTATAGAGGGTAAGTAAGAGTAGGGGGTAGGGTTAAGTGTGATAGGTTTACATGGTATGTAGTAGAGAGGGAGAGAAGGAGAAGAAGAGGTGCTGTAAAGAGAGCGAGAAGCATGTTGAGGGATGCTAAGGTAGTAGGAGAAGAGAAACCTTAGGAGAGGAGAAGCTGGACTGAAAATAGGGAAGATATGTAAGAGATATGATAGGTGGGTTATTTAAAAACAGGTATTAGAGGTAGCATATTTGTTAGTGTAGGGGAGTGGAGGAGGAGGAGGTATGGGGGTGGTAAGGATTATATTAGAGAATATAGGGGTTGTATTAATTTTTATTGGGTTTGGTTAGGTTGGACGAAGGGAGAGTGGACTGGAGGGTATAAAGAGGAACAGGAGGGTGTTTGAAGAGAGTGGTTAGGATGGTTAGGGTATAAATCTAATGTATGTGGGGTGGGTGGGAATTTGGCATAAGGTAGGGGTGCAGAGTGAGCCTGAGCAGAGTGAGGGCGAACGGAGTGGGTAGATCCCGGCCAGTGTGACCTTGTCAGCAAGAATCAGTCAGTAAAACATGGTCAGTGCCAGTCAAAGAAGTATGAATCACTGTGGCCCTTTATGTTTATCTGTTGAAATTTAATTAAAAAATAAGAGTTAGGGCAGTATATACTAGATGTGACAGTCAGATAAAATTTCTTTATGTGCTTTACAAGCTGCTGAGTAAATATTTGGGCAAAATAAAAAGGGGCACATTGAGGGGGAAGGCTAATGAGAACAGAGGGGCTGGGTAGAACCTAAACCAAATGTCCAAAGCTAGGTGTGTACACCACTGTATCTCTATTTGCTAAGTAAATGCAACAGAAGCTAAGTTAATACACCACAATAAGTTGCAGGGCAGAAATATGTACAATGCAGGTTAGTTAATTAAAATTACTTTTCAGAAACAGATTGTTCACTGTCTTCAGTCTGGTAAGATACAAGGATGTGAAAGTGAGCCGAGATGCGTGGTATGCAAGGTATGCAAGGTATTTAATAATATTCATTCTCTTATCCTGAGCGGCATTTGAACTCAACAAATCAGAGATCCTTTGAGTTTCCATATGGTATAACATCTATATCATATTTTATATAGGCTGTGGGTCAGTGAATGTAATAATACCCAAAATTGTCACTTTCTAGGAGTTTTTTCCCTCAAGTTTTTTCCTTGTTATATATCTCCTTGTATTTTGCTTATTATTTAGCAGTGTTTAGGAGTACAATGTGAACATGCTATCTTATTAATTTCTATAGGTATAATATATCTTTGAAATGGTCTTGGGTTTCTCTTTACTGTTGTTAATATTTTAATTTTCCATGTTTGTCTTATAATGTTAATAATCCCTTAGGATTTTAAACAAACATTTTTAAAGGAGAGAACATTGAGTGGGGTCTTGAGGTAAGGAAGGCCTTCTATCAAGGTGGACAGGGAATGAGAAATGACTAAGGTCATGGAGTAGGAAGGGTTCATCCTTACTATGCAGAACCAAACCAGATGTGGTCCTATCTAGTGCAGAATGTGCCATAGGTATCCAGGTACTGCACAGAACTGAACCACATGTGATCCTATCCAATGCAGAACGTGCCATGGATATTCAGGTACTGTGCAGAACTGAACTAGATGTGGTCTTATCCAGTGCAGAACATGCCATGGATATCCAGGTACTGTACAGAACTGAACCAGATGTGGTCCTATCCAGTGCAGAACTTGCTATGGATATCCAGGTACTTTGCAGAACTGAACTAGATGTGGTCCTATCCAGTGCAGAATGTGCCATGGATATCCAGATACTGTGCAGAACTGAACCAGAACTAACTTAACCAGATGTGGTCCTATCCAGTGCAGAATGTGCCACAGATATCCAGGTACTGTGCAGAATTGAACCAGATGTGGTCCTATCCAGTGCAGAACATCCCATGGATATCCAGGTACTGTGTAGAACTGAACCAAATGTGGTCCTATCCAGTGCAGAACATGCCATGGATATCCAGGTTAAGGCACCACTGGCCTGCACTGATTATGCCTTTGTGTGGTTTGGGTTATGAGAGGGGTAAGAATAAAAAGACAAATAAAATGGTGTGGGATTTCACAAGACCTGATTGTGATGTGCTGGGTGAAATGGTGAAGGATGAGTTAGGAGACTGGGAGCAAATAAAAGGAGTAAGCAAGCTACGGGAATGGGACCAGGAAAGAGTACTCAGTGCCATTGGCAAGGGTGTATGGAACAGACAAATACACAGAAAGAGAAGAAGGCCAACATGAATACATATGATGAAAAAGTTAGCAAATACAGCAAAAGACAGAGCCTCCAAAGGGTGGAGAATATGGAGTAGATAGGAACAGCATATGGCCCCTAGCCAAAAAAGGCAACAGACATGGTGAGGCAGCAAAAGTGAAAGTTGAAAGGGAATTAGTAGAGGAAATCAAGAAAGGAAACAAGGGCCTTTTAGGTACACTGTAGAAATAAATAATGGAAGGATTGAACTGATCAGGCTGAGCAAAGATGGGAGGGAAATCACAAAAGACTGAGAAAAAACAAGTATACTGAATGAGTAATTTACTTTGGTCTTCACAAAGGAATGCAAAGGGTAGGTGCTGATTTGGTTAGAAGGTGATGCGAATGGAAAGAACTCTGGACAGGCAGCCAGACAGAGACAGAGAGAGAGAGGAGATAGACAGCAAACTTGTTGACCTTAGGAAGGATAAAACATAGGGACTAGATCAGCTACCTTCTCAGAGCCCTCAGAAGTCTGAACAGTGTGCTGACAGACAGCCTTAACAGACCACTGGCTAGGGCAGAAGAATCAGAAGACTGGAAGAGAACTAGTGTGGTACCCATATTCAAGGAAAAGGCAAAAACTTTCAGATAACTGCAGGCCTTTTAGCTTACCAGCAGAGGTAGGAAAGTCATACAGATATTACTGAGAGTTAGGTAGGGAGCATTTCTACAGGATAACAACTTCTAGGACAGCAACCAGCTTGGGGTCAGGTCCAAATGGAGTTATCATTCAAACTGAGTCCAGATTTATGGCTAGGTTATTGGTAAACATTATATGGAGTGATGAGTAGATGTAGTCTTTCTGGACTTCTGTGGTGCCTTTGATTTGGTCCCACTCAGGAGACTGATAGGAAAAGTGGATGAGTTGGAGGTAGGACCAAGAGAGAGGAACTGAATATCTGCTAGACTTAAGGGTTGTACAGAGAGAACTGTGGTGAGTGGAACAATGTCAGGAATTACAAGAATGACTAATGGAGTGCTGCAGGGGTCTGTCCTGGGTTTGGTACTCTTCGGTATGTATTTTTCAGACATATCTAAGGAAGCAGAGGGCAGGAACAGCCTCTTTTCTGATGTCACAAAGATAGACACAACAGGGAAATATCTGAAAAGCCTAAACAAGTGGGAAAATTGGTAGATGAATTCATTGCAAACAAAAGCAAAATACTGAACTTGAGATACAATGATTCTAATATAAACTATCAGCTAGGCAGAGTAGAACTGATGACAGCAGAGAAGGAAGAGGATCTGTTGATGTTAGTCACACCTGGATTGGACCACTGACAGCATAGTAAGAAGGCAGTGGCAACAACAGCAAACAGAATGCTGTCCTGTATCCTTGGAAATATAGAGTCCAGAGGTAAAGAGTTATGCACTTTACAGGGACCTGGTCAGACCATATCTTGAGTACTGTAGGCAGTTTTGGAGGCCACATAAGAAAAGGGACATAAGGCTGCTGGAAGGCATCCACAGGAAAGCTACCAGAAAGGTCTATGAGATGAAGGCAGAAGGATATGACTAGAAAGGAACTAGTCCTCGTCTGTCTTAAAACCAGTAGGGATGGGACAGAATGAAATTGGTATACACGATGATGTTGTTAAGTGTGTTAAACAATAAATAAATGCTAAAATCAATTCTACTACAAAAATGCAAAAGATAAAGCATAGAATAAAAAGTTTTCTTGAAAATATATGTATAGAGTTTAGCAATGTAAAATGGGCATCCATACTATATGTATAACAGACAGGTTTCTTCACAGCATCAGCAGAAAAAAGCCTAAAAAGCAATTCTGGAAAGCAAGTATTACATGATTTTGTGATGTTTGCAGAACAGTTTACACATATCTATTAAAAGATATGCTTTTTTATAAACTCAGCAATATGTGATCTTTTACAAAGCTGTTTCCTCAGAAAACATGTTCTTCCACAGTATCAGTTCCTCAAAAATATGTTTTTTCAATATCAGCAGCAGAACAGTTTGACATATTCTCACAGATAAAAGTAAAGAACAGTCCCAACAGCAACCAGGTACCTCAGTAACAAATAAAGTCTCAATCTAAATGAAAAAACAATGCTGAGGTATGTCTCCAGCCTCTCCAAGTAATTTTATTATAAAAACACAAACACTTTCACCAACAGGCTTCTTCAGGTGTATAAAGCAAGGTACAGACACACCTACTTTTATACCAACAATCATTACATCACACAATTTGAAATTGATTCTCTTAAAGAAGTAAAACAGCAATTAAGTAGGCTGTAACATAAAAACAATTTACATAGAACTATCAGTGTAAAACACCAAATACTATGCATATGTGCTTATATATATATGTATCTAAAACAGATATACAAATGAAAATAAATATAAATAGAAAATATATGTATAAACATAAACATAGTATCACCCTCGAAGTGGCCTATTCTTAAGAATAGGTCTCAATGGTTCACAATCATTTAAACCATGGCCAGTGTTTGCTCTTAATTTCAGAATCCACTTAGTTTCTAAGTTCTCAGTTCGAACTCTAATGTCACTACCCCTCAAGTTAACATAACTTTTACCTAGTACCCTAAATGTAAATATGTGTTGTGCATCTGTCTCCTTAACATGTTTTGCTAGGGCATTGAACATACTTCCCTTTTTTATGTGGTATATATGCTCTCTTATCCCATCCCTCAATAGTTTATCAGTCTTTCCGACATAAAATTTATAACAGGTCTGGCAAATTGCTAGATAAACAACATGAGATTAACCACAATTGGCACTGGTTCTAAAAGTATGAATGTCTCCAGTGTCTGGATGTCAAAAGACTGTGCACTGATCAATAAACTTACAAAACTGACATTTAGTACAAGGTATACTTCCAGAATTATCACTGGTCATGATTTGGTCCCTGGGGTTACAAAGTTGTCTCCTCAATGATTTCTTATTTTTAAAAGTGAATTGCGGATGCTTACCTATCAGATCACAAATTTGTTGATCAGAAGTCAGAATATTCCAATTATTATCTATGATATTTGTATAATGTCTTATATTTCTCGAATAACTGAAGCACATTTTTAATTTCTGTGTAGTTTTTACTTTCAAAGTAATATATTCAGTTTGTTCTGAAAAATAAGGTTTGGCTCTACTCTGTCTGAGTTTTCTAACAGTGCCAATGCTTCTATTCGCAAGACATGGGTCTCATGGGGAGATCTACCCTGTTTTTGTGTATCTTACATGTACACAATAGGATAAGGGAAATGGCCAGAATGAATCTTATTGATGAAAGTTTACTTAATTATTTTCTTATATTTAAACCTAAAATACCTATAATTCAAGGCTTACCTAAGATTTATTTTTATTTATTTATTTGCAGTTGGTTTACCAGGATAATCCATTGGGCCAAAAAGAACCCATTTTCAATGGAGTCCTGGGGAGAAAAGCTCCAAAACAAAGATTACAAAAAGATTACATTAGTTTACAATTTCAATCATTTGTAGATTAGAGACAAATCTTTAAACAATGGTAACAAAAAGATTACAGCAGTTTAAAATTTCAGTCATTTGTGGGTTTCAGAAAAAACAAAACAAAGGTTAAGCAGTTACAGTGATACGTTATGGGTTTTATTTTGTAGGAAAACTAAGATATGAGCAGATGAAATAAAGATTCTTAGGTTAAGTTCTGTATAGGAGCAAGCATTGCTGTTGTGTAAATATATAGTTCCTTGAGTGGATTTGTAGAGATTGTCAAATGATAAGATGTTGTTACAGTTGGCTAAATTGGTGTCTAGTAATATATGATATAGTTGTTTGTAGGAGGTGGGGAATAGGCTATGAGGGGGTGGGTGCAGGAACATTCCCATGAGGATGTTAAATGTGAGTGCAGTGATTTTTTAAAGGCAGGGAGGTTGGTGGTGATACGGATAGAGGGAGGAAGTGAGTTCCATATGCGTGCCAGGGCATAGGATAGGAGGATTTGTCCTGGAGAGTGAAGGGGTTTGTACAGCTCTATTAGGTTTTGGTTATTAGATCTTAGGAGTCTTTGTGGCATGTGCATTTTAAAGGTAGAGTTGAGAGAGGGACAGAGGGAGGGTTGAAAAATTAGTTTGTGAGCAAAAGTGAGCTGAGTATATGAGAGATAGTGAGGAAGCTCTAGCCAACTGAGTTTGTGCAGAGATGTACAGTGATGGATAGATGATTTGTGGCTGGTGGCAAATTTGGCAATCTTATTATAACAGGAGGACAGTTTAGTTTTGAGAGATGATTGTAGGTTTGTTAGGAGAGGGGCACCATACAGGAGAGGGGATGAGAAATGTAGTAGCAAGAGTGATCTTTGTAGATGTAGTGAGGAATTGATTGTTACGGTACAGCATGCCGAGTTTTTGGTGGGGTTTTTTATGTTTAGTAGTAGGTGGCTTTTGAATTTAAGCTGGTCATCAATCTGGACTCCTAGTAGTTTGGTTTCAGATACTAGTTCGAGAGGTGTATTATTCTGGCTAGTGATGGAGAATAGTGTACTATCAAAGGTTGTGGTTTTTGAGGGGGTAAATACCATAAGTTTGGTTTTTGATGCATTGAGTGCTAGATGATTGTCCTTCATCCACTGTTCTGTGGTAGAGAAGGCATCTTGAGTTAGATGTAAAAGAGTGGGGATGGATCTGGCTGCACAGATAATTGTAGAATCATCTGCATATTGAATAAGTTTAGCATGGGGAATTGAATGGAAAAAATTGTTTATGAATATATTGAAAAGGAGAGGGCCCAAGATGGATCCTTGGGGGACACCAGTGGGTGTGTTAAGGAAAGTGGAGATGGCTTTTTTCCACTTGACAGCTTGTTGTCTGTTAGAGAGATAGCTGGTGAACCAATTGAGAGAGGAAGGGGATAGGTTTAGTTTAGATAGTTTAGTAAGGAGAAGGTTGTGAGAGATAGTATCAAAGGCCTTAGACAGGTCAAGAAAGAGGGTAGATACAGTGGAGCCAGAATCTCTGTCTTTATTTACAGTTTCCAGGAAGGAAAGGAGGGCAGTCATGGTACTGTGACCTGGTCTGAATCTGTGTTGTGTGGAAGTTAGTAAGTTATTATCTAAGAGATAGGGAAGGAGTTGAAGATGGTAACATTTCTCTAGGAGTTTTGATATAGGAGAGAGGATGGCGATGGGACGAAAGTTAGTAATATTGTTATTATTGCCTCCTTTGTGCAGGGGAATGATGAAAGCCCTTTTCCAGAGTTTGGGTACAAGACCTTCTTGGATAGAGCGATTGATTAGGATGCTGATGGGGAAGGCAATGGCTTCAGCAGCTATGCTGAGGAAGGATGATGGAATGTTATCGGGGGCATTGGAGCATGGCTTTAGCTTTTGAAGGAGTTTTCTTATGGTAGAAGTAGGAATAGGTTTTAGGGAGAATGATGGGAGTTGGGAGGCTGGAGATGAAGGGGGTGACGATAGGGAAGATGCAGAAGTAGGGGGTGAGGTGTTATTAGAGAAGGATGAGGTTAGCTTGGAAATAGAGTCTATAAAAAATGAATTGAATTGGGTAGCCAGATCTATATCTTGTGCATTTGGGTCTGGGCTTGGGTTTTCTGTTGAGCCAGGTTTTAGGAGGGTAGTGATGCCTTTCCAGAATTTTTGTGGATTGGTTTTGTGGTTGTTTTGGAGTAAGGAGAAATAATTCTGTTTATCAATTGTGATAAGCTTTTTAACTCTATTGTGAAGTGTTTTGAATTCATTAAGGGTGGTGGGAGTTTTGTTTCTTTGGTAACGCGACCATGTTTTGTCTCTGAGTCGCATAGTGTTTTTTGTGTTTTTTGTTAGCCAGGGGGTGGTTTTGTTACTTATTCTTTTGATTTTTATGGGGGCAAAACTATCCAGCAGTTTTAGGAAAGTTGTATTGAAGTGTTCAACAGCATTATCTAGGGGTAGAGTTTTTAGGGGGTTCCAGTTTATTGATTTTAGGGAGTCAGAGAAGGCTATTGGGTTGAATTTTTTTAGATAGCGAGTGCTGATGTAATTATGGGTTACTTGTAATGGAGATGGAAGACGTCTGGTGTAAATGGGAAGGTGGTCACTGAGGGAATTAGGAAGAGTTCCACTATCATTGTAGTTGTGAGGGTGAGAGACTAAGATCCAGTCTAGGGTACTTCCACTGGAGAAGTCTTTAGAGGGCCTAGTAGGGAGGTTGATGAGCTGAGAGTACTTATAAAGGTTGATGTTTAGGCGGTGTGTAGGTGAATGAATGGAAGACCAATTAATATTAGTGTCTCCCATGATAATAGTTTCATTACTGATATTGGTAGAAAGCCAGGATAGTATATCTTCAAGTACTGAGATATTGTCTCCAGGGGGAATGTAAAGTGACGCTATGCAAATGTGTTTGTGTTTATTTAAAGAAAATAGAGCTAGAACTAATTCTGCATTGGAGAATTGTGGAATGGGCTTGTTGTAGGGAGTAATGGATAGGGAGGATGAGTAAAGTAGAGCTACTCCCCCACCCTTTTTCTGTACCCGGTCTTTTCTGATGATAGAGTAGTTTGATGGTACTATTTCAGCATCTTTTATATGAGGTTTTAACCAGGTTTCTGAAATAGCTAGGATGTCAGGCTTGTTGTGGTGAAGCCAGGCATGAAAATTGGGGATTTTGTTAACTATGCTTCGGGCATTTAGAGAAGCTAATAGGATGGATTTTGATGTAGGGTAAGTGGTGTTTGGGCCTGGGTTAGGGTGTATTTCTCCTGATAGAAGTATGGTTGATAGGAGTTGGAAAATGTTGGTGGGGTGTTTGGATTGTCTTGTTTGTATCTTGTATGTTGTTGGGTTTATGTGGATATTGGAGGTTAGAGAGGGGCTAAAGGGTTTATAAGTAGAGCTTAGTTTGTAGTTAAAAAATAGATGGGTCTTTATGGGATACAGTGCAGGGAGATTGAGACAAATGAGTTTGAGTGGGTTGAAGGGAGTGAGCTGGTTGAGTGAAGTAGTGGTGTGTGACTTATGGAGTTGGGCTGGGTGAGGTGATAGATATAAGTAAGGTTTAGTATTAGTAGTAGTTGGATTGAGAATGATGTTAATTTAGCAAGCATGTTGAGGCTGATAAATTAGAATATGTAGTTTAGGTAGGAGGCTTAGGAATAGAGTTTGTGTTCAGTATGAAGGGTGGTATGAGTAGATGGATTATAGGGGGAGGGGGAAGATGATGGTGAAAGGGGAGGAGTGTGATAGGTAGAGAGGAAGAAGGTGGAGAAAGGGGTGGGGTGTAAATGGTAGACAGGAAGTAGGAGTGGTCTGGCAAGTATAAGTGTAGATGCACTGGGGGTGGGTGGAATTTGGGGGTAGGGTAGGGGAGCGGAGTGAGCCAGAGGCTAACGGAGCGGTAGAAATGGCAATGGAGCAGCTGGAGGAGAGACAATCAGTCAGCAGAGCTGATTACTTTTGGAAAGGTTAGCAAGTCTAAAGTGGGAAGGAACACAGATAGGTAGGGAGGCTGTTATAGAACAGGAGAGTGTAATAAGTAAGAAAAAGGGTACAGTGTGAAGTGTTAGAGTAGTTCAGTTTAATAGAAGTATGGAGTCATAACGGCAGAATGTGAAATAGATAAGCAGGAGAAAAGTTTAGATGGGATAGGGGTGCCACCTACTGGGCAAAGCTGGTATTACAATTAACTATAGTGGGGAGGGTAGGCTCTTGATAATTTAGGGACGTGAGAAAAAATTAGTGTGACTACACTAGATACACAAAAACACGGTAGATCCCCCTATGAGACCCATTGTAGCTGGTAGTAATTGGTGCACAGAAGCGATTTCCATTTTTCTTGAAAAGTTCCTGAGGAAACTTTTGGAACACTCAAACCATATATTGAAGGACACTGAACAGTTCATCAGGGATTTATATAACTTCAATAGTGTAAGAGAACAACAGGGTAGAGTGAAAAAGTTATTATTAGTCACACTAGATGTTGTGTCTCTCTTCACAGTTATTCCCAATGAATATGGGACTGAGAGTGTTATCAAATTAATGTCTGATACACAAAAATATGACAACAATACAATGAATCTGATACAATCCCTACTGGACTTAGTCTTAGGAAACAATGTTTTCAAATTTAGAGATAAAATATATTTGCAGTGCAATGGGGTAGCCATGGGAACATCATGTGCTAACAGTTATGCCAATGCGGTTATGCTGAAATGGGAACAGGACAATATAGTTATAAGTCAATTTAAGGATGACGTCCTGTTCTTTCGTAGATTTGTGGATGACCTTGTTCTGTTATGGGGTGGGTCCATAGAACAACTGATGTTATTCCATGAGCATATTAACACCTCAACACACTTTCTTAAATTTACTATGAATTGGTCATATAGTAAGGTCAACTTTCTGGATGTTTCCATCTTACAGGAGCCGGATGGTAAATTAAGCACTCAAATGTATAGGAAGGAGTGCCATGTCAACAGCTTATTAAGTAGAGATAGTATGCATCCTCAATTTGTTTTTAGGAATGTAGCACAAAACCAGCCATATAGGGCATCCAGATTGAATGCCAGAGAGTCAGACTTTATAGCACAACTTGATAAGACAGTTGAAGATTTAACAGAAAGAGGTTATGACCAGAAGCTTGTGAATCGAAGCATTGGCACTGTTAGAAAACTCAGACAGAGTAGAGCCAAACCTTATTTTTCAGAACAAACTGAAGATATTACTTTGAAAGTAAAAACTACACAGAAATTAAAAATGTGCTTCAGTTATTCAAGAAATATAAGACATTATACAAATATCATAGATAATAATTTGAATATTCTGACTTCTGATCAACAAATTTGTGATCTGATAGGTAAGCATCCACAATTCACTTTTAAAAATAAGAAATCATTGAGGAGACAACTTTGTAACCCCAGGGACCAAATCATGACCAGTGATAATTCTGGACATATACCTTGTACTAAATGTCAGTTTTGTAAGTTTATTGATCAGTGCACAGTCTTTTGACATCCAGACACTGGAGAAATTCATACTTTTAGAACCAGTGCCAATTGTGGTTAATCTCATGTTGTTTATCTAGCAACTTGCCAGACCTGTTATAAATTTTATGTCGGAAAGACTGATAGACTACTGAGGGATAGGATAAGAGAGCATATATACCACATAAAAAAGGGCAGTATGTTCAATGCCCTAGCGAAACATGTTAAGGAGACAGATGCACAACACATATTTACATTTAGGGTACTAGGTAAAAGTTATGTTAACTTGAGGGGTGGTGACATTAGAGTTTGAACTCAGAACTTAGAAACTAAGTGGATTCTGAAATTAAGAGCAAACACTGGCCATGGTTTAAATGTACCATTGCGACCTATTCTTAAGAATAGGCCACTTTGCAGGTGATACTATGTTTATGTTTATACATATATTTTTATTTTCTATTTATATTTATTTTCATTTGTATATCTGTTTTAGATATATATATATATATATATATATATACATACATATATATATATATATATATATATATATATATATATATATAAAAGCACATATGCATAGTACTTGGTGTTTTACACTGATAGTTCTATGTAAATTGTTTTTATGTTACAGCCTACTTAATTGCTGTTTTACTTCTTTAAGAGAATCAGTTTCAAATTGTGTGATGTAATGATTGTTGGTATAAAAGTAGGTGTGTCTGTACCTTGCTTCATACACCTGAAGAAGCCTGTTGGTGAAAGCGCTTGTGTTTTTATAATAAAATTACTTGGAGAGACTGGAGCCATATCTCAGCATTGTTTTTTTGTTTGGATATTCTCACAGATGTTTCCTTCCAGACTTCTGTTAATGAACAATGTTTTTATAAAATCAGCAGAAAGACAATTCTGATTGCATGCATTTTCACATCATCAGAAATGGTTTCACAGAAGGACAATATTGCTTTATAATAAAACATTTCCTTAAACAAGTCTGGAAAGTAAAGTATCACAAAAAAGGAAAAAACAGGATCTTATCTGCATGAGAATAATACTATATAAGAACTGTATACTAAGCTTTGTTAGAAGTATTTGGTAGGAACACACTTGTTCTGAGGTATTGTATTAAAGAAGCAGTTATAATCTTCCTTTACCTATCAAAGTCTTGGTACATTACTACAAACTAACAGGAGAGTATGTGTCATTTGTTACAAGAATAAGTTATTTGTAACTGTGCTTACAGTAAAATAGTATTGTGCTGCAAAATATATTTTCCTATTAATGCAGGTTGCAAGGCTCTGTGTTTAAAGAAACTGCAAACACAGTTATCCAAAACTCTGTGTCAACCAGACTTTGATTCAGCAGTTCCAGTAAAGCCAGCAAGACTTTGTGTCTTAACAAGACTTTGGTTCCAGTTCCAGTACAGAACAGCAGCACTTTCCTTCAGAAATATTTCAGTGGTAACCCTAGCCTGTATCCAAACACCGGGGGAGTGAAGCGATGCCTTGCATAAGGTCAGTTCAGTAAAAGCACATAGCTAACATTTATGTTGAGTGCTTCACCTTTCTACAATTTCTATAGTTTGTAGCAGTACAGCTTCTCAGATGTCTGAATCCAGAGTGAGACTGCAGTGCAGGCAATCGCTGTGCCATAAATTCTTCAAGAATGGTGAGCACCAAGACTATGAAGTCATCCACTGCCAACTTCATTTTACCAGCTTCTTGAGTGACTACAAAATAATTTTCCAGCCATCTGCAACAACAGCCTGATCACCTGTTCTCTTGTAAGTGGTAAGACTTTTTTCTGTGTCACATATAGGTATGGATGCTATTAGGGAGTATAGCAGTAAATGTAAAAAAAAAGCTTTACAGTCAATGTCTCAGACCAACCTGATAAATTATGGGAAAAATGCAATGCTGGTATACTCAGCACATTAGTAAGTATAAAACCTTATTAGGGCAGGTTGATGTACATGCATTATGTAAATGGATTGTAACATTTGATTGGTATCTGAAACAAATAAAAGAAGCATGTCATAGTAAATGTTTATTGTGTGAATCATCTGAACCTGCTTTTTGTGTGCAATGCCATAAAAATACAATGCAGGCCATAGCTCAAAGGTTAGACTGTAAAGACAAAACTATTGATGATGAACCAACAAAAGATAAAATGCTTATGTTATATCCAGATATTAAACAATTGTGTTCTGTTACTGCATTGATATCAGAGTTAGAACAACAGTCAAATCTATTATTGACAGAATTCCCTATAGATCTTGTTACACACTTTAAAAAATATGTACAACAGTAGATTGAAGTCATTGCTCAACACACACCAGCTGAGGACAGGGGTAAGGTTTTTGATAATTTAACAGAAGAATTTAACAAATTTCTAAGAGACAGACAAGGTCAAAAATTTCAGAAGTGATATATAAGACCTCTGTCAAAAGTGCATAGGGGCCTTACAATCAACATAAGAGTCTACTAAAATGTATGTGTAAAGAATTACAAAAGGAAATATCAGATCTTAAGCAACAGTTACAGGATAAAGAAAATCTGGTTAGTGATGTTCAAGATAAATGAATGCAAGCTAATCTTTGAATAGAAGAGCTAAAGGAGGAATTGGAAAGTGCAAAACCAGTACAAGTCATAGAACAGGGCACCACTGCAGATCTGTACACACAGTCTAGATTATTACAAAGCCTACCACAGTGGAATGATAAAAAAGGCATATTTTACAACATGCTTGCATTTGAAGAATGGGTAGCATACACAGCAGGATCTGATGCATGGACAGATGCATTACTTAGATGTTTCTGGATTTTTATTCCCAAATATTTTAAAACTTTCATTCAGTTAAAGAAAGGCACTTATCAGTTAAACAGTAAAGTAGGATGTATGACAGCTGTTCTAATGGCATATACTTAAGGGCAGCCAGTCACAGCTAAGCTGTTAGATAATTTTAAAATCACTATCTCAGATAAATTAATGGAACAAGCTGACCATTTTAGACTTGCCTTTCAGATCATATATCAAAGGTCAGAGAGAGACATGCAAAAACCAGAAATACAGAAACAATTAATACACTGCTTTCTAGAACAAGTCAAAGGGGTTCCAGGAGATATTAAATGCATTTATGAAGAAAATTCAGATACCCTCACTGATTTGGAACAAAAATTAATGAGGGACGGATGATGGCTGATGATGGGACATTATGCTCACACCATATCTTTGCATTAGGAGAGGGTAGTGAGCCATTTGAGGTAATTGGAGAAGGTAAAAACTGGGGAAGGCAATGGTGGTATGAACACCCACCAGCAGGTAGACCTGCATCTTCACCATCAGCTCCTATTCCTGCACCAGGATCAAGTGTAGGTAATGAACAAAAGGTACCAATATGTTTTTTTTTCTGTAAGAAAAAATGGCATGTTAAACAAAATTGTGATCATTGCAAAGCTTGGCATAAAAATAAGGAAGAACAGGGTGTGTTTCTAAAAGCAGAACCAAAAGATTTGCAAGAAAAATCAGAAAAACAGGTCTGTGCACAGAGACCTTACAATATTGGTAAAGACAGTTATAAAGGCCATCAATACCCAGGGAAAAGGGATGTAAGCCCCATAGATTTTCAAGCAGCTTCACCTGTAAATCCAAAACATTTGGTAGAGCAGGCAGAAGGAATGGCTAGGCAGCAGTAACAAAAAGATTGAAAAACCTAAATATGTAGATCACTCAGACACAGAGGAAGAGCACAAGCAAGAACATGCAGTGTGTCATATTGCATTTGACAATAAAAGAGAGGATGAGTGGATCTCCTTACAATAGAGGTGTGCTCCCCTACATTGTTATCTTTCTTGACTACTTTTAAAAGTGGTCGAGACAGATGACCACTGATTGATATCTGGGTAGAAGGGGTCACTATGGAAAAATGTCTTATTAGACACAGGAGCAGCAGTATCCTTTACGAATAGTTTACTGTAAATCCTATAAAAAGGATTGTATTTCAGCATTTAATGGCACAGGATGTTACGCAATGAGTAGGCAAGATGTAGACATAAAATTTAACCAAGAAGGACAGACATGGAAGGGTGCATTTTTAATGCATCCATCCTGCTCAACTACCATTATTGGTATGGGCATTCTAGGACCTTTGGGCATAGTAATTGACTTGCCTAACAGTATTCAGTGGATAAAAGACAGGAAAAAAGGAGAGGGAGAGAAAAGTACAGGTTGCTGTGCAATCTCTCTTCCTGAAAAACCTGACAAGCCTACAGGATATGTGAATATGGACAGTGAGGATGTGTAGCAGTATTTACATCAGTTATTCTCAAACCTGTGGTCCAAGGGTCCCAGTGGTTGTGGAAAACTAGAAATGCCAGTAGGGGTGGGTAGTGATCAGGATTGTATACCTCCACTTCAAAAACAATATCCCTTTCCTAGGGAGGCAGAAGAACATATGGAAAAATGTATTGCAGAATGGGAAAAGGAAGGAATTATACAAAAAGGCAACAGTCCCACAAATTCACCAATCTGGCCAGTCAAGAAAAAAGATGGGAGTTATTGTCTTGTTATTGATTTACGGAAGGTTAACCAATACACAACTCCTAGAGCACATTTGATTCCAGGAGTTCCAGAGTAGTCTGCACATATTTAGCCACAAAGTAAGTGGTTTACAGTAATAGATTTAGCAAATGGCTTTTTTGCAGTACCACTCAGGAAAAAAAACTGGCCATGATTTGCCTTTACATTTAAAAAACAGCAATATGTCATGACAAGATTACCTTAAGGATTTCAAAACAGTCCAGTTATTTTTCACCAGACAGTGGGATCCATCCTGCAACATCTAGAAAAGGATGGTTCAGTGTTGCATTACATTGATGACATATTAATTCAGTCCGAGACAGTAGGAGAGCATGTACAGCTTCTTAAAACTGTTTTTATACTTTACAGCAGGCAGGGTTTAATGTTAAAAGTGAAAAGAGTCAGGTTATGTCTCAAGAAGCCAAGTTTCTAGGTACTATTATAAAACCATCAGGAAGGTCTCCTTGCCCTATGCATGTGCAAGGCATTTTACAAATGGAAAAGTCACTGACTATAGCAGATCTACATAAATTCATGTGAATCATGAATTACAATAGGGAATTTATAGAGGATTATGCAGCAGTGGCTGCCTCTCTTTACAAAATGTTACAAGAACAGAAGAGCTCCACTTTTCTAGAGTGGGGACCCCATGAGGATGAGGCATTTTCACAAATGAAGGTAAAATTAGCTCAAACTACAGAATTAATAGCACCCACACCAGAGTTGCCATTTGTGCTACAGGCAGCAGCAGGAAAAAAAACATTATCTGTGGTGTTATTACAAGAATGTCCACATGGTGGTGACAAAATGGAAAAAAACTTTACATCCAGTTACTTTCTGTAGTAGAAAGATGACCCCATTGGAATTGGGCAACCACCCTTGCATACAGCAGTTATTGGCCATTCACTGTGCTATCAAACAAACTGAGTATTTGACTGTATTTTCCAGTATCATAGTGCAAACCCCACACCAAGCAGTAAAAGCTCTAGTAGATAATTTTGAAATAAACAAAATCACAGATGGTATTAGTCAGTTAGTCTTTGCAAAATGGAGGGCATTGTTTGGAATGAAAGCTGTCACAATTCAGACAGGGGACAAATATTATTTGTCAAATCCCATGGGATATGAAGGAAAACAGCATAACTGCCTAGAAAAAAAATAATGTCACCAGACATGCAATTTCTGGCATATGATTTTGACCACTTTAAATCATCTGTCTTTATAGATGGAGCACGGTATTGGGACAAAAGCAAATGCTGGACAGGATTTGTTGTAGTTCCAGAAAACCCACAGATGGGTTCTCCTGAACTAATCAAGTTACCAGGGCATATGTCAGCTCAAAGAGCTGAATTGGAAGCAGTACTATATGTACTAAGGTATTATAATCCTGTTAACATTTTTTCAGACAGTGCTTATGTAGTAAATTCTTTAAGACTGCATATGGACACTTGAATAAGTCAAGGATTTGTAGACAGTGTAGGCAAACCATTACGCCATGGCGAAGTATTAAAATACTTACATAAGCTCATAACAATGTCAAATCAACAAGGAAAGTACAGCATTTTAAAAGTAAAAGTACACAAAAAACCAACAAGTGAAACTTTCAGGTTAAATGCATTAGCTGACTCATTAGCAAAACAAGCAGCACAAATTGGAGAAAAACTTTCAGGGTATGCATACATTAATACAGAAGTTAGTGCCTTAAAACAGAAGTTAGTACCCTAATAAAGCTAGACCAACAATCAATTAAGGAAGATCTTATACATATTCAAAGAAAGCAAAGCCTAAAATAAGAAACAGACCAATGGATGACTGCAGGAGTACCACCTTTGGATTTCTTTTTTCTTGAATATTATGTATATCTCACTATAAAAGGGTTGCGGTTGCCTTATGTACCATCTCAGTTAGCATGTCAGTTGGTCAAATTAAATCACCAAATACTGAGACATGTAAGAGGTGATAAGTTATAGGTGGTTGTAAAAGAAAAATACTGGAACCCAGATTTAAAAAGGTCTGCAGGCTGATTGTAGAAGAATGTCTAATCTGTTTGCAGGTAAATGCTAAAAGCAAAAAGCCTCAGTTACATCAGGTACAGGCAGCGGATGGGCCATGGTATGCAGTCCAGATAGATTATGCAGGTCCTTTGCCAACAACAAAGGGAGGTTATAGATACCTACTAGTAGTAGTGGACGTCTTTTCAAAATGGGTAGAAAAAATTCCTACCAAAACCATGACAGCAAAGGCAACCGCAGAAGCCTTATGGAAAAATATTTTCTGTCATTGGGGGTAGCCACGTCTCATAGAATCAGATAATGGTTCACAATTTGTTAGTAATCTCATTAAGCAAATGTGTAATTTGTTGGGCATACAGCAAAGATTTCATGTACCATACCATCCACAATCCAATGGCATAGTCGAGTGCATGAATCGGATGTTAAAAGAATGTCTAAAAAAAGGCATGCTTGGAAAAAAGGCAATACATGGGTACAGCATTTGCCTGGCATTTTAATGGTTATCCGGACAACACCAAATAGCAAAACAGGTATTTCCTCATATGAAATAATGACATGTCATAAAGTGCTTATACAACTACCATTTGATCCAGATATACCTAATGACAGGCTTATGTTAGAAATCAGTAAGCATCAGCAGTGGTTAAAAAGGCTTACAGAAATATGTGATTACAATGCAAGAGAGCAAGTGTTCCACCTGTGGAAAAAGGAGCCAATTTTATCACCTGAAGAAAACCTTCCCTGCAGAACAAAAGTATTAGTAAAAACGTTCCAAATGAAAGGTCCATGGCATAGCAATTGGCAAGGCCCTTTTGAAATAGTGGAACAAATTGGACCATTAGTGTATAAAATCAAAGGAAAAAAAGAAAAACAAAACAATGTTGGTACATAAAAATCAGTTAAGAGTTACTAAAACTAGTGAGCAATGTAAATCTAATTAAGTGTATTCTCTTGTAGGTTTCCCACAAAGAAAACATAATGAAACTGACATGGTTTAAAGTGCATTCTTTTGGAAATCCAGTTTCGGATGACCAAAGGCAAAATGATTCAGCAATGGAATTTCTATTTAAAGGATGTTTTTTTTAATTGATAATAGCTATCATACTAACTATTATTTTATTACTTAGTATTAAATTATACTTAAAACCTGTTAATCAAACTGTAAAGTTACATGAGAGAGAGAGTAAAGAAATGTGGAAAAATGAGCAAGATCGGTCACCATCTTTTAACACTTTTTTGGCAAGGCAATGTTGGTATGCAAAAAATATGAATGTTTCTAATTGCTGGGTATGTAGTTTAATACCTAAAATAACAGGGGTTATGCCTCTAGTGCCAATTCCACTAAATTCTATCAATAGTTGGAGGGTATTAATAAATGAGACAGGAGACCAAGTTATAAATGTACAGTTACGTAAAGCAAGAGTACAGTTATCTGCTATAGTACAGGGAATCAGATGTTTTCAACAAAATGAAACCATCCCAGTGGGTAATAGTAATTGTATTCAAACAATTAAAATGATAAACTTTCATAACCACATACCAGTACGTGGGGTACTTTTTCATGGTTTTCCAATTCTAATACCAGCTAAGGGTCAGTTAATATTAAGTGGCACAGCGGTATATCATTTTTCACAAAATGATAAAAATGAGTGCAAAACCAACATTACATGTTGGCGAAGTAAAACAGATAAAAATGTTATGGTTGTACACGATAAAACTCCTACTATGGTACAAGTAAATGGCAGTCTAGTAAATAGCAGTGTTCCCCTGTCAGATGGGTTATATTACATTTGTGGTAAATATGCTTATAAATGGTTACCAAAGGGATGGGATGGCACCTGCTATATAGGGCTAGTAGTACCAGCAATGCATCATGTAAAAAAGTTACCAAAGGGAAGTATTAGAACTGCAAAAAGAAAAAGAGACATGTTATTTGTAATTGAAAATCCAGAAAATCCAGTAAACACCTTAGATACATCATGTATCTACCACCAAAATCTTGATTATTTAATATTAAAAGATATGGATCTAGGAGATGATGTAATTTCTGGAGCAGGTATATTCCCTTGGTATGGAGCAGCAAAAGCCATTTGGGAGTTAAGAAAACTATATAAATTGGTTGAAGTATTGGCAAATGCCACTTTCAATGCAATCTCAGACATTACTGTCAAAATGACAGCCATACGAACTATGGTTTTACAAAATCGAATGGCATTAGATTACATACTGGTGTCCCAAGGGGGTACATGTGCCTTAATAGGAGAACAATGTTGTACATTTATTCCAGATAAAACAGAGTCTCTAAAAGCATATTTAGAGGTCATTTCCCAAGTGTCACAACATACTAGAAAAAGAGTGAGTGGTTTAATAATCTATTTACAGGGTGGACAGGAAAAATTATCATATTTTTAATTGCTATTATTATTATTGTAGTGCTTGCTTCCATATTGCTTACATGTATTAAAGTTTGCCTAACAAAAGTTAATCAACACATTACTGTTGTCAATTGTCATAATAAAAATGTATTATCAAACAATGCAGAATTTGTCTCCCTGGTTTGAAATAAAAAGGAGGAACTGTTAAGTGTGTTAAACAATAAATAAAGGTTAAAATTAATTCTGCTATAAAAATGCAAAAGATAAAGCATAGAATAAACTGTTTGCTTGAATATATATATAGAGTTTTAGCAATGTAAAATGGGCATACATACTATAGGTATAACAAACAGGCTTCTTCACAGCATCAGCAAAAAAAAGTCTAAAAAGCAATTCTAGAAAGCAAGTATTACATGCTTTTATCATGTTTGCAGAGCAGTTTATACATATCTATTAAAATACATGCTTTTTTATAAATTCAGCAATATGTGATCATTTACAAAGCTGTTTCCTCAGAAAACATGTTCTTCCACAGTATCAGTTCCTCAAAAATATGTTTTTTTTCAGTATCAGCAGCAGAACAATTTGATGTATTCTCACAAATGTTTCCTTTCAGACTTCTGTTAATGAACAATGTTTTTATAAAATCAGCAGAAAGACAATTCTGATTGCGTGCATTTTCACATCATAATCATATCACATCAGAAATAGTTTCACAGAAGGACAATATTGCTTTATAATCCAGAGTCTCCAGGTTAGTGAAAGTGGATAAGGTGCATATACTAAACCTAGAGTACTTGATAATACTTTTCACTCTTACTCACAAACACTGGCTAATGTACAGTGTATGTACTGTACCTGTGTACTATGTATGTATTCTACCTATGTTCCAAGTTTCAGCTCTACACCACAAATCTATTAATTACCTTTATTTTTAAAAACATGTCTATTGTAATTGTTGTGTATACTGATCATGTCTAAATATCTAAATGTATCTTATTTTTCTGTGTGAAGCTTTTCTTCCCAGGCCTCTGCTGAAAAAGGGCCTTTTCGGCTCAGTCAGACACCCCTGGTTAACAAATGTAAAATAAATAAATAAATAAATAAATAGATAAATAATAAAACATTTCCTTAAACAAGTATGGAAACTAAACTATCAGCAGAAAAAAAAAACCAGGATCTTATCTGTGTGAGGATAACACTATATAAGAACTGCATATTAAGCTTTATTAGAGGTATTTGGTAGGAACACACTTGTTCTGAGGTATTGTATTGGAGAAGCAGTTATAATCTTCCTTTACCTATCAAAATAAAGTCTTGGTACATTTATACTACAAACTAACAGAAGAGTATGTGTCGTTTGCTACAAGAATAAGTAATTTGTAACTGTGCTTACAGTAAAATAGTATTGTGCTGCAAAATATATTTTCCTATTAATTCAGGTTGCAAGGCTCTGGGTTTAAACAAGCTACAAACACAGTTATGCAAGACTCTATGTCAACCAGACTTTGATTCAGCAGTTCCAGTACAGCCAGCAAGCCTTTGTGTCTTAACAAGACTTTGGTTCCAATTCCAGTACAGCACAGCAACACTTTCCTTCAGACATTTTTCAGATGTAAAAGAGGTGTAAAGAAGTTATCTTGAATAGAAAGAACAGAGGTGGAAGGAGACATCACATTTGGAAAATCGCAGAGATCAACTACTCTGAATCTCAGAACGTATTTTTTTCACAGAGAGGATTGTAAACTCATGGAATAGGCCATCAGAATGGGTGATAGACAGAGAATCCACAGATGTAGTCAAGAGGGGTTGGAACAGGTGGAAATGGTAAAAGAAAAGGTAGGGAAGGATAGTAAATATAATCTTAAATGCACTTAAAAGTGTACATGAGATGTATTTCTTGTTTCCTTCTGCTATCAAATAAATATAATGCAATGTAATCAGTAAATAAGGTAAGTATTCATCCCTATGAAATCATTCATCATTAACAAAACAAAGTAGCATGATCTTTAACATTTGATTTCATCTTTCTTTTAATCCATAAGTTTTTGGATGGTAGATGGGAGTATCTACAGATTTGTCTAACATAATTCTTTCATGAACTCAGATATTGCCCTGGTCATTAATAATTTAATGTAAAATCCCATATTTTGAAATTAATTTTCCCAGTTCCTCTGCTACACATTTAACAGTGGTCTTCTGAAGGCAGTGACTTCCAGAAATTTTGACGAATAATCAAAAAGAACTAAAATATATGTGTACACTTCTATTCTTTTCAGATGGGGGTGCTATAATATCCATTCTTATTTTCTTAAAAGGTCTATCTGACACAGTTGTGACTTGTGATTTTGTTCAACCCTGTTTTTTAGGTTGGCTTCTGAAAAACTTCACAATACTTAAAATGTTTTTTGACATGCATGCAAATTCTTGGCAAGTAAAATTTTTGTTTTAATCATTGATGCCTTTGCATTTTTAAATTTTCATCATATGGGTCATTTTGTATTCTATAAACTGAATGAATTGTGTAATTTTTGGAGTTACCAACAACTTATTATCTTTAACACAGGGATCTGTTGTTTTGCCATACAAAAGTTTAAGGTTCTCACCCAACTTTTTAACAGACTGTACAGAGCTTTTTTTTGTGATCTGTACCTTCAAAAATGTTCCCCTAGTCCAGTATGCTTTTCTGTTAAGCTGCCACAAATTCATTTTTCAGCATATTTCAAACAATGTATAAATAGGATCTGTGGTGGTATGCTTCCTTGTAGTCAGTTCATAATTGTTTATTTTAGAAAATAATATCCTAAAATTCAAAAGTATAGCTCAACAAAAGTGAGAAAGACAATCTCCATGTCAGTCTTTCCTTCATGGCTATGCTTCATCCTCATTTCCTAAGTGGATTGATTGAATTTGGTAGAAGTGCATCCCAGGTCTGTGTCATACTGCTGCTAGGAGTGTTTTCTGCCTTCTTTCTTCCCTGCCCTGTGCCCATTCTGGTAGTACCCCATGGATGGAGAGAAGTGGCGGATTAAGTATACCTTAGGCCATGGACTGATTTCACGCCATAGGTCCCCACCTACCACACTTTTTTTTAGAGCTATGCATAAATGCATAGGTTCTTTTGAAGTCTTCTTCCTGATGTATTCACCTGCCTGATTGTTTTTAATTATATTTACTATCTGATAAAGTTACATTCATTTGAGTGTTTGCTTTAAAGTTTGATTAGTCTTGAACATTTTCCAGCAAGAAATAAAATAAAATGCACTAACCAATAATAGCGATCACATAAACATTTCAAACACAAGACAGTTTTAACCATCATCATTATAATCCATCAAATGTGGACAAGGGTGACACAAAGGATAAGAAGCAATATTTACAGATGCTTGACAAAGGACGTTTCCTAATTTGACCCCAAGACTGAATGGCAAACCTCCAAAGGCTCAAGTCAGAAAACAGTTTAATTCAAAAGGAGTTGTACAGTCCTAATTTTGGTAAGTTGAAAAAAAACTAAATTTACAGAACTGTAAAGTTGTATCTATACATGGTCTGCCACTCTGTGCAGTTCTGTGTACAATGTATATGCAACAAAAAGTAACATTTTTGCAGTGCAGATTGCATACAGCAACTTCATTGTCATTGTTATTAATAGAGTACATCTGAAATGCAGGCTGGGTTACTTTGACATATAACAGCTGCAACTCCTGTGGTATCTTGTTCATACCTAGCAATTGAGATGTGACACCTCTACCAAGTAACATACACCCTTAGATTACAAAACATTTTTTGCAAAATCACATTTAAAAAAGAAACCAATATAAATGCCTAATGAACAATAAATGCTACTGAAAACATACAAGCAGCAACAATGTTCTGCAAATATTCTAGAGTGACAGTAGTCAACACATTCAAAGTGTTAGCATGAATATTGTGCTATAATTCAAAATAATCCAGACATATTCTTTATGCTTTCACAAACATCTTTTCATATCTTTGAAGCCTAGAAACTTTGTTTAGAGAGACTTGAGTTTTCCAACATGCTGCAATGGGTAACTAAAGGAATAATACTCCTCGTCAGCAGTATGATGCTATCCCAGCTGTGTTGATTTTATTTATTTATTTATTTTACAGTTTGTTTACCAGGATAGTCCATTGGGCCAAGAAGAGCCATTTTCAATGGAGTCCCAGGTGGAAAAGCTCCATGAACAGCAATATAATATGAAGGCAATGCATTTACATTTATGTAATACTATTAAAGAATGATGGTATTACATAACATGATAAAAAATCTATGATTGCAGTGAAAATTCAGTTAAAAAAGTAAAAGGTAAAATTACACACACACACACACACACACACACACACACACACACACACACACACACACACACACACACACACACACACACACCACTTGAAAACTACACACACACACACACACACACACACACACACACACACACACACACACACACAGGTCAATTAAAATAAAAAAAATCCATTGGTGCATATTCCTGTTAAATTTGTTAGCATGTGAAATAACACAGGGTTGGCATTACAGTTTTACATGAAATCTTAGCAGAGTTAAAGTAGGATGGGGGATAAGTGGGGTTAATTGTTGAATATAAGAAGAGTGGGATAATAAGAAAAAAAAATAGAGAAAGAGTAGGAGTAAATGAGAAAAGTGAAGATGGTAGTAGTCAGAGAAGCTCAGTATGATGAAGGGAAGAGAGAGGTAAAGGAGTGTGAGAAATGGGAAAAAAAGAGGTGAGCCATGTGGGATGAGAGCAGGGACATTACCAGAGGGTTTTGAGATGGGAATGAAGCAGGGTCTTAAAGGCAGAATGGTTGTATGTAGTACAAATAAGAGGTGTCAGGAAGTTTCAGAGCCGTGCTAGGGAAAAGGATAGTAGGTGTTTGCCTGGAGGATGAGCAGACTTGTGCAGTTCAAGCAAATTCTGGTTATTGGATCTTAGAAGTCTGTTGGGTAGGTGCATTTTGAAGGAGGAGGCAAGAGAGGGGCAGATGGAGGGATTAAAGATGAGTTTATGAGCATGAGTAAGTTGAATATAGGTAAGATGGCTGGGAAATTCGAGCCAATTTAATTTGTGAAGAGCATTGCAGTGGTGGAAGGAGGATTTATAGCCGGTAGCAAACTTAGAAATTTTGTTATAACAGAAGGATAGCTTTGTTTTTAGAGAAGATTGAAGGTTGGTAAGAACTGGGGCACCATATAGGAGAGAAGGAATGAGGAAGGTGTTAGAGAGCACAAGTTTAGTAGTGGGAGTGATATAGTGGTTATGGCAGTAGGGCATGCCTAGTTTCTGGTGGGTTTTCTTTATATTAGTTAGTAGGTGGGTATTGAATTTTAACTGTTCATCAATAAGGACTCTTAGAAACTTTGCATGGGAGGCTACCTCGAGAGAGGCATTGTTTTGGCTAGTAATGGAGAATGAGTTCTTGTCTATAACAGTACTTTTTGAAGGGAAAAATAACATAATTTTAGTTTTTGATGTGTTCAGTGATAGGTGGTTGTCTATCATCCAATGTTTGGTATAAGAGAAAGCATCCTGAGTTAGTTTTAAGAAAGTGGAGGTGGAAGTGGCGGAGCAGATGATGGTAGAGTCATCTACGTATTGAATCAGTTTAGCACTAGGAATGTTCTGGTGGAAGTCATTTATGAAAATGTTGAACAGTAGGGGACCCAATATGGAACCCTGGGGTACGCCTGTAGGTTTGTTAAGGAAGGAGGAGGTGGCTTTTTTTCCATTTGACAGCTTGTTGTCTGTCAGAGAGGTAACTAGAAAACCAGTTGAAAGAAGAGTGGGATAGGTTTAGATTAGAGAGTTTAGATAGGAGAAGGTTATGGGAGATAGTGTTAAAGGCCTTGGATAAGTCCAGAAGCAGGGTGGATACTAGACAGCCAGACTCTCGGGCTTTTTTGATGGTTTTGAGAAAGGAGAGGAGACCGGTTGTGGTGCTGTGGCCAGGTCTAAAACCATGTTGTGTGGGGGTAAGTAGGTGGTTGTCTGTGAGGTAGGGTAGAAGCTGAAGGTGGATACACTTTTCTAGAACTTTTGAGATAGGGGATAAGATAGCGATTGGCTGGAAATTGGGAATGTTGTTATTACCTCCTTTGTGAAGGGGAATGATATAGGCCTTTTTCCAGAGCAGGGGTACATAGATTTCTTGGATTGAGTGGTTTATTAGAATGGAGACGGGAAAGGTGATGGCATCAGCAGCAATTTTGAGGAACTAGGAAGGAAGGTCATCAGGGGTATTTGAGCATGTTTTCAGTTTCTGAAGTAGTTTTTTATGGTGGAGATAGGAATGGGTTTGATAGTGAAGGAAGGGGGTTGGGAGATGGTAGTGTTAGGGGAGGGAGAGATAGGAGGAGGTGGAAGTGAAACTTTGTTGGGGAAGGAAGTAGTTTGGCTATAGAATCAATAATGAAGGAGTTAAATTGGGTGGCTAAGGAGAGGTCTGGGATATTTGGGTCAGGGCAGGGGCTGTCTCTTTTGCCAGGATTGAGGAGGGTAGAGATGCCATTCCAGAATTTTTGGGAGTTGGTCTTGTGGTTATTTTGAAGGGTGGAGAAATAGGATTTGCGGTCAAACGCAAGAAGTTTTTTTACTTTGTTACATAGTAGCTTATATTCAGTCAGGGTGGTATGGGATTTATTTTTCTGGTAATGTTTCCAGGCTTTGTCATGGAGATGCATAATGGTTGTAGTTTCTTTGCTTCATCATGGGACAGTTTTACTTTTAATTCTTTTGGTTCTGAAGGGACCAAGGATATCTAACAGGTCTAACAATGTAGTATTAAAGTAGGCTACTGCATTATCTAGGGAGAGGGTTTTTAGAGGACTCCAGTTTGTGTGTTTTAGAGAACTGGAGAAGGTTTCAGGGTTGAAGTTTTTGAGAGAGCAGGAGGAGATATAAGTGTGGGATATTTGTAAGGAGGAGGGAAGGCGACGAATGAAAGAGGGAAGATGATCGCTAAGAGTGTCAGGTAGGATGCCACTGTCAGAGATGTATTGAGGGTGGGAAACAAGAATCCAGTCAAGAGTAGTACCAGAGTAGAACTGTTTCGAGGGCCTGGTAGTAGAGTTTATTAGTTGTGAGAAATTGTATAAGTTTATGTTGTGTGGAGAAGTAGGAGATTGAATATCGGCCCAGTAAATATTAACATCACTGAGGATTATGGTCTTGTTGGTAATGTTAGAGGAGAACCAGGACAGGATATTCTCAAGAATAGGGATATTGTCTCCTGGGGGAATGTAAAGAGTGGCTATACATATGTGTTTGTTTCTATTCATCTGGAGGAGGGCCAGGGTTAGTTCAGCATTGGTGAATTGGTGTATGGGTTTGGTGAAGGGAGTAACTGTAAGGGAGGAGGAGTAGAGAAGAGCTACTCCGCCACCTTTTTTTGAGGGTCCTGTCATTTCTAATTATATTGTAGTTGGGGGAGTGATTTCAGGATCTTTTATGTGTGGCTTTAACCAGGTTTCAGTAATGGATAGGATATCTGGGTAGTTATGTTGGAGCCAGGCATGGAAGTTTGGAATCTTGTTATATAAGCTTCGACCATTCAATGTAGTGAAAAGGAGGGATTTGCAGGATGAGGGGGGAGAGAGAAGGCATGGGTTTGTAGGTATCTCCTACACAATGCTGAACATCAGTTGCATATAGTCTGGAGGGAGCAAAAGAAGGTTTGGTAGACCTGGCAGACTAGGAGATGCCCTGGGGTGAGTTGATGGTCAGCTACAGGGAGAAAAAAATTGGTCAAGTAAAGGACACAAAGGTCAAAACTATACCTAGTCTCCAATTATTCTTAGTTTCCTGACCAGTGAAGTAATAAAATCCAGACTAAAATAACTGCAAATATTTATATAGATGTAGCTCCCTCTTGCTAGTTTGACTTCTTCTGAGAATCAGCATTCTAACACATGAACCAGTAATGCATTCCAAGTCACCAACATCCTTTCTATTAAATACATCTTTATACCTTTCCTTAATCTACCTCCCACAAACTCATACCTTTCCTTAATCTACCTCCCACCACTTGTCATGTATGGTCTGTTCAAGTATGTTCATTTCATTATGCCCATGACTTAATGTTCGTAGCTGACAAAATAGTAGTTCCCAATAAACTGCAAAGATAGACAATTGCAAGGATAAACAAGTCATATCAGGCAATGGTACCTGCTTCCCTACCATCTTCAAAAAAAAGATAATCACCTTCTATGTACTTCTCTAGTATTAGACTGGGATGAAATTCAAAAGAAAAAAACAAATAGTTACAGTCATATTTCTTGGTGTAATACATATGTATAGCAAGTCTCCTCACCCCAGCCCAAAAAATATGTCAATCTTTTGTGTACCCATCTCACATCAGACTGGGATAAAAGTGAAAGAAAAATGGACAAAATAATAAATTTCAATTTGCTGATGTCAGGTATAAAAACACAACTTGCCTTATTATCAGTATCTCCAAAAGATAGCCTGATATATACACTTCAGCAAAACAATATAGACAAGTATCTACATGCCTCTTCTGGGTAGCAGTGAAAAATAATGATCACTGGAATGTATTTCAACTTGTTGTTCCTAGACAGTACACTGCCCCTAGGTAAGTTATAGGTACTTTCTGTGCAATCCTGTTTGGTTTGATTGAGAGGAAAATTAAACAAATGATAGCTACACTGTCCCTACCTTCCATACAAGTTATGGCAACCTCCTGTGTTCAATTCTGAGGAGGACCAGTTTTAGACTAGGTGGAGTCCAGGGCAGAGGTTTTGAGACTGTAGTTCACCCTACTAAGACTGTATACGAACCAGCTCATGCAGCCAGTGCTATATTGGTTGCCAGGCTCCCAGTAGCTCTGCAAGTCTAGACATTTTCTCATGTACTTCTTGCCTTATTTTTTGAAAGGTGATTGCTTTCTAATTCTTTTTTTTCAGTGCTATCCAGAAGAGATATATAAATACTTGCCTATATTGTCTTACCACTAATAAATATCAGTGATATTTTCACACACACACACACACACACACACACACACACACACACACACACACACACACACACACACGTGCACACTCCATGATTACTGCTGGCAGAGTAAATGCTTTCTCCTCCCACCAGAACCAACTGAATGTCCTCCTCATGAGGCTAGTTAAAGGAAAATGTTATCAATATGGCATACATTTCACAACACTTGGCTATGTGGGGGTTGCTACCTTTAGCTGCACTGTAAGGATATATTTTTAAAAGAGATGGCAAGCACCCTGTCCCAGAAGAAAACTGAAAGGCAAAACAGAAAAAAGCAGTATTTAATTCTTGCTTGCATATTGTAAAATGTGACGTACTAGTGCACTAATCTTCTAAATGTCTAATGCTTACCAGCATACTGTCATGTCACTAAAGTTATAAATACATTTGTCTCTTTTTTTCTATATGCATAGCCAATATTGTATACATAATGCATGTGTTACTAAGTGTATTACTGCCAAAGTGTCATTCACAGTGCTTTTTATAAATATTTTTTATGTATCTGTTTCTGTTAAGACTTCATAATAAAATTATCTTGTATTACTTTGCATTCTATTTATGGACAATTTCAGGCCAATAAAGCCAAAATTGTCCATAATATACTTAAAAGAAAAAGTCATGGAAATTCCGAATTGCCATTTAGCTGAAACACCTGATGTCCTTAAAGGGTAATTTGCATATATCCCATGTCGCCTCTAATACAAGAGGTTTAAGATATCACACAGTGGAAAGTCTAGCTTTGCTAGATTTTTCTTTTTGGTTCTTAACCGTTTGTTTTTTATGTGTGACCTTTTTACTTATTGTTTTAATTTGTATACCCCAGTAAGGAAATCATTCTCTAAGCTGTGGAGATTATTTGTAAAGTCTCTAAGTTCTTTAGAAATAAGTACCAATTGCACTTTCTGAGACTTAGTCACATTTCTATTCATAATTTGGGGTGCAAGCTACTGTTCTGTAGCAGTAAGGTCACCCTGGTGGGTTTCTCATACAGGTTGTTATATAAAGTGCCTGTGTCCAGATTCTTGGAAACTGTGAGATGCAAAAAATTAATTTAGTTCTTGTCGTGTGGCATGAGGTGCCTCTAGTATAATAGTGGGTGATTCAGCTAGCCTAGTGGTCCTCAGCTATTGACAAGGTATATCAGTCCTTTCAGATATTGGTCGGATATCAGGCCACATATTTTCTTTTGTTTAGTTTAGTTAATGTAATACTTGACTGAGCCTCATATGCATGATAGTGGTATAGATTTTACTGTCTGGGATAGTATAGTAATGTCTGGTAGAACTCAAAGCAGAAGGTTTAGGTTTATATATCAGGGCTGGTCAACTTCTAATGGTCCTGAACTTTCTCTTGCAACCCTTGTTCACTAAATCACCTATCATTATCTTCTTTCTATTTTTGTTAAAAATGTACTTTATATATATATATATATATATATATATATATATATATATATATATATATATATTGTCTCTGTATTCTGATAGTTTCCCACATTTAAGGGCAGACCCTACCTGTTCCCAGACTGAAGAAGTGTGCAGTACTCCTGTGCCATAGTGACACGGCTCTTCAAGTTAGTGCTGACTAATCAGACTAACCCAAACACTGGTGGCTAATATGTGCACATGCATTATTGCAGGGGTGTACAGTGCCTCTCATTTGTATATACACACTTCCTTCCAAACTCAGCAGAGGCTACTGTCAGCAGCTTTGCAGAGCCAAGTGCACATACCCAGATCTGGATTATGTACCAGGTGCCTCTCCATGCTAAGTGTCAATACTGCCTCAATCACACCCCCCACCCCCACCCCAGGATGAGATGGCAAAGGCTAATCACTTTCACCTGCTGATTGTCTGAGTCATAGTCAGGGCTTTAGCCATCTATGCCTCAACATGTAGAATAGGCCTAACAGATTAGTAACAAATATCCCTGCTTCTGATGGGTCTAATGAAAATATGGCTTCCTGTTGTGGATATTTCTTAATTTGTTTAGGTCTTATTGCTGGATGCAATATTAAGCATCAGGCTTTTTTTTCCTTGAGTAAATGCAGATCGCTCATGTATTTGATAATTTTATTATTGAATATACAGACATAATGGACAACATCCTTGCCAATTTAGCTATCTTTGTTCACTGATATCCATATATACTGGTATGAGGCTCTGCCTTTTGTATTACATAGAAAGGGTTTGAAGGCTTCTATTGTTTGTTTCAATATAGTTAGTAGTGATAAATTAAGTGGCAAATTAAACAATACCAATGACATCTTTTAACATGTTATTACAAACTGAGTCCTATTTAGTTTCTGAATAAGATATTAATCTCTTTTATGTATACTATGAAGACATTTATATTATTTAGAGTGTAGACCTGACATGCTATATAAGCAAATAACAGTTTTATGTTAACTGCACTCTTGAGATTTACTTCCTGATAGACGTAGGTCTGTTGTCATCTACATTCATCACTCTGTTTCTAACAATCAGCAGATGTTTATATGAGATGGTAATTGGTAACTATTTTGTAATGATAGTCTGAAAGCTCCTAATACCCAAGGACCTCTGAACTTTCCTTTCTGGCAGTAGTGCTCAGATTCCTGCAGAAGGTATTTCAGGGACCCGAGTCACAAATTATCGACTGTTCTTGTCTTCCCTCATGTTATAGTTCCTAGAACTAGTTGTATGTCAACGTAATATTTGTCTCTGTTTTCTCTTTCTGTCTTCACTTAATTTTTCCACTGTTATTCCAATTTCATCCAAGCCCTCCTCTGCTTTACTCTGTCTTAGTCCCTCAACTATTACTTTGAAGAGGTGTCAATCAGGCCATTATTGCCCAGCAAACAACATCCAAGACAGAGGTCTACCATTCTAAGGACAAAAAAAGAGTAGCCTAAGTAGCAATATACATTTATTTCGGTGATTTTAAACATAGATATCGTATTCCTCTCTAAAAAAAAATAGGTCAGGGTCTTCTGTGGAGAACATACAATACCACTAGAACTAATAAGCTTCCCTGGTGAATTTCACTGTACTGAAGGATATGGCCTCTTTAGGGCTTCCATCCTACTTGCCTATTTCTAGGTTGCATATCTACAGCAGACAGCCCCCCTACTTTACTAATCTTTGTTATTTCTTAGTTTACTCATATTTGTTGCAGCCCATATTTGTCTGTCTGTCTGTCTTTCCCTATTAATGCCAGTACATTTATGTCTTCTTTTGTCTTGTAAATTGTGACCTTCCTCTCGCCGATAAATGATAAATGCAAATTAAAGTACTTCATCTGTTTCCTAGGATATTTTTCTCTCCTCTCCTCTTAATGGAGTATCCTGAAAAAAACTTCACTACTTATTAATGCCTTTAAGCAAGCTTTTTCAGCACCCTCCATCTGCTTGTTTTCTGCTTTACAACCTTTCAGCTTAACTCTCAAACAATAACAATGATCCTGTTTTTGTAACTCATTTTGCACCTTCTTATTGTCTTGCTCAAGATACTTTAATCTCTCTCTCCTAGCAGCTTTTTCTTGTAACATTCACACATTGTATTAATTTCAGCTACACAGGGTCCTTAACTTAGCTCACATCCAAGCTCACAGATAGTTCCTGACACTTCTTTGCTGTTTTTGCTGGTGTAGTCCACTTTGTTTCCCTACCCTACCCCCAATTCCCATATACCCACATACCCCCTCTATCTCCCTAGTTTTATACTTACACAGAACCCCCCCCCATCCTTTACATAACTCCTCTTCCTATCTAAATTATCATATCATTCTACTACCCCACATCTGTCAACCACAACTACTATCCTAACATACTATCTATACCTCTGCCCCTCAAGCTGCACCTATCACTTTTACCTCCTTCTATTTTACTCCTCAGACTCCACATCATCATCATTTCTCCCATTATCTTTTATTAGGCTTCTTCTTCTTCAACACCTTATTGTATATTTTATTTATTTATTTACTTATTTAAAATTTGTTTAGTGGGAAAGTTAGACTGGGAAAGAACCCATTTTCAACGGCGCCCGGGGAGAAATGCTCCAGATCCATGTCTTTGGAGTGTGGGAGGAAACTGGTGCACCTGGAGGAAACCCATGCAAATGCAGGGAGGACATGCAGACTCCACACCGAAGGCATTCCAGCTGAGAATCAAACTGGAGAACCTCTTGCTGTGAGGCGACAACGCTAACCGCTGCAGCACTGCGCCACCCGCATCTATGTCTGTGTCCTGTCTACTCCTTACTACCTCTTCTATATTCCACATTCCTAACTTCCCATATTCTTGACTTAGCCAAAACTCCTACTTACTTCTTTTGCATTTTATTATGTTACTGCATCTACAGATACCCTCCATGCTCCATCATTGTCTTCAAGTCTCTTATTTTTAATACTCACCACATATGCTCCTTATCTATTTATCCTCTCTTCTATTCCTTCTACTATCACACCTCACATGCTGCATGATACAAATCTCACCCATTTTACAATCACCAGCTCTTACTTGCCCTGTTTATGCCACTGACTAACCTTTCACTATCAAAATTGTTTCTAGCTTATTCAGCTTATCCCCCATCTCTTTTGCAGATGTAAAATGTTTAACTCATTTCTCCATCCCCATAAGGTAAGGTAAAGGCACTGTTAACATACCTTCTTCTTCTTCTTTTGGCTTTTCCAAGTTAGGGGTCGCCACAGTGGATCACCTGTCCGCTCATGATTGGCAGTGGAGTTTTATGGAGTTGAGTTGCCAGCCTGGCACCCAACCTTCCACAGAAGGCACACACATGCACACACTCACACCTAGGGCCAATTTAGAGTGTCCAATCCACCTACAGCATGTCTTTGGGATGTGGGAGGAAACCGGAGCACCCGGAGGAAACCCACGCGACCACAGGGAGGACATGCAGACTCCGCACAGAAGGCACCCCAGCCGAGGATTGAACTGGAGAACCTCTTGCTGTGAGGCGGTAACACTAACCGCTACACCACCATGGCCGCCCACACTGTTAACATACCTAAACTCCCATAAGTCTGTGCATACTCCAAATATATCATTCTATGCAGTATTCGCCCAAACCTGGTCAAGACTGCTTCTCTCCACCACCCTCTCTCTCTCTTCTACTAAGTCAGCATCTAGTAAAAATCTGAAAATCACTTCCATGAATATTCAAAGTGTAGCAAACAAAGTTTCTGAATTTCATTCCTGGATCACTCATTACTCTTCAGACATTATTCTTACAGAAACATGACTCAAGCCACAAATAAAAGATTCTGAAATGCTCCCCCACAGCTATAATATCATCCCTTCTGACAGATTAAATAAAAAAGGGGGTGGTGTCGCTGTCCTGTTTTCAAACCACTGTTCTCTCCTTTGTCTATTTCTTTATCTAAATTTCACTCTGCTGAGCTCCTTGTCTCTCACTATAAAGCAAATGAGCCACAAAAAGCTGCATATAATTTCCCTATATATGCACCCAGGGAATAACATCCCTTTTCTGAGAGATATCCTACACTGGATATTTAGTTCCATTTTTTGTGACACAGTTCTTGGTGATGTCAATATTAACTACCTTCACATCAGATTACCCCTCTACTAGTACCAATCTGTACGTTTTCACACAACTCATACTCTCCCATACTCACTTCAACAAAGCTAGTAACTTTGGGGCTACTCTTGACTGGATCTTAGTCTCAAATCCAGATCTTTGCCATTCTCCAAAAACCCTCCCAGACTACTTCAGTGACCATGATCCTACCATGTCAAATAGGAGCTTTATAAAGTACGTTGTAACCTTTCAAATTTTAATTACACTGTCTTTAACAATGTACAAAATGCCATTAACTGGTCCATCCTCTACAGCCTACTGCTAGATAATGCTGTTCTAAAATTTAATGCAGTATTTCTTGACATTCTGAACAGCCTTAATGCCATAAAAAAAGAGTTAAATCCTACCATACACTCTTGCTATCACATTCTAGCAAAACACAAATGTATAAGAGAGGCAAGGCTTGAAAAATCAGAAAAAATACAAATCCCAAGCTCATCGACAAACATACAAGCAACTTTTAAACATCACAAAAACAAGTCACTGCAAAACAATATTAAATTAACCCTCAGATTAACCGGAAAAATAACCCCCACAGAATGTTGGCTTCTATCAAGAAAATGTTACATCCTGAAACACCTAACATACTTAACACATATCCTGATCTCTCTCTCTCTTAGAAACTACTTCTAAATTTACTCAGTAGCTACCCTTACCCAAAATTCCCTCCCTGCACAACCCTGCAATCCCTGACAAACCTCCAACCTATAATAATACTACTTTCACCTTAAAATCTGTCTCTACATCCTACATAAAGAATTTACAAGTAAGCATGCACCCTGCTCAACCTCCATTAACAATCTCCCAATGAAATATCTAAAGATTACTGCTTCCTCTATTGTTTATCCAATCTCCATCTTAATCAATTGAGCCATACAATGATCACATGTCCTATCTCTTTGGAAAAAATGTATATCATTCCTCTTCATAAAGGAGGTAACTCCACTAAAATAACAAACTTCATACCTATTGGAATCTTGTCCCTCCTTTCTAAAATATTAGTAAATTGCATTCATTAGCAACTTTTACAGTATGTACTCCATGAAAACCTATTAACCTCTACCCAACATGGCTTTCACCCAGTTCACAGCACAACAACTTCCCTCATTGCCTTTTTAGATTACATCATTAAAGCCAAGGATAACAACTTAGTCTCTTGCCTGTTTTTAGATCTCCTCAAAGCCTTTGATACAGTTTCTCATAGCAAACAATTCTCAAAAATATCCGCTCTAGGCTTGTCCAGTACAACACTCAACTGGTTTTCTAGCTACCTATCTAACCAACAACAATCCGTTAAATGGCTCTTTACTTACTCACCTTTTCCCCCAGTTAATACAGGTGTTCCACAAGGCTCCATAGTTAGCCCTCTTCTTTTTAAACAAATTTATGAACAAGCTCCACAAATCTTCCCAACAAGCTACACTTATACAATATGCAGCTGATTCCACTGTCATCTGCTCATCTGATAGCCCTTCCCATTTACAAGCCATCACTCAATAGGCCTTCAACTCTATTGAAAACTAGCTCAGTGACAATCAACTTTCCTAAATCCAAAAAAAGACTAAACTACTCAAATCTCTTCACAAATTTCAAACACATGTAAAATAATTCTTTAAAATATCCTCTCTCATCAATACTGAAATAGAAGTTGTACCACACACTAAGTTACTTTGCATCACAATAGAAGATCAACTGAAATTTGACCTTCATAGTCAAAATAATATAAAAACAAAACAAAACTTGGTATGCTCTACAGATCAAAAAGACCTCTAGAGTTGCTCTCACTAATGTGCACCTCCTTTCTTCTCTGCTAAATGCTTCCCCCATTGTCACCAATATTCAGATCTCCCTATGATCAAAACATGAGCTCTGCTACAACAAAAAAGCTAAATTTGCAGGTAATCAGACTTACAACTCCCATCACTGCTCTGCCCTCAGATCTTTAAACTGGCTTCAGTTACCTCACTACCTCAAGTTTACTCAACTCCTTGCTCATAAAATGATATAAAAATCTTCAACCCATCCAACAACCAGTGCCATTTTTAACCATTATCTCCCAAACCATCCACTTCGCTCATCTGAGAAACACTTCCTTGAAAATTAATAAACCAAAAAAATCTAAAGGTCACAATCTATACTTCTACTTCGTGGCCAAAGTCTGGGACAGCATTCTCATAGATATTAGAGCAATGCCTTGCAGTCACATATTCAAATAATCTTTAAAGAAATTCATCCTCAGCTCTTGACTCTGTACATGTCTTATATCTGACTGACACTACCCTTTATTTCTTTCCCTTGCTTTTTCCTTTCTCCTTACTCACTTCTCTAATTATCCAAATCTCCAACCATGTCTAAAATGGATTCCTACTATAGCTTCTTTTTCACTCTTTCCTCATCTGCACTATAACTTCCTTTTCAACTGTCTCCCTGTCTTAAATAACTCTTAACATTATCTCAGTCTTTTTCACACACTTTATCTTTTACATGTGTATCATCTGTTATCATTGTTGATAGCATCTTATGTTTGGTGTTCAATATTTCAATGAATATTCCAATGATTTAACTGTTTTATATTGTATATAGATTCTCCTATCTGTAAGTTTTTGCCCTAAACCTTCCTTATTGTACAAGTTCACTGTCATTTTATGTTGTACTTAGTGTTTTAATATTATGTTGTTAATTAATTTATGCCTGTGGAGCTTTTCTCCACAGGCCTTCACTGAAAATGGAATTTATGCCCAGTCAGACTTTCTCGGTAAACAAATGTCAAATAAGAATAAAATAAATAAACTGTAGGTTCCACCTCCATTAGTGTTCACTGGTAAAAGGCTCACTTCTGATCTGTAGCCCATGATGTGGTTTAGTTTGAATACATTCTGCTGATTACGCCAGTTGTTAACCCATTTTCATGGCATATGGGGAGAAGAGGAAGATGCTTAGAAGCAGGATTCAATTGAGAGCATCCTTCATGGTCGAAGTAAAATCAGAAAGGGTTTGTAGTATGGCAGTGATTTGAATAAGGACTGTATATAATAAATTGAATTGACAGATTTTTATGCAAGGATTATGGCTAAATGAAGTATGCAAAATTGATGTTGGCATCCTGGATATAGTATGAACTCCGAATGTGGAAGCAGATCTTTTGTTTCACTATCAGCAGGTGGATGTGAGAGAAAGAGGAAGTTATAGTAGCCAGAACTTGATGTATATTCAGGGACTATCCAACCATTGGTTTATTTGGTTTAGAAACAGATTGCATGTTTGTGCAAGGTGAAAGTTGAATTTGGTGATATGAGAGTGGAGAGGAAATAGAGAATATAAAGCTAATGGGGTCATGGGCAGTGGAGGATGGGGTGCGAGTGGAGCAAAGCTGTCTATCAGTCACTGCAGGTGGTAGCCAATTAGATGGCATATGTGTAACATAGTATGTGGGGCAACACACTGTTCTGCTATTGAGGATCTAATTAGATAAATGGTGGAAATGTAAGTATATGTATTCTATATCAGAAAACTGTGTGTTGGGAGGGTCAACAGTACTGTTTTGTATTGAAAAGTGACAAGCACCCATAAGAGAGCTCTGAAACAGTCTAGTGTACCACTCTATGACCATGACATGGAAAGGAAGTGGAGTGCATAGGTGTACAGTTCAAATGCCTTCCAAACAACATCCACATATAGACTTAAACAGTAATATTGTATGGGATAAAATATATGGGGAAATAGCTGTTAAAATCTAAAGACCTAGGCTGACTCTTTAGCTAAATCATGGCAGTTGAGGAGTATACATGTGAGTTATTTTATTAAAATACTAATTTGTATTTGTACTCATGTTTCCTTGCTTCATATCATGTCCCAATCAAGGGGAATTGATACTAACTTAGACAATGCCTTTATTACCAGTTTTTTTCACAAAATGTAATTCCTTTTTAACTTCAGGGAAAACTCACTGTGGAAATAACGTGCATATTGATCTGGTTGTAATGAAATTATGTTATTTGCAGTTGACAGTAATTTTAAACATTTGAAAATGTATCATGAATTACCAACGCAAACTGGTTACTATATTTTGCAATAGGGAAGGTTTTCTAAAGTTTTCCATATTCCTTCTACTGCTAGAACTCTCTAAAAAATTATTTTCAAAATAAACAGATCAAACACTTGTTTATGGTCTTCTGACATGTGACTGACACTAGCATGTCACAGTCTAATTTTACTATCTCGTTCAAAGTGTCTAATTATGGATGTGGCAAATTAGCATGTTTAAACGTACTTGTTGATTATTGGGGTCTATATTAGAAGCACAGAACTGCTTTTGAGCAAACGCGCAAAGAGCAACACATATTCATCGAACTGCATTTAAGTGATTCGATGAATATGTTACAGGGCAAGGAGGTAGTTGGCCAACTACATGGAGTTGCCCTTTCCTTCACTATAGTGTGATCTCGAAGTTAGTATATTTAGTTAAGGGGTGTGGTGGGCACAGCCCCACACGTTGGGGGTATGGGTGGGTGAAACGCCCCCACACCTGATAATGATTTCTAAGTTTTATTTTTTCCGAATGA